>NC_058130.1:492219953-492233760 GCF_016433145.1 Gracilinanus agilis | reverse complement strand
ATGCCACTTGGTGCATACATATTGAGCAGTGTTATTTCCTCATTGTTTATACTGCCTTTAATCAGGATGTAATGACCTTCCCTGTCTTTTTTAATCATATCTATTTTTACTTTGGCTTTGTCAGAAATCACAATAGCCACTCCTGCCTTCTTTTTCTCATTTGATGCCCAAAAGATTTTGTTCAAGCCCTTAACCTTAAACTTGTGTATGTCCACCCACCTCATATGTGTTTCTTGTAGACACCATATGGTGGGATTTTGGTTTCTAATCCACTCTGCTATTTGCTTCCGTTTTATGAGTGAGTTCATCCCATTCACATTCAGAGTTATAATTATCAGTTTTGCATTCACTGACATTTTTGTATCCTCCACTAGTCCCACCCCTTCTTCTTACACTATTTTCTTTTAAACCAGTGGTTTGCTTTGAGCCGGTATCCCTTATCCCCTCCCTTGATTAACTTCCCTTTCTACCCCCTCCCTTGTTATTCCCCTCTTTTTATTTTTAAAGGCCTAATGAAATCCCTCCCCCTTTTTCTCCCCTCCCTTTTTTGACCTCCCCACTCCCTTGCTCCCCTTGGTTTATCCCTTCTGACTTTCTCAGTAGGGTTAGATAGAGTTTTTTATCCCAATGGATAAGATAGCTACTCTACCCTCTCTGGGTTGATTACACTGAGAGTAAGTGTAAATTTAAACATTACCTCTTAATGCTCTCTTCCTCTCCTTCTTATAATAGTATTTGTCCCCTCCCCTTCCCATGCCCTCTTTCTGTGTAATATTCACTCAAGTTTCTCTTGGTGTTGCCTACTATTCACCCCCCTCTTTCCCACCCCCCCATGTCTTAAACCATTCAGTATTCTGTCCTCTCCCTATGAACTATTCTTCTGATTGCTATGATAGTGAATACTATAATAGTGAATAGAGTTCACTACAAAGAATTATACATAGCATTTCTCCAGATAGGAATACAGATAATTAGAACTTATTGAAGCCCTTAAAGAATCAAATTTAAAAAAATTATGAGTTTTCTTTCTTTCCCCTCTGTTTCTTATTTACCTTTTCATGTTTCTCTTGATTTTTGTGGTTGGATATCAAATTTTCCATTTAGCCCTGGTCTTTTCTGGGCAAATACTTGGAAATCTTCAATTTTGTTGAATGCCCATATTTTCTCCTGGAAGTATATAGTCAGTTTTGATGGGTAGTTGATCCGTGGTTGAAGGCCCAGCTCTGTTGCCTTTCTGAATATCATATTCCAAGGCTTGAGGTCTTTTAGCGTGGAGGCTGCCAGATCCTGTGTGATCCTGATTGGTGCTGCTTGATATTTGAATTGTCTCTTTCTGGCTTCTTGTAAGATTTTTCTTTTACTTGGAAGCTCTTGAATTTGGGTATTAAATTCCTGGGGGTTGTCCTTTCTGGGTCTAGTGTAGAGGGTGATCTATGGATCCTTTCAATGTCTATATTGCCCTCTTGTTGTAGAACTTCAGGGGAATTTTGCTGAATAATTTCTTTTAGTATGAAGTCCAACTTTCTATTAATTTCTGTTTTTTCTGGAAGACCAATGATTCTCAGATTGTCTCTTCTAGACTGGTTTTCTTGGTCTGTCACTTTCTCATTGAGATATTTCATGTTTCTTTCTATTTTATCAGTCTTTTGACTTTGTTTTATTTGTTCCTGCTGTCTTGAGAGATCATTGGCTTCTAATTACTCAATTCTAGCCTTTAGGGACTGTTTTTTCGTTATAATCTTTTGGTTTTCCTTTTCAATCTGGTCATTTCTGGTCTTCAGTTGGCGTGTGCCTCACTTTCCAATTGTGAAATTCTGCCTTTTTAACTGTTATTTTCTTGCCAGATCTCTTTCATCTTTTTCATCATCTCAGATTTGAACTCTTCAATAGCTTGTGACCAGTTTTCATTATTTTGGGAAGGTTTGGATAGGATTTCTTGTTTGTTCTCCTCTGTTGTCTGGATTTTCTCTGTGTAAAAGTTGTCGAGTGTTCCAGAGTTCTTCTTGATAATCTTTCTCTTCTGGGGTTCTCGATTTTGGCTTGCCATTGTTGTTAGCCCAGTGCCTTCTGCGCTTTATCCTCACACTCAGGGTCTGTCTAGGCTCCCGAGGTCTGAGGTCCCGTTGTTCTCGGGGTCAAGCCTCCTTGTGGTCCCTGGTCTGCCCCGAGACTCCTTCAACGGTCTCAGGGCGCTGCTTCCACTGCTGTGCTCCCGTCTGCACAGGGTCCTCACTAGTGGTCCAAGCCTGAGCTTGAGATCCTTGTCCACGCCTAGGGCACTGCCTTCACCTGCGCAGATGCTCAGGAAAGTCCATGCGTGTTCTTTAGCCACTTGGGGTCCTAAGTCTTGCTGCTCTCAGGAACAAGCCCTGGGGCTGCCAGTGACTTAATGGGTGCCCCAAACCTGCTTTAACTCTTGTGTGCTGGTCTCTGAATTGTACGTGGTTTTGGGGTGTGGGGGAGGGGCTTCTTCCTCTCCCGTTTTAGTGAGAGCTGTTTCACCCCTTTATAGCGTGGAAATGCCCCAATTCCACGTACCTTCAATGCTGCGCCCTGTTGTGCGGTCCTTTCGTTCGTCTGGATTTGTTTTTATGTCCCCTTGAGGAGTCCTGTATGCTTCGGTTAGGAGAGATCAAGCTACTGCTCCTTACTCTGCCGCCATCTTAACCGGAAGTCTCTATCACAGATTATTTTAAGTGAGTGTAATGTCTAATATAAAATATGTAATAAGAAGTAAGGTGGTGGTGGTGAAGTGGAATGGTTAGGGGAAAATAGTTAAAAGTTAGAAGTTGGATTATTTTTCCATCTTGTATGGTATCTACATATATATGTTTATGGAATATGTTCATGTGTATTCAGTCATCCAGCAATACGTACTACTGTAATCTGTCAGGTGTGTGCTCATTATTGTTTCATAAATAATATTATTATTTTTAGTCCTGTTTCTTCAACATTTTGTATTTTCTAGAAGGGTTACACATTTTTTAAATTCTTAGTATGCTTTGCAATGCATTAAATTTCTGAATAAATTATATATATATTCAGTAAGATGATTTGTTAATCTCATAGAAAAAAGTTTTACCTCTAGTTATGAAAGTAGCATTGATAAAATTAAAGTCCCTATATTCAGCAAAATACTTATAGTAGCATTTTTATGGTAGCATATCCCTGGAAACAAAATAGATGACCATATATTAGGGAATAGTTTAACATGTGGTATACCAAGTTACTGGCATACTATAGCATAATTTGTAGTACTACTTGAGAGCTTTATGAGATGATGAAAACAGGAAAGCATGGAAAAACTTCAATGAACTAATGTAAAGAAGAATAAACAGAGTCAGAAAATAAAATAAATATGAATATAATGTAAGTAGTGAAAAAAAAGAGAAAATTAATGTTACTAAATGATAAAAAGCAAGCTTAGGCCCAAAGAAGACCAATGAAAAGACAAGTGTTCATGGTAAGTTGTTCTAGAAAGTTCAGAAAACATCTCTGTGTGGGAAGAGTTGTTGACATCAGGCTGTTAGTTGGGAGCAAAAGAAAAATGTCTTGGAAGATACCATCTTAGGAGAAATGGTAAGAGAAAACCATATTGTTTTGATGACCTTTGCTTTATAGTACAGTTTAAGATCTGGTATTGCTAGGCCCCCCTCTTTCACATTTTTTTCATTATTTCCCTCAATATTCTTGACCTTTTGTTCTTCCAAATGAACTTTGTTATAGTTTTTTCTAATTCATTAAAAAAAGTGTTTTGATAGTTTGACAGGTATGGCACTAAATAATTAAATTAATTTCGGTAGGATGGTCATTTTTATTATGTTAGCTCGTCCTACCCATGAGCAATTAATGTTTTTCCAGTTGTTTTAGATCTAGTTTTAATTGTGTAGAAAGTGTTTTGTAGTTGTGTTCATATAATTCCTGTGCAATGTAGATACTATAGAACAGTAAACCTGACTATATATTGTATATCAGTGTGTGTCTATACACACACTCATACACACATATATCTAATATATATTAACTTATTTCTCTATTTAATATTTATATCTTTATACCTATTACAAAGCTGAGGCTATGGACATGGGAGAAGAGTGTGAGATTGTTATAAGTCCTGATTAGTGTCTTGCTCCATTCCAAGTATTCTTTCATTCTCCTAAAGAGCTCTTTTTCAGCACATTATGTTGTTGAAGTGCTGGCTGAGACCTCAGGAAATTTCTGCACTTTAGAGCTAGGCTCCTCATGGCAATGGAAAGATGGTGGGGGGGATCAGCGGGTATGGTTGTATTTTGTTGCAGGCCATTGAGCTGGATGCCAAGTGCTGAACAAATTCAAGTTAGGTATGAGTTTAAAATGCTTTATCTTCTTTTGGTCTCTTAGTCTCCTAGACCATGGAGTCAATTGTAATTACTTTATCTTTGACACATTCATTCTGTTTTGGAAAGGTATGAGAGATTGTAAAGATCAATCACGTTTTCAGGTTATATTACCCATTATATTACGAGATCTTGTAGAACAGGGCTCTTTTTTTTCCTTTGACCTTTCTCTTGTATGCCACTCCCCCCACCCCTCCTAAGTATTTAGCAGAGTAAATGGTAAATAGCGAGTGCTTAAATACTAGTAGACTTGACCTGGCAAACCACTCCATCCCTCAGTGATTTAGGTAACTATATGAGCCTACAAGTTTTAGAAAAAGCATCAGTATATATTGGTAAATGGAGTTTCTTTACCTGCAAATTCTTTATACTAGTGAAATAAGTCCAGTCTTTATGCGTGTTCATTTTGAAGTTTCATCTATAGATTGGATTTGGTTACAATGGATGTCCTAGAATCAGGAGATGAATTATTGTAGTGAAAATGTTTTCAGAGCTATATACTGTCCCTCAGGGCATTTCTGCATCAGAGGTTAAGGAAGCTTGACCACAAAGTGACTTGGGATATAGTATCTCATCTGATTCATATAAAAACCCTGTGAAGGATGCAGAACAAAAGCCTCAGTCTTCCCTACTCCAAACTAGATTTTTTTTCTGGCAGTGTTTCCAACATTACTAGCACTGCATCCTCTCTAAGAAGGTGGGGCTGAGAAGCAAAAGTGACTAGCAATATGTGACCTAGTTTTACCAAAAATAATAGGTAGGAATTCTGGCGTTTTGCCCTTGACCTCATTTCCTATTTCTCTATTCCTTGATGGCTACTAAGGATATAGGAGGCTAGAAACTTTACTGTGATGCTTCCTCTCTCTCTTCCTTAATGTCTTTTGTTGAAAATAGCCTTTGTGTAAAAATCAGGGCCCCCTTTTTTTCCCAAAAAAACTATAAGAAAGTATGGGAGACCTGACTTTGCTTCATTATTTTTTTCTGTTTGTCTGCTTGCCTGTCTCTCCTAGGCAAATTCCATATGGATGTACTTTAGATATGCCCATTTGCCTATAGGAAAGACAATCCTATTTTTGGAGTAATTCTTTGCCTTAAGGTTCATCTTTTTTTAATGTAGAAATAAATATAACAGAACTATACTTTGCTAAGGTATTCATTTGACAGTCTTGACATTTCAATTTGTACAAAATTGGTGGTTTTTTAAAATCTGAAACCTCACCTACATTTTTGTGATTCCAATTAAATATTTAAATTATTGTTTTGTATGATTTGGCTTTGTAGGCACACTCAGATTCTAGGAGTCTTGTTATCATATTGGTTTGGGATTTCAACAAATTTAATAGCTAGTGGAAGTTGGGGAGTTTCCCCTCTTTCACTTTCCTGTTAACACTTTCATCCCATCCATTGGGCCTGGTTTTCTGTAATTACATTCAATGTCAGGTAACTTGGATACTTTATTATGTAAGCATTTGTTAGGACTTTATTTCATCAGTTGAGGCAGGACACATATGAGTATGGCCCAGCATTTGCTCTTGGACCAACTCAAATCCATTGATCTTTGGAGGGAATTATGTACAATTTCATATGACCTTTAGGCAATGCAGGTACCCCATTACCGTGTCTATTTTATCCATTTTATTAGAGTTAGCTCCTGGTTATAGCTAGGATTAATTCAATGAAATACTTTAGAATTAGGAACTTGGTTTGAATTCTGTTTCAGACATGTACAAGCTATATAATACCACACAAGCCACTTAATCATTTTTAAGCCTTTACTTTCTGTCTTAGTAACAATTCTGAGACAGAAAGGCAAGATGTAGGTAAAGAAGGTTAAGTGATTTACCCGGGGTCATGTAGTTAGGAAGTATCTGAGGTCAGATTTGGACCCAGGTCTTCCTGACCTTAGCCTGGCACTCTATTCACAGTGCCATTTAGCTGTCCCCCACTTAATTTTTATAGTCTTCAATTTTCATATCTATAAAATTAGATATTGGAATCTACAACCTTTGATTTGTTTTCCTTACAGTGCCCTTGGAGTCAAATTTACCTCCAGAAATGAGTTTTCCTGCATATCAAGTACATACTATTTTATTTACTTCTCTAGAGTTTGTATTTCTTCTTGTATTTCATGAGAAGTTTTTATTCCCTTGCTGAGGTAAACCCCCTATTAATAAGGTTAACAAAATGAAGTCTTTTTTTGGCTTTCATGAAATCTTTTTGATATGGTATGACTTCACCTTGGCTTGAATACTTTTGGTCCATTGATATCACATCGGGAAGATTGATTCAAAGCCAGTTTGAGAGCATCTGGGATAAACTCTGTTTTTTCCCTTTAAAACAAGAATGTGATAGTTAGTCTGGGGAGCTCTAGATAACCACAGAGATAACCAAAGAGGAGATAGTTAGAGAGAAGTTAATCAACCACACAGAGCTTAGTTCCCACAGGAGAAGTCTACAAGATCCTTGGAATGACCTCTAGGGAAATCATGTGATCCCAGGATAAAGACAAATCATATTCTACACATGGCCATGGACTGAAAAAGTGTTATAATAGAAAAGAAATTCCTAAACTGGGCTTTCCAGACCAGGATTTTTTCTTAAGTGTATTTATATTGTATCTTGTACATTTTGAATTTTAGATCTCTGTTGATGCTTTGCCCCTTCCTCTAAGAAGAGTATAAACCTTCCAGGACATGAATCATATCTTATTTAAACTTTGTACCATGCCCAACACTTATAAAAGCAATATTTATTAAGCATCTGCTATATATCAGTAACTATACCATTTGCTGAGAATTGAACAACAAAATGAAATAATCTTCATTCTTAAAGAATTTGAGAGACAACATATACATTTATGAGATATGTAAGTTAAATTTTGCAAGGATTTGCAAGAAGCCATGTCTTTGGGCAGGGTTTCCAGTTGGATAGTTGGAATCTTGGGAGATTTCTGATGCCATGCTAGGGCACGAGATCAATTGTTGGTTCGGCTGTGCCCTATATAAGGGAGAGAGAGACTGGACCTAGGGACTCATTTTGGAGCCGGGGATCCAGGGTGGTTGGAGTCAAACCTTTCTCTCCAAAATGTATTGGTCTAGCCAAGTATCAACAAGCATACTTGAAAGTTACAGGATTACTACTGAACTTTAGGGTCAGTTATCCATATCCATAAAATTATTATAGATTTATCCATCTGAACATTTTCAATCAAGCTACAATATAATTTGCGTTTAGGCGAGCAGTGTCCACCAAAGCAGGCCAAATAAGGCCAGTGAGCCTTTCTGGCCCAGCTCAGCTACCAACATTCTGAAACTGTTAGATTATATACTTTGAGTTAAGCTTAGACTTCATTTAGGGATTCCTAAAACCCTCTTCCCTTTTCTCAGTTTCCCTTGTTGTTTGATTACTTCAAGTTAAATCTTTGTTTATAAAACTCAAAACAGTTACTGAACTTTGTTGGTTGGCCTGGCGACAAGACAACTTCAAAGGAGTTTTAGGGAATTTGAAGAGATAGAGTGGGATTCAGCTTTACTCTCTGAGGTTGAGATTAAGTGCCATAATCAATATTAATAGTCAGATGTGTTATTGGTCATCATTGATATTCTAATAATATTGATTTAGTTAACATCAGTTAAACATCAGTTGATACCAGGAGGTTAATCTTCCTGAAGAACCATATTGTGATTGGTTGAGGGGATTCTACAGGAAGTTTAGTTGAATTATCTGACTTCTATTTATACCAAAGGAAAGTTTAAAGCTCCTCTACTATCTAGGGTTTTTTGCTTTACTTTTCTTAACAAATTACATCATTTCCATCAAGTCCCTCAATGATCATAACAGATATAAACAAGACACATAAGAGCAGACACAAGCAAACCTTGAGGGAAAGTACTAGTAGTTAGTAGCAGAGTGGGCTAGGAGGAACCTCATGCCAAACATGGTGCCTGAACTGAATCTTGAAGGAAAGTAGTGATTCCAAGGAACAGTGAAGAGGTAGAAGATTTCAGCCATGGGAGACAAGGTGATATAGTGAGAGACATGGGAGACATATTGCAAGGAAAGAGAAATGGGATATGGTATTAGAGGACCTATAAGGAGGATTGTTTGTCAACAGCATCCAGTGCCTGGAAAGGAATAATTTTTAATTACTCAGGAAAGGTAGCATAGAGTGGAGAACTTTGAGCCTCAAACTGAGGATGTTGTATTTTATCCTAAATGTAGTAAGGAGTCCCTTAGAGTTTAATTATTAGAGGGATGAGTGACATGGGCACACTTATACTTTATAAAATGACTTTGGCCATTATGTCTGAGATGGATAGCAGTGGGCAGACGCTTGAGGCAAGGGAATCAATTATGAGAATGTTGCAATGGTCCAAACAAGAAGTTTTGAGGACGTTAACGAGGATGGTAGCTTTGTGAGAGGAGAGAAGAGGATGATATGAAAGATATCATGGAGGCAGAAATAACAACATCTAACAATTGATTATATAAGTGAAATGAGTAAGAATGAGGGTTCAAGGAAAAAACTGATTTTAACCCATGTGACTGAAATGGAATGGTTTTCTTGACAGAACTAGGGAAGTTTGGTGCTATCTTTTGGTATCTATCTTTTCTTTTCCAGCTTTCTCAGGAGAGGCAACCATAATCTCAGATGACCATGGATATTACTACATTCCCTACCAAGCAAGTATTGGAGGGAATGCTAGGATAGTTCTCTTAGCTTCCTTTAAACCACCAGGTATGTGGTCAAACCTGACATCCTTGGATATAAGTCCAAGATACTTTAACATGCAAAAGCTCATGAAAGTTATTTTTATCATGATTCTTGTTTTACAGAAGTGGAAATGTAGAACTAGAGGGATTATGTGATTTATTCTAGGTTACATATCTTATAGATAACAGAGCTAATAATTAATCCCAGGTATTTCTCTCTCAGGGGCAGATAGGTGGTATAGCAGAGAGAATGCTCAATCTGAATTTATGAAGATCTGAGTTCAAATCTAGGATTACACTTGCTAGCTGTGTGACCCTGGAAAAGTCACTTCCATCTGTTTTCTCATCTATAAAGATGGGATCAACATCTACCTCCCAGGGTTTTTTGATAAGATCAAATGAGATAATAATTATAAATCATTTAGTATGCTGCCCAGCACTTAGTAAGATCTATAAAAATGTTAGCCATTATTACCTTAGTCTGGTGTTCTTTGTACCTTATGCTATCTCAGAGAGAAAGGATAAAATAAAATGATGTCAAGGCACTTTATTAATATATTGCAGGGTAGAAAGATTCACTAATAAGTCTGATTCACTAATAACTAAGATCACAATAGAAGGAAACTCAAAACCATTTAGATCAAACCATTCATTTTATAGGGCAGGTAAATGAGTTGCCCAAGATCCCAGATGTAATAAGTAGAAGAGGTGACATTTGAACTGAAGACTTCAGATCAAGAAAAAAAAATATTTTTTCTACCTTACCATTGGTGTTTTTACATTTTATTTATTTGATTTTGTTGTTATATTAAGATTCCCGATTAGCTAAATCCTTCTATCTCCTCCCTGTGTTAGAAAAAGCACCATTTAGGAAAAAAAAAAGATATATGCTTTCACTGGAAGTAGACACATGCAAGTCATTTGTCAGTATTTCTGTTATAGTATAAAATGCTTTCTTGGTTCTGCCCATTTCACCTTTTATAATTTCATATAGATCTTTCCATAAAAAACTTGCTCAATATTTCATAGGGCATTCCTATGTATACCATCACAATAATGTACCACAACTTGTTTAGCCATTTTCCAATTGATGGGCCTCAATTTCCAGTTCTTTGCCACTACAAAAAGAGCTGCTATAAATATCTTAGAACATATAGGTTCTTTTTCTTTTTTCCTGATCAACTTGGGAAACAAACCTAATAGTGATATTGCTGGTTCTAAGGTCCATACAGTTTTATAAAGCTTTGTGAATAATTCCATATTGTTGTTCAAAATAGTTGGATGAAATGCCATTGATATTCTGTAGGCAAAGGATAGACAGGACATATAGGGGCAGGGGAATATTCTAATACATTTTTATAAAGTTTTCATAAAACGTTCAATTATAATTAAATATAACTATCAATAAATTTCATTTGACAGTTGTTAAATTAGAATGTAGCCTCCTCGTAGAATAGAAATGACATAATAATATCAGGTAGGATTATCTCTGGACCTGGGAAATTTTTGTCTATGGTATTCTAAATTATGAACTCTGAAAACTATTAATGAGTATATTTGAGAACTTATAAAGACTTGGCTGGATCCCATGTGGGGCTGTATGGTGGCAAATATAGCACATTCTGTACTTTTAGAAATGAATTCAAGTGATAATTATGAAATGGGAAGTTTGCTTTTTTTAAACTCAATTTAGAAGTTTCCATTAAAGAAATGTTTAGATAATTGGAAGGCCACTTAAAGTTTAGAGTTCCATAGGGAACATGACTTTACAACTTTTTTTCTTTCCCAGGAAAACTATGTCAATTTAAAATCACTCTCTGGGAAAACAAATTTAGGATATTTCATTTAATGAACTGTAGGGAATATCATCTCAAATGGGCAATATTCTTGGTTTCAGACAATTTAGTTTCTTAGTCCACTTGAGTAGAACATTAACAGAAATAAAAACCCAGTTTTAAGGATCATCTAAAGTATGAAGCCTTTATATCTTTAATAAAGAGATAATGAAGGCAATTATAAATAAATGGCATTATTCTGAAATTAAGGTGATTTTTAAAAGTTAAGATTCATTTTTCATTAACAAAAAAGGCAGTGAATGAAAGCTAGTATCAAATGCACCATTAAAAATCATCTGACCCACATCCTAATGTGATTTTTGAATTTTATTTTAGCTAGTCATATTAAATTTCATTTTTAGCATATCCTCTCTCATCTAAGCTTTTGGAAGAATCCACAAGAATGGATGGAATTCCACTAGTGGCCTGATTGTTTCAAACATTAGCTATCATTCAGTTCCCTTTGGAATAATATAGAAAACTCCTAACAGGCAATTTACTTCCCTATAATTACTCCTTAGAATTAAAAAGAATTATTTTGACCACTACATCACTCTATTAAATATGGACATGGAATGTCCATGTAGAATTATTTTCCATGATTGTGGTTTGAATGCCTACAAATGGACCTACCAGGGACTGGTCCTAACCTATACCAAAGAGGAAATTACATGAAGTGTCAAAGTATGTTTGTAAAGTAATGCCATATGTGAACTTCCCCAAAAATGGCTGAATCAGTGGTTACGTCTAAGCCAAGTTCCCTTTCATCAAATGTAAAGTAATAGAAAAACAATGAAAAGAGGGGAAAGGAAAGCAATGTCCACAAGGTAAGGTCCCACATGGGTTGGGAAACACATCAGAGAGACTGAAGAAATGACTAAGCAAAAAAATGACTCCGATACAATGAAGAAATACTAGAGGGTAAAGGAATATGAAGAGAAATTCTCACAAGGAGAAGGGAATAATATGGTAATGACTATAATTACAGCCTCAGAAAAGAGACTGCAACAACCTCCAAAAATGCCAGTGGGTCCAAAGAATTTAAAGAACCAAAGTAAGAGATAAGCTGTAAAATTAAAGTACTTAGAGAAAATTTTGAAAAGAAAACTGATGATTTAAAACAGAAGTTGGAATGTTTTGATGGAATTATAGAAATTGTGGTAGAAAAAAAGAAAATATAAAAGATGAAATTGAAAAATGTCAAAAGCAAGAAGCAATAGTTGAGGAAAGTAAAAAAAAATCAATATAAAAGAATGTGACATTTCAACAAAATAGCCATTTAGTGTTGAAGGCAGCAATTAACATAACAATCTAACAATCATTGTTCTCAGGTAAAAATTTTTAAAAATCATAAACGAAACATCTAAGTACCATATTATAAGATACTATAAAAACAATTTTCTCCAAAACATTTTAATTAGAGGGAAAGAAACCTTTACTATAAACCATAAGTAGGGAACTGCCAGAAAGTAACTCTGTTTAAATTTTTTCACAAATAATGTCACCATACTCCAAGGCTTTGGGTTCAAAGAAAAAAAAAATTAAGCATTGAATTGGATGTATCTTATTTATCAAGGCATAAAAATCTTAACTTCCTAGTATTACTCACCAGCAATTATAATAAAGGTTGAAATATTATAAATAAACAGAAGAAAATAATTTGGAACAAAAGATTTATTTTGAAAAGTTAAGCATAATAATAAAGGGAAAATTAGTTTTTTACCAGAATTAATGACTTCTAAAATTTTTTTGTGAATATCAGAATTGATCTAAATTTTGAAGTACAAATACAACAGATACAAGAAGGCTAAAAACAGGAAAGAATTTCAAATAAAATGGAAAAGCTAGTTAATTTCATACTGCTAGGAATAGATAAGAATCTTTTTACTTGGGAGTCCTATTTTACCTAAGGATAATTCAGAAACATAAAAAGATCCTTTTGTATGATGGGTGATTAGGAAAGTAGGATATAGGTAGAAAAAAATAGATAAAGGACTTAGCATTTTTCAAATTCAGGAAATGCAAGTAGGCTCATTCAAAGAGGTGGGGGGATGTCTGTGTGTGTGTGTGTGTGTGTGTTTGTGTGTGTGTCTGTGTGTGTGTAGGGATGTTTTACCATGAAACATATTTTAATGCAATAACTAAATGACAATAAAATAGAACTAGATTAAGGAAGAGACAAAAAATGTGTCTTTATATGGGGACATGGTGAGGGAAAGAGTTGCTTCTAGTTTACCACAGGGCAGATCTGAATATTTAAAAATGATGAAATTCAGTAATTTTTATCTAGGTTGAAGTTATTTAAGTTTATAGTGAGGCAAATTTGGATTTTGTTTATATTATTTTAAACAAAAAAAGCTTCATCTACCTGGTGATATTTTTAATTAAAAAAGAGAGAACACATAACATAATTTCATGGATTAAAAATGAAGTCAGGAATTGTAAACTTTGAATGTTAATGGGATGAGCTCCCCAAAGAAGTTGAAAAGCAACCAAGAGTTAGTATATATTCATCAAGAAAAGACCTATTTCATTTTTTGATGTAGATAATAAACTTGTAGATCAAAGGAATTCTGTGTGTATTTTACCTAGTTTTAATTAATCAGTCATACAAATTTATTACACCATTAATATGGAAAATATGGAGAAATGAAATAAATTGTAATTCAATTAAGTAGTTTACAAGATGGATAGATTCAAAGAATAATGATGAATGATTTGATGTCAATATGATAGGAGGCCTCCAGGGAAATGTCCCAGGGATATATATGCCTAGTTCCATGATAATAAATGTTGTGTTTTTTTTAAACATTTATTAATATTCATTTTTAACATGGTTACATGATTCATGCTCCACCTTTCCCCTTCACACACCCCCCCCCC
>NC_058130.1:492218163-492219909 GCF_016433145.1 Gracilinanus agilis | reverse complement strand
ATGGTTACATGATTCATGCTCCACCTTTCCCCTTCAACGCCCCCCCGCACCACCCCCCCCCCATGGCCAATGCGCATTTCCACTAGTTTTGTCATGTGTCCTTGATCAAGACCAATTTCCATATTGTTGGTAGTTGCATTGGTGTGGTAGTTTCGAGTCCACACCCTCAGTCATGTCCACCCCGACCCATGCGTTCAAGCAGTTGTTTTTCTTATATGTTTCCTCTCCTGCAGTCCTTCCTTTGAATGTGGGTAGCGTCTTTACCATAAATCCCTCATAATTGTCCTGGGTCATTGTATTGCTGCTGGTACAGAGGTCCATTACATTCAATTTTACCACAGTATATCAGTCTCTGTGTATAGAGTTCTTCTGGCTCTGCTCCTTTTGCTCTGCATCAGTTCCTGGAGGTCTCTCCAGTTCGCCTGGAACTTCTCCAGTTTATTATTCCTTTTAGCACAATAGTATTCCATCACCCGCATATACCACAGTTTGTTCAGCCATTCCCCAATTGAAGGACATACCCTCCTTTTCCAATTTGTTGCCACCACAAAAACCGCAGCTATAAATATTTTCATACAAGTCTGTTTATCTATGATCTCTTTGGGGTACAAACCCAACAATGGTATGGCTGGATCAAAGGGAAGGCATTCTTTTATAGCCCTTTGAGCATGATTCCAAATTGCCAGCCAGAATGGCTGGATCAGTTCACAGCTCCACCAGCAATGCATTAATGTCCTAATTTTGTGTTTTGTTTTTTTTTAATGATTGACTTGTATGAAGATAGGTAGCTCATCAAACTGGAGGAATACATAAAGCTGGGAAAGGTAGCTAAATAGTGGATAACAGATTATAACATGGAAAATATACTGAAAGAATAGTATTGGAGACTGAACCAAATAAGTTAAGATTTAATAGCAATAAATATCAAGATTTACTCTAAAGTTCAGAAGGTTACATTAGACAATAGTTTTTCTGGAAAAAAGTATCTAAGCTTAGTGTACAAAAATCACAAGACAATTCAATAATTCAATCTTATCTACATTAAGAAAGGCATAGTGTCCAGGAAAGGGATAATCTATACAATCTACTTCACACATATCTGGAGTATGGTAATGAATTACATATCCTCCTTTTAAAAAAGGATATTGAAGAGTTGGAAATCATTCACAGGGAAGTAATACCTTGTGTATATGGGTTATTACCAAAAAAAGACAATAAAGAACTAGGGATATTTAACCTGAAGAAAGACTTGGGAGTGAGGGCATTAGAGCTATCTACATATTTTTTAAAATGTCATATGGAAGATATAATAAACATATCCTATTTCATTAAAGAAAACTGAAATATTCACAACTGGTAGAATTTAAAAAAAGGCTGATTTAGACTTATAAAGGAGGAAAAGTACAAATTTGCTGCCTCTTGAAGTTGTAGGTTACCACTAACTAGAGGTCTCAAACTATTTCTGGATGATCGCTTGTGAAGTATGTTAATTCTTGTTCTAGGATAGGTTTAATTAGATGGACAGACAGCTCATCCAAATGTGAGATTCTATGCTTCTGTGGATGGGTTAGGTTACAAAAACAAAATAAAATGTTCTTCTTCATATAAGAGAAATAAAAAATATATGTATGTATATATACATATACATATATATATATATATTTGTGCAGAGATAAAATGAGGAGCAAGAGTAGTAAAGCCAACAAACACTTATTGACCATGCAGTGTGTGTATATATATATATAT
>NC_058130.1:492169255-492217792 GCF_016433145.1 Gracilinanus agilis | reverse complement strand
TTCCTTCCTTCCTTCCTTCCTTCCTTCCTTCCTTTGTACACCAGGTCCCAAGTACAAGGGCTAGTATGAGTTGATGAGTCCACTCTGATTGATGCTGGAGCTTTGATCTATTCTCTTTCTAACTTGGATTGGTTTACCTCTCAGGCAACTTGGTTGCCTTCCTGCCTCCCTGGGCTCCATGGCTCACCACATAAATATCTATACCTAATCACTGCCAGCTTAGCACACTGAAAGTCTCAACTCCCTGGCCCAGTAGATCTCTCTTCCACAACTTCCCTTGATACAGGGATAAGGGGTGCACCAACATACCAGGCCCCCCATAGTTTCTTTAGGTTCACCATAACTATTTTACCTTCAGACTTTTGCAATAAGGTCAGGTTTTGGAGAAGCACAACAAAGTAAGACAAACCTAGGAAAGGTTCAGCTTTTCACAGTTCCATGAAGGACCAGCTATGTAATAGAGCCAAAAGATGGAATATCATGGACAGGGAATGACTAGAAGGTTGAACAGTTGAAACAGAAAGGCTTATTGACCAGACTTCTTTCTGGCTACTTGACTTTCATTTTGCCCATATTCTAATTATAGTTACTTTTAATTTTTTTTCCTTTATTTTCTTTGAGTATGTCAATACATGAAGAAAGTCCAGGTTTGGCCTTAATTAGTAGGTTTCTGTTCAAGTCAAATGTTAGATTTGGGTTTCAGTAAAAAATCACTTAAGTCTCTTTCACCACCATTTTAAAAGCTGAATTTCTAAAAATAGCATTTATGGCTTCTCTCTCTCATACAGATACATATGATATATATGTATATATTTATATAATGCCATTAAGGATCTCTATAGTCTCAAAACATGAAGTTAGTAGTTAGAACTATTTAAAGAGGAATTCTTTGGTAACAATAAGTGACCTGAAAATGAGAGAAACATTCATGTAATGTGCTTCATGGTGGTTGAGGTTTACTTAATAGCAGGGTTTCACTGTCAACAATAACAAAGCTTTGATATTTCTCCCCTTCATAACAACCTTCAGTATTTACTGATCTGTTCACTCAGGTTTAGTATTTTTATCTGCCCATGCACATATTTAGTATTCATATTAAAAGAAACCCACTTCAGAGGTCTACTAAGCCAAATATTTTCAGGTCAGTTCAGGAGAAGTAAAATTATCTCCTTAGAGATTGATATATCTTCATAAGCAGAAATTAAGACTAGTTAGATAACTAGGTTAATAAATAAATGATTAAATAACTAAATAAATGTCAGCTACCATGTTTCAGATGGATTCTAAATCTTTGGATATATAACCTGGCAACTGGTGGGATTAGCCCTTTGATGATCAGTCTGTGGCAGGTGATTGTGAGGGCTTAAATTCTGAAATACTCTTGAGAGTTGAAAAGTAAGAGGTTTATGGTTGACCTGCCAGGAATTTGATAATACAGTACATTAATATATATATATATGCATATATATATATATATATATATGTTGAACTACAACCAGAAAATGATTATCTTAAACTCATTTAGATGTGGCAGGGACTTTAGAGACCATCTAATTCAAGAGTTTACTTTGAGAAAGCCCAGCAATGTTAAAGTGATTTTCCTAAGGTCACACACAGGTAGTAAAGATTGAGGCTTCATCTCCATTTGTTAGTGAGTTGGCTTGAAATAGTTACCAAAGAAAACTATTATCTTATTTCTGTTCTTAATATGACTATCTTGTTTTGTCTCTGTGTGCATGATTAATCTCTTTCCAGCCATGTAGGCTAACTTCCCAAATGTTGCCTTGGTGGTGAGTATTCTTATCTATATTTTGTAGATTAAGCTGTCTGTTGAACCCAGAGAGAGCAAATGACTCATGTTCTTTCATGGAATACATTCACATTTGGCAGTCTAGGTCATGGGAATTCAGTCTGTGGGTGTGAATGCAGCTTGGGGCTTGCAGAATGATGATGTCAAGCTGGAGAGGTACAGAGATCAGTGGGAGTAATTATTTGGAAGTCTCAGTGGCAGGTGATCATGAAGAGTTGGTAGAGATATTTGGGGTCTCAGAAATCTAGCCATTAAGATGATGGTTCCAAAGACATTGGATGGATTCAGTGTAAGGTATTTTCATGTAGATGTAGATCATAGCAGGGTTTGAATTATAAAAGCACAAGACTTGGGTAACCTTGAGAAATTAGCTAAAGTTAGGAGGAGGCAGAATATATTGAGGCCAACATAAATATATGAATACATTTCAAGAAGAGTTTAGTCATTTGGTCAGGATATGAACTGACTTGCACATAAAGGTGGTTCATTATTGTCTAGTTGACTTATCCTTTAAATAACTTGCTTTCACTAGTACCTCTTTGCTTTTGAATCACAATCACCTCTGAAATCTGAACTGATTTAAATTATTTGCATGTTTTAAACTTATTCACTTCTTAAAGGATTGGATTTCCCCCAAGGTTTGTATATTAGGTAATTCAAACATTATGGTCTAAGTTGAGTAAATTCCTTGGACTGTGTTCCATTGTAGCTTACTTTCTGGTGCATAGTCATCATCAGTACTGGAGATCATGTACACAGCTGCAGACCTGGGGAGGTGACAACTATTATTCTTGTCCAAAGGAGGAAGCTATAGCTATTTGGGGAGAGTTTCTCAAAAAAAAAAGAAGATAGTTTAAAAAAAGCTAAGAATGGCCGATCTATTTACCTGGAATAATGGTTACAAATGCTCATTTTTTTCTTGTAGGGAATGATTTAATGGTGAAATGTTAAGAGAAATAGGAGATCAGCTTAAAATAGAAGTATTTTTCGTAGAGGGGTTCGATGAAGAAAGTATAAGGATTACAGGATCCAAGACTTAGTGCTGGAAGGGATTTTAAAGATCATTTATTTCCCAATCTCTTAGATTATAGAAGAGGAAAATGATGTCCAAGGAAACTAGAAGATTTGCTCAGGGTCACACAGATATTTAGCAACAATACAAGAATATGAACCCTGGAGTTCTGGCTTCAAATCCAGTACCTTCTGTTCTGAACCACTGAGCCTCTTTGATGAAGCATTTTATGGGAAGAGAAAAAGAGTACTACCAAAATGTACAAAGGAAGTGGAAGCTGATTATAGCCACCAATGAAAAACTTTTCCTGTTTTTGGTTGCCTACATCATAATTTTAAGGACAGAGAATCATAGGCTGATCTTGTTACTGCCTAAGAGACACGATTAGTTCACTTTTGTTCCATATGATTCATAGTTTATTTAATAAACTCAGACATTTTAAGGTATAAATGACTGGCAAATGTTAGAAGCATTAACTCCTGAGAAATTACTTCTCTATGATTTATTAAGGGATTATAATCTTCATGGAAAAATTCATAATTTTAGAGTGTGGTGGAATGGATGAAGTATTCTAGGAGACAAGGGACATTTTTGGTACATTTATCATGGGAAGTGGTCAGCTTGGAACAGAAATAGTGAAAGGAGCCCTGGATTTGTCATTGCCAAAATTGACTCAAATTTTGCCTCAGAGCCTCAGCTTATGTGATTTTAGGCAAAGTTCTTCACCACTTTCTACCTCAATTTCTCTTCTGTAGAAATGAGAATAATATTACTAATAACGCCTCTAGGGTCTTTAAAATACATTATTTGAGGGAAATACTTTGTAAATCTCAAAGTACCAGATACAACTCAATTACTACTACTACTACTACTACTACTACCACCACTACTACCACCACTACTACCACCACCACCACCACCACCACTACTACTACTACTACTACTACTACTACCACTACCACCACCACCACCACCACCACCACCACCACCACCACCACCACTACTACTACTACTACCACTACTACTACTATTACTACTGCCACTGCCACTACTACTGTCACTGCTACTGCTACTGTTGTTGCTGCTGCTGCTACTATTATTCCTGTTGTTATTTATCCTTCATTCTTGAAGAGAGCAATGGCATCATGATGAATGAAGGTATGTGAATTGAATTTTAGTTAGGCAGAATTCCACAAAGTCAACTTCATTCTCTCTCTATCCAGTGGCAAGACAAAAGTTAGGACAAATGGTGCAGTGGATGACCTTGGCAGTATCCTGCCATCACTGACTTGTTACCTAGATTCTTAACATGTTGCCTTTAGATGATTCATAGTTACTCATGGGTTTCTTGGCTATTTCAATTCATACTCATGAGCCTTCATTCCCACCTAATTTCCTATAACTAAACCAGAATAAATAAACCAAGTAAAACATGAAAATAAAACAAAGGGCATTTACTTAAAGCAGAGTGTGAGATAATAACTAATAGCATCAGGAAGTGAGCATTTGATTTCTAAAAGCTACCATCTTTCCACATATTTCTATTGGGGAGGATTAGTCTTGGCTCCTAATGAGTTACTATTGGCTTTTCATACCATCTCCACCATATAGCAGCAACATTAGGTTCCCTCATTTTTAAGGTCAGCACTCTAATTTAAATGCTCTTATGGCAAGGTATTGGCATGGAAACTGTGGAGCATTATACTTCATTCTCTTATCCTCTATCTCATTCTTCTCAGAGATCTTTGTAACCTTTTAAACTCGGTATCTTGAAATATACTGAACTCTGTGCTGGCTTTTAGCAAAAGGTGAATAGGGGATTATGGTAATGATGACACAGGACCCACCATTTTTATTTTTTTTTAATTTCATTAATGTTTTATTGTTTCTCATTTAAAAGTAAAAACAATCTTATCATCTTTATAACAATCACAATTTAGAAAACAAAGAACAAATATTTATTAATCACTTGCTGTGTTCAGAGGGAATGTGTCCTGTGAATCTAGGGAACATATACATTTTAGATAAAATTCATGCCACTATAGAGCTAAATACCTGTTGGGATGGGGAGAAAACACAAATATAGAGAGCCACAAAGCACAATATTAAATAAGAAAAAACACTAAAAAGTTATTTAAAAAACCAAAGTAACATTTGCCCAATTGACATCTATACTAGTTTTTACTCTAAAGGACAACATAGTTACAGAAGTAGGAGATTAGAGAAAGTATCCTAGATAAGGTAACATTTGAGGTAGATTTTAAAGAATATATAGAAATTAGACATGCAAAAAAGGGAAAGGGAGGTAACTCCAGGTATGTAAACATAGTGAATATTTAGGGTAGTCCAATATGATTTCAGCATATAATTTATGGAAGGAACATGAGAGAAAGCTAGAGAAGACTTGTGGAGGGTCTTGAATGTTAAGTAAAGGGATAAAAATTTTTAAAGTTGGACAATAAAGAGTAATTGAAAGTTTCTTAGAAGATACAAGAAAAATGTTACTAGCAGCCATACGAAGGAATGATTGGAAAAGGGCGAGAATGAGTAAAATGATTGAACATTGATCAATTGGAAAATTCTTTTTATTTTTCAAATTTTAATCATTTCCTTGTGTGTTTTGAGCATGAGAACTTTATCATATAAATTAGATGCAGATATTTTTGCAGTTAAATGCTTCTCTTTTAATTTTGATTGTATTAGCTTTGTGTGAATTTTAAAAATTCTATGTATTCAAACTATATCTTCTGGAATCCTTTCTATCCCTTGTTTAGTCATGAACTGTTCTATCTGCAAACCTGACCAGTAACTTTCTCTTTGTTTCTATAATTTTCTTTATGATTATGATCTTTTAAAACAGTCTTGTATGCTTTGGAGTTTATCTTAATATATGATATGAAATGATGGCTTATACTTAATTTCTGCTAGAATTCCTTCCAAGTTTTCTTATATTTTTAATGAATGGTGAATCTTTGCCTCAAGTATTAGGCCTGGGATAAATCATTCACTTTATCTAACACTAAGCAACAAAATTTATCTCCATTTTTCATGTACCTACTCTATTCAATGGATTGTTCTCTATATGTTTCTATCAATACTAAAACATTTGGATGATAATGTTTTTATAGTTGGAGATATGGTTTTACTAGGTCCCTTACCATATTCTTTATTTCCTTTTAGATTTTTGATCTTTTGTTTCTCCAGATGAATTACATTTTTATTCTTTTATAGTTCCATAAAGTAATTGTTTTGTAGTATGAATGGTATGATCCTGAATAAGCAAATCAATTTAGGCAGTTTTCTCATTTAAAAATATTGGCTCTGTCTATATGTAAGGAATTAATATTTATTCAAACATGTAGCTCTGTCTTTATTTCTCTAAATAATGAAGTAGAAATCATATAGTTCCTCTATGTGACTTCCTTGGAAAACTCCCATGTATTTCATACATTCTGTAGCTATTTTAAATGGAATTTAACTTTCTCTCTCTTCCTACTGATTTTTGTTGGTAATAAAGAAAAAATGCTGGAGATTTATATTGATTTATTTTGTACCCTTCAACTTTGCTGGTTATTGTTTCAGTTTTTTTTTAATCTTTTAAGGTTGTCTAAGTAAATTATCATGTTAGCTGCAAAAAAAGGATAATTATATTTATTCTTTGTTTGATTATTATCCCAATTTATTTTTCTTGTCTTAATGCTATAGATAACATTCTAAAACTAAATCAAATAGTAGTATTGAAAATACATATCCTTATTCTTATTGGAAAAGACTCTTGTTTATATATAAGTATTATGCATAATGCTGACTCTTGATTTGACATTGACATAATTTACAATATTTAGGAAAGATGCATTTAATCTTATGTCTTATGGGGTGTGTGTGTGTGTGTGTGTGTGTGTGTGTGCGCGCGCGCACGCGCATGCACAAGAAATGGGTGGTGAATTCTGTCAAAAAGTTTTACTGAATTTATTGAAATAACAAGATTTTTCTAATTATTGTTATTAATGAAGTCTATTCTGTTGATACCTTTCCTGATATTGAACCATTCTTCATTTTATTCATACAATCTTCAAAGTGAGCAGAACCAAGAGAACATTGTACACAGTAACAACAATAGTGTATGATGGTCAACTGTGAATGACTAAACTATTATCAACAAGGCAAGGATAAAGGACAACTCCAAGAGACTCCTGACAAAAAAAGGATACCCACCACCAAGGAAGGAGAAGATGGTGTCCAAATGCAGATGGAAATATACTATTCTTTACTTTAATTTTCCTCTATGAATTTTTCTCTAGTTTTAAGCAATATCTTATTTTATAATATGATGAACATGGAAATGTGTAAAACCTAGATTCATGTTACCTAGCTTTTTGGGGAGTGGTGAAAGGGAAGAAAAGAACATGGGTTGCAAAATGTCAAAAAATGAATATGAAGAATAATATCAATATCTAATATGGAGAATAATAAAAATAATGAGAAAAACAATGTGTACTCATGGCATTTAGCCTAATATCTGTGTGTAGCCTAAGAGATCTGATATAAGAAAGAAGCTATTTTAACCTGTGAGTATAATATGGATCAATAACTACATGATTAAACTTAATTGACTATATATAAAACAAAAAGGTTTTGTGGGAAGATAAACATATTAGTGCATTGCTGGTGGGCTGTGTACAGTCATTTTGGAAATCAATTTAGAATTAGGCCAATGAAGTGACTAAAATGTACCTTTTGAACCAAATATTCCTCTATTGGCTTATACATTAATAAGAAGAAAGTTCATATGCACCAACATTTTTATAGCAAAACTTTTTGTGATAGTAAAGAGTGATTAGCATTTACTAGAAGATTGAATGCCATAGTTTGAAAAGAAAGATAAATCACTTAACAGAGAGGAAGGAATACAGTTTACCACCTACATCCACTTCCACACCTAGGCAACAAAAATTGTTATGGTTAGATAAGGAAATATTTCATATTTTGGATACAAAATAGTTGCCCATCTATTGGGAAATGTATAAAAATTATAGTACATTAATGTAATGTCACTATCCTTTAAGAAAACAAAATATGAGGAATATAGAAAAGCATAGAACTGTTATACACAATCTGATGCAGAGGGAAGTAAGCAGCCAGAAAAACAATATGCAAAATGGCTAAATTAATGTAAATATAAGTTGCAAAATAAGAAAATATGAATGTTGTAAAATTATAAAGAACAGTAACGGTGGCTCCAAAAATGAGAAAACAAACCTGCCCTACTCTTCTGGCTTGCTGTCCATACTCAGACTTTCATGAAAGTTTGTTGATTTCTTCATTTGCTTTTTTCTTGAAGAATGTTATTTGTCTTATTAGATGATATTTGATAAGGAGAAAGAATATTAAAATAAATTATGGTGATATAAATGACTTTTAAAGAGGATCATGATAATGATGTGGAGAATATTCAAATGAGATCTTTAATAGATGATAAGAATACTTTTTGTCATTCCCATAAATCTTTATATTTTACAATATTTGTGTTAAGTTGGTACAAGCAGGTCTGCACCCATTTTGAATATTGGGAAATTGATTCTTTGAGTAGATAAATGGCTTGCCAATGACTCATATTTTTAAGAGGTAGATCCATAATTGAAATCTAGGTGCTGTGATTTCCAGGCTGAAGCTCATTTGGCTACAATATGATGAAAATTACAGCAGTAATCATAAGACTTTAGGATTGTAAGGACACTCAAATTATGTATTCTGCGTAAGAGCTTTTCATATAAAATAACTGATAAGTCATTTTCTAGCTTTTGTTAGAAGATATTCACTTATGGAGTACCACCCCACTCGCATCCTAAATCTACTCATTCTCCTTTTGGACAGTCCTAATTTTTATGAAGTATTTCCTAATCTAACAATAACAATTTTTGTTGCCTAGGTGTGGAAGTGGATGTAGGTGGTAAACTGTATTCCTTCCTCTCTGTTAAGGGACTTATCTTTGTTTTCAAAGTATCGCATTCTATCTTCTAGTAAATGCTGATCACCTTGAATATCATTTTTAGGCTAGTTATACTTCAACCCAGAGTCCTGGGAAGAATTAGTTAAAGCTGAGGTTCTGACTAATTTTTAGGGTCTCTCTAAAGAAGTTAGTATAAATCTACTCAATGTCAATGCATATCAGAAATAAGAGAGCTATTTATTTTCTTTGCAAAAAATAATGCTCAATATATTCAAGATCCAAGAGTATGCTTTGACAGGAAAAAATTAAACAAGCTATAAGGTTTAACTATTATTATAGCAGTTGCAATTTAAAACACATAGACATGTTTTAGTTATGAAGACCTTTAGCTATATATTTTACTTTTTATATCAACGCTGAATTCTTCAATCAGTTTCTTCTAATTCCAGTATTTGGGCTCATCCTCCTGTCAATAACCATCTTCTCCACCAAGAAGCAGGTAGAGAATGTCATTACTGTTACGTATCTGGCCCTGATGAACATCCTACTATCTCTGAATATATTGAACTAACTCTAAGGATAGGCATGCTGATCTCAAGATCACTATTAATTAACCTCCTATTAATCAAAGAAATAAAAAGTAGAAAACAGAACCAGGTAGCAAAGTTCCAGCATTAGTTCACCTTTTAGAGTTCCTGCTTTAGCTGTCATGAGCAGCAGATACCATATTACTTGAGTCTTTCTCATGAGAGGGAGGCAGCCATGAATCTGGAATTAGGAAGACCTAAATTCAAAATCAACCTCAGAGACTAACTATATGACCCTGAGCAACTCACTTCCCTTCTTTTTAATCTCAGTTTTTTTTATCTACAAAACAGGGATAATAATAGCATTTATCTCATAAGGTTATTGTGAAGATCAAAAGAGATAATATTTTTTTTAAAGTACTTAGCACAATTATTCACACATAAGTAAGTATTATATAGTTGTTTATTCTCTTCCCTACCCTTCATCCCCCTATAGGAGTGCCATTTCCCACATGGGACAGTTGAAGGATGAAGAGATGGTGGAATCATTCCCTTTTCATGGTCCACTGTCATGGTCTACTGACCAATCCCATCTGATACATTTTTGATGTAGTGCCCCTCCTGACCTTAATCTCTTATAAGAGGATGATCAAATGACCACCCAGCAACTAAGGTATAAGAGTGGGCAAATATTTCCTTAGAAAGAAAGGACCAACCAGGTCAACTCATTGTTCATTACATGTTATGCAACACCTCCATTGCTCTCACATTACACCAGAATTTGTACATACCACTAATTTTCTCTTCAATTTGCCAATTAGGATTTCTCAGAGCACATTCAAAATCCCATGACACCATGATATTCCTTTAAATACTTGAAAAAACCCTATCTTTTCTCCAGACTAAACATCCTCAATTTCGTCAACTAATTCTCTATGACGCAGCTTCTAATCCTCCTAATATCATCGACACCCTCCTCTGGTTATGCTTCAGTTTCTCAACGTCCTTCCAAAAATGTGTCACCTAGAACTGAATGCAATATATTAGATGTGGTCTGAAGTGTTGATTTATTACTTCCTTCATTCTAACAATTATAATTTTATTACTGCAGCCTGAGAGCCCATTTCTTTTTTTCTTTTTTTTTTTCTTTTTGGCTATCAAATCATATTGTTGACTCATATGTAGCTTGAAATCCTCTAAAAGACCTATGTTTTTTTTTAATTTTACATGAACTATTGTCTAGCAATGCCACCCCAGTCTGTAATTATGAAAATGACTATTTTAAAACACAAATGTAGGACTTTATATTTTTCCTTAATAAATTTTATTTTATTAGGTTCTACCCAAGTTTCTAGACTATCAAGGCTTTCTTGTATCCTCATTATCCAGCAGGTTTTCTACCCCTCTCATCTATGTATCATTTTCAAACTCAGAAAGCAAACCATATAAGCCTTTGCCCAGGTCTGAGTTCTGGTTTTTCTCAAGGTCAAGCCCCCTGGTGGACCCCCTTGCTTGGTCCTCTGCTGGAGGTTCCTTTACAAGTCTCAGGGCGCTGCTTCCACAGTCGTATACCCATCTGCACTGGTTCCCCACTCAGGGTTTCAGAGCCTTCACTCACGCTCTGCCTCCACCCACGCCTCTGCCTGCGTTGTGCTCTGCGCCAGCAGAGTCCGTGCGCGTACTTTAGCTTTTTGGGGTCCTAAATCTTGCTGCTCTCAGGAACAGGCCCTGGAGCTGCCAGTGACTCAATGGGTGCCCCAAACTTGCTTTATTTCTTTTTAGCTGGCTTTGGCGTTATAGGTGGTGTGTGTGGAGGGGTTGGGGGTGGGGTGGTTGCTCAGCCCACGATTTAGTGAGAGCTGTTTCACCCCTTTATAGCATGGAAATGTCCCGTTTCCAAGTACCTTCCACACTGCGCCCTGTTGTGGGGTCCCTCCGTTCAACTGGGTTTGTTTTTATGTCCCCTTGAGGAGTCTTGTGTGTCTTGGTCAGGAGAGGTTAAGAGCTGCTTTTTACTCTGCCGCCATCTTAACCTGGAAGTCAAAACAACTCCATTTCCTTTTTAAAGTGACATTTCTAATATGTTTATATAGCTCAGGTGAGAGTTATGACTTAGAATGTACAGAGGTGTCCACAAAATAAAAATAGTCAACTTTAGATTTGAAAGAGATCATGTTTCTCAACTACATGCCATTCCTTACTTCTGTCCCCTACCTTCTATCATAGCCTCCAAAGTTCCAAGATAATGGTCATAACTTCCAGGTATAATGAGTAAGAACATCTGCCTTCATGGATTAGGAATTGTCTTGGACAGGACTAGATATGGCATACAAAACATTCATTCGATCTTAAGTTATAAGATGGTCCTCAGTATATCTGGACAAAATTTTCTTACCACGAAATGGAACAAATTATATGTGTGGCTATATTTATTCCCCAAGAAGGGACTTCGTAATAAAGCTTGCCTCAGTTTTGGAACAATTAGACTCATATATTTAAATAGCAGGAGGATATTTTGGCCTTTATCCCCAAAAGATACTAAAGCCCAGTGCCCAATTCACTGATGATGATGAGTGATGGTCAAGTAGGGAGAATGGCATCTCATGAGAGCACTTCCATTTAAATTCTCTATAAGGTGAATATCCAAAACCTCAATGAAGTATCTTTTATCCTCTGTGCAATTACTAAGACTGGACTGAGATCTTTAGGTAACTGAAGAGCTATCACCTTCTTTACCTTTGCATAGATAATCTTCCATATCTGAGATGTTCTCCATCCATGTCTTTATCTCTTAAATCCCAAGGATCCTCCAAAATGAGTAGGCTGTTGTCTTACTGTTTGACCTAGGCAGTAATGCTCTTACCCTTTGTATAACTTTATATATACTTTGATTTCTCTTATTTGAATGCATGGTGTATTCTATTAGTTAAATATAATCTCTTAAAGGCCCAAGACTTTCTATTTTTTTTCTTTTTTTGTATTTGCATCTCCAGTGCTTAGCATAATACTTGACACATAGTCAGCACTTATTAAAGATTTATTTTGATAATCGAATTATTTCCTAGTAAGACTCCCTAGAATTTTAGAAAACTCTTTTTAACTCCTTTGCTCTATGAGGCCATATTTGCCCCTGGAACAAAGTTCTCTGAAAAAAGGATGAATTTAAGTAGAGTGAGGCTGGCTAACCATGTATGTGTTTGTTGGCTTATTCTCCAGCAGCCTTAGTCAGATTGCCTCAAATTAGCTTAACTCATATGTTAATAAAGTGATGGAAAGGCTTTATATTTAGTATCTGAGAAGCAACTGGCTGGAAGGAAGACAATCTTCCTTAAACTGTACAAAAGTTTGATTTCATGGGAAAATCCCAAAGCAAAGGCATTAATAGGTGGGAAAGTGGTCAAGAAGGCAACCAGGATGGTGAAAAGCTTCAAACTCATGCCATACAAAGAATGGATGAAGAAACTGGGAAACTTTAGATTGAAGAAGAGAAGACTTGGGGAGACAAATGATAGCTACAATCAATATTTAAAGGGCTTATATAGAAAGCGAATTCAATTGTTTCCTGTTTGGGCCCAAAGGCAGAACCAGAAAAAATATGTGGAAGTTCAAAGGAGACAAATTTAAGATTATTGTTGGGAAAAACAAACCAACCAAAACTTCTGAGTAACTAAAATTGTCTAATTAGTAGACATGAGCAGAATGAGCTGTTTCAGGATTCCTCCTTCTTGCAGATCTTTGACAAACCATTTAGGATATGTAATGATAGGGGTATATAAGTAGGACTAGGTTGTAGCTAAAGATCCTTCTGAAATATAAAACGCTGAGATTTTATGTGGTCCAAAGAAGAGCTTTCTCCCTTTTATAAATGAAAGAGCATTTTGCTTGTGCCTGCATAAAAAAGAAGAGACTTAAAAATGTTAATAGCCTATTTCCACAAGGATATTAAATTGCATACATACTCTAGGTCTCCAGATGATTTGGTTTTCACAACGTGTCCAGGGTTGTTAAACACTTTTCGGAATCATCTGTCCAGGTACAATTGAGGCTACAACAGTACTATACAGAGATCCTATAAACTATTAATACCATTCTGCTACTGTGAATGTCATTAGAAAAGTCTTAGATCTAGGACAAAGTCCTTTGCATGTTCAGAAAATCAATTCATATATGTATCTAGTGCTAGAAGGGATCTTAAAAACTAGAGGATCCTAAATTGGCGATCTAGCACCTAGCACAGTACTTAACACAAAGGAAAGGCTTAATAAAACCTGATTGGGCAAAACCCTGGAGTCTATCTAGAACAATTATTCTATGTAGAAAAGGGGCTTTTGCTTTCAAAAAGTCCACACTTTTAAGTCACATTATTTTCCAAATGGTGACCTAGATAGACCTCACAAGCTTGATGCCAGTGCTAGAAAGCTTAGGACCTTCAATATTTTTAGGGGTTTTCAGGCTATTATTGTTTATTTATAGTCCATTTTTAAGTCTCACTAATTGATCACTAGCTATTGTAGAACTATCATCCATTCCATTGGTTTCCTGAGACATGGTGGACTTTTAAATGTTTTTTAAATGATTTATCTGGATCTCCACCTAGTTCATCTCTAATTATAGTAATCTTTCATAGTACAAGTGGATACCTGTGAGGAAGGGGAAGTATTATTCACTTTGTGTAGGAGGGATCTAGCTCAATACTAACCCTATGCAAACTTCTCCAGCAAGTTCAATTCTGCAAAGCAAAGTCTTACTATTTGATAAAAAGAGTTCCTGGCAATTAAAGACCTGTCAGGATTACCTTTAAGGACTTGTAATAACTAATAATCATGACTAATACTGACGTAGCAACTATTATGTGCCAGACACTGGGCTAAGCACTTTACAAATATTATTTCATTTGAATCCCACAACTCAGGGAAGCAGCACTATTATTATCTACATTTAATTGAGGGAAAATGAGGCAAGGAGAGGTTAAGATTTAACCAAGATCACACAATTAGAAAATATCTGTGGCAAGATTTGAACTCAGGTGTTCCTGACTCCAGGCCAAGCATTCAATCTGCTGAGTCATCTAGTTGCCTTAAATAAATACCTATTAAATATTTTTCATTCATTCATTCACTCAATTGATTCATTCTTTTTTTTTCTTTATGACTCCTTGATTGTTTTACTGTTCTACTTACAACTTTCTCTGTTGGCCTTTTTGTTTTTCCTCCCTTGCTGTTTGACATTCTATGGCCACTAATCTGGACACACCTAGGAACCTGACATGCCCAGCCTTTTCTGCTGATGGTAATATTATGTCAGGCATTTATGCCTTCCTATCTAGTTACTTCCTCATTCAGAATCTCTAACTTTCTCCTGTATAGGTCACTAGGCCTGGGGGATTTCAGAGCTCTGCTGAGGTCGGTGTAGGGGAGTCTTTGTTGTAACTTGTCATTTTGAGATGCCACAGGAGCTGGCTGCAGCTGGTTTGGGAGGTCCACCTCTTCTATCCACAAGGATTGAGTCTACAGTTCTGCATTTCTTCCCTCTTCCCCCCAAAAGAGTTGTTCATCTTCAATGTGGCTAGGAGAGTGTGTGGTTCTCTATTCCCTTTATGGGGCCAGACAGGGTTGCTGTCCTGGGGGGGATGAGGTTTCATCCCAAATAAAGCGCCGAATTAATATGGGGCTAGTGCAGATGGTCTAAATTCCTCCTTTGCTCACTCACATTATTGTTCAGTCGTGCCCAACGCTTTGTGATCCCATGGACCACAGCTATCTATGGGCTTTTCTTGGCCAAGATACTGAAATGGTTTGCTCACATTAATCTTATCTTATTTTGTAATATACTTGTTTGTATTCATTTTTATTCTCCTGTTTCCTCATTAGATAGCAGTTTGAGGGCAGGAACGGTTATTTTATACTCTGAATCTCTAGAACTTTGAGTGATACCCTGCTCATATAGGAAAACAATATTTTGAAAACTTTAATTGAATCCTGTCAATGTGCTTAGATAAAATAAATTATTTGGCATGGAGGCCATGATAGAATTTAGAGAACTAAATTTCTTCTTTATTTGAGTAGAATATACATTTGCTAATTCTTTTTACTGCATTGGCATTGAAAGCAAATGGCTTTAAATAATTGTTCTGTAACTGAGTGATAGCTTTCTTCAGGCTAGTCCCCAGTGATGTCTTTCAAATGCCCAGTTCTCTTGAAGCTCAGTTTGTTCCATTTGACAATGCTGCCTAAGGCCCAGCTCTTTTGAATGCTGCCTGACCTGACTATGAAAGGCGGGAAGGCTCCTATAACATGCACAGGCTGTGGCATGTAGTCAAGGGATACAGCCTGAGGCACAAAAGGGAAAAAGGCCATGGCGTGCCCCGATCCAAGAAAAGCTAGTTACTGTTTTGATAACAGTAATGTCCCTTCAGTTCAAAGTTACCAGCTAACAAAACAAGTTGCTCTCCACAGCAGACTAACTCCTTTCCATCACAGAGAAGCAGATCCTGGTATAACAGAGTCCAAAAAGCCCAAATCATAAAAATACATTTACAGAGAAAACAGAGCTCATAATGGACAAGCAGAAGCCAGCATAAAACAAAGCTTCTTCAGTGTGAAGGGAAAAGAAATATAAACCCACTGTGGACTGTTCACACCCCTTTAATGCCAAAAGTTTTGTGAAAGTAATACTCTAACCCGTGCTCAGAGGAAATAAAATGTTAGAAGATAATGAATGAATAAAAGGAGAGAAGTGTCAGAAATCAATCAACCATCATACCAAAGTAAAGAACGGTCCTCCTCCCCACTCCATATTTATTAAAAGCTTAGCAAAGCATCTGAACTCTTTACTTTGTAAATCTAATGTGTGGTTCAATGGAAACTATTCTGACTTTGGAGTCAGAAAATCTTGGTTCTATCCTTTATTTACCTTGTGATAACCTTCTCAAACCTCTAGTTTCTTCTTCTGTAAAGACACAGGGTTGCAGGGAGAGTCCTCTAAAAGCCCTTCACACTTTAAACCTATCTTCCTATGATATTTGCAAAAGAAGAATAATTGTTTGGCATGAGATCCAACCAGAACCTCCAAGTCCTTTTTTCAAGGAAATATGAAATCAGAGAACAGTGTGGGTGGGCGTATGGACACAGAATGTCTTACTGGCTCAGGCCTGACTTTTAAATTAACAAAAGAACTTAAGTGGCTTCAATATTTATTTATTTTTTATTTTTTGCCGTAGCTTTTGTCAAACACCTGACAGTAATAAAGGGAGGCTTTATTGTTGATTAAATCAGGGTGGTCACTGCCTTCTTGCCTTAAATCTTCCTTATTTTCTTATATCATATTACATAGTAAGGACCTCATAAATATTTGTTAACTGATTCACATTTTCTGGCCATGGAAACAGGAAGGAAATGTTCACATATATAAATAAATACATACATATATATATGTATATATAATATTATATGTACTCTAATAAAGTGGGTAGATGGATAGCAAAATCCATGCAAAGGCATTTGTCAAAAACTGAATGAAACCTTAATATTCTACTTATATGTATGAAAAATAATTTGCTACTCTATAGCAGTGTGTATTCAATGCAGTAGACACTTGCTACAATAATCCACTTCACCAGATGCTTAGCAGGAAATTGAGTAGAGCTGATTCTAGTAAAGAATGAAAGCTGGAAAGCATGGGGAAAGGATAATGTGAAATGTAGGAAGAGGACCCAGATGGACAGGGAATGACCCTGAGATGAATATTTTTTCCCTGACTTGTATTCCTGGGATTGAATCTGAGTCATTGAATTTCAATACTAGAACAGAGATTAGATATTCAACAAATGTTATCCAAATGCAGCAATTTTTTTGTGTTTTTAATATGGATATACAAGATTTTTTTTAAAAAATGACAATCCCTACCCTCAAAAAGCTTACATTCTACTAAAATAGAAATGATCTAATATAAGATGGCAACAAAGATATTGAAACAAAAGTAATCTAAGATAATGTGAGGAAGGAGAAGATCCTTTTTAACTGGCAAGAATTTGGAGAGGTTTCATAGAGGAGGTACTTGATCTGAGTCTTGAAAAAATAAGAGAAAGAAGGAAAAGAGGGCAGAATATATTTAGGTATATGGGAAATTCACATATATCAGTGGAATTGTATAGTGGCATATCAAATTTGGAAAAGAATAGGTCAATTTTTTTGAGATTTAGAATGTTTGAAGAGGAACAATATGAAATAAAAGGATAGGGTAAATAGAGATTATGTACAGTCTTAAATTTCAGATTAAGGAATTTATATTTGTCTTTTAGTTATAGAGAGCTATTAAAGAGTTAAATTGTTTTGTTTTGTTTTGTTTTGCAATGATATGTTGTGGTCAGTTCCAAATCTTCAGAAGATTATTTTGGTAGCCATTTGAAGAATTTATTAAACAGAGAAGAAAGTGAAGGCAGAGAAATGAGTTAGCTATCTTTTAAAACAGAACTAGCAAGTGGTCTTAAAGTAAGGTGATGACAGAGTAAGTAGAATGAAGAAATTGGATTCAGGTCTTTTGGGGGGTAGAATGGGCAAGACTTAGCAAATAATTGGTTATATGGATGACTATGATGGAGTGCTGAGGGGAGGAAAGAATTAAAGATGATTGCCTTTTTAAAGATTCTTATCTAGGTCACTTGAGGGAACAGAAAAAGGAAAAAATTAAATATATTGTTTGAGGTTTTGTTAGGAAGGTAAGGGGAAGTGTTGTGAGGAAGATTAGTTAGTAAGTAATTAAATATTAAGGTTGACCTAGCAGGAAGGCTGGTGCATTCTAGGATGGAATGAAGGAGCAGGAAGTGTGTGTGCCCTGAGAGAGAGATTCCATTAGTGGTGGGCAAACCGTTGCCAGCCCAAGGGGATCTCAGACCCTGCTTCCTGATTTCCTTGGGATCCTGAGTGGAGGTGGATTTCCAGCAAGAGGAGAAGACCTACAGAGCAGAAACAAGCAGAGGAGGAGTTTGAGACCTGGTGGACAGCACCTCAAGTTCACTCACTCTACTTGGTATCTTGGACCACCTAGGATTTTGGCATCCTGTGAACCTCTTTGGAAAACTGTGAGAACCCTCAAAGCCACCCCTCTGATCCATAGCTGTGCTGTTCAAGTCTAGCTGGTACCAGGCTTGAATCAGCTTCCCAGAGACTGCACTGCTCCTTAGGCCCTGCCTGCTTAGATCACTAGATTAGAGTAGGGAAATCCTCCCCTTGCCCTGTGGGTTTGTCTTTTAGGGTTTAAGTATAGAAATCCCTTTCCCACCTCTATTTTAGTTAAATATAATTAAACTTGTTAAAACCTTCACCTGACTGTTGGTGTTCAAAGTCCCTGGTCCAGTGGTGGCAGTTGGTCACAGTGCCTTTGACAGTTAGGAGCAGCTTAGCTGTTCTGGTCTCCCTGTCCTGGTCCTGTCTCTCCTAAACCCCAGTGTGTATACCCACAATCATTTAGATTTATTATAACATCCCTGGTACCTTTATTATCTTTTCTACAGAACGGAAGAGAATAAGAAATTATTTAGTGCATACTATATGCCAGATACTCTGCTAAGTGCTTTATAAATATTATTTCATTTGAATCCTGAGAGATAGGTGCTATTATTATTAATAGTTCATAGTGGAGGAAACTAAGGCAAAGAGAGAGGGACTGGCTGATTAGGGAAAAGAACTTGGAAATAGCAGTGTCTTGGGAGCCAAGGTAGGAGCAAATGGTCAGTGTTGTAATACTGTAGAAAGGTCCAGGAGTACAAATTTGGAAAAAAAGGTCATCAGATATAGAAATTCAAAGGCCATGGAAGGGGGCAGCTAGATGACTCGGTGAATTAAGAATCAGACCTAGAGGGGGTCATCTTGGATTCATATGTGACCTCAGACACTTCCTAACTGTGACCTTGGGTAAGTCACTTAACTCCCATTGCCTAGTCTTTACTCCTGTTCTGCTTTGGAGCTAAAAATTAGTATTGATTTTAAGATGGAAGTTAAGGTTTTTAAAAAAGTCATTGAGGGTATGGAATAAGAAGAAATTGGCATTAGAAATGGGCTAAATGATGTGGAGAATATCTCCAGGAGTGAGTCAATTTTTAGTTATTCTCAAAAGCTAGAAGGAAGATTAAAAGAGAAAAGAAAAAAATTGGAAATAAAAGGGATGCCATCCATTGAAGAAAGACTGAGATAAATGTAATGGAACATTATTATTCCCTAAGAAATGATAACAAAGATGATTTGGGGGAATTCTAGAAAGCAATAAGTCATACAAAGTAATGCTACTGGCCAAGAGGTTCTAATTAGAATTCAGGGAGGAAGATGGCTGTGCGCATGATAAAGTAGCCCAGATAGATCCCTCAGACTTACTTTATAATATAGTCTCATTTTCTCATATAAAAAGTGAGGTAACTGAGGTCCAGAAAGTTTTCTAAGATGTCAGTTCTTTCCAATCATCATTAATACAAGAAAAAAATCAGTAACAGAACCTAACATTATAATACATAGAGAAGGGCAGAACATGACAGCTTTGCTCAAAGCATTTAATTTATATGCTTTAAGGCTGAGAGATTGCCATTGGTTTTGGTAAGAGAACTCAAAAAACCTTGGTATATAGCTGGCTTCTATATAGGATTTTAAAGTTTGCAAAGAAATTTACTTATATTATTTCATTTGAGCAACAACAGTAGGAGGTAGGTATTGCCAACCGAGAAAAAAAAACACAAAAACCATCCTTCAAATCTAGAGTAGATTCTGGTTGAGTTAAAAGGATTATTTATTAAAAGGAAAAGTATAGCCATCTATGTTGGTGGAGGACATCTGGAGAAAAGGGTCCCCAGCCCTAGAGAAGCTAAGGCAATTTATCTTGCTTGCTGCAAGGAGGAGTTGGGAATAGAGAATGAACAGTCTCTTTCAGGGATAGTGGAACACAGAAGCAGGAAGCTGTAGGATGTTTGGTATCAACAGCTGACCACCAGGCTAGTTTAAGCCCTCTTGGGCTGCTTCAGTTCCGCAAAGTCAGCCAGTGAACAGAGGGGAAGCATCAGGGAGTGAGCAAGGTTTAGCAGGGATGTCTGGGTAATGACTTAAAAAAATCCAGAAAACAATTCATAAATAAACAAACAACATAAAAAAAACCTTCTGGCTTACTGCAAGTTCTTGATTAGTTTTTCACTGCTGGTAGGTTTATTTTGTATGTAGTATATCTAACAGACATGTTAAGATCAGGAGTGAGTAAAACAGATTTCCATTGTACTATTACTATGTCCACTTTGCAGAAGGAGAAACTGAACTTGAGAGAGGTTAAATGACTCCCAAGGTTATATATCATTCAAACTTATGTTTCCCTGGCTCTTAAGTTCACCACTACACCACCAAGATGCCTCTATGAAGATTGCTTGAAAAAAAATCTTGGGGTGTTGTAGCCTGGAGAAGAGAAGACTAGAAGTCACGAGATAGTTGCCTTTACATATTTAGAAGGATTTCATTTGGAAGAGAGATTTGAGTTGTTCAGCTTGGCACTGAGGGACAGAACTGGGGCTGTTATGTGGATAGTAAAGTGAGGACATTTTTGGCTTGCTCTAAGAAAAAAATAACAACAACAACTTTCTATTTCTTACAGCTATCCAGAGATGAAATGAACTGGCTTAAGAGGTGATGGGTTTTCTTTTTACTGGAAACCTTTAAGTAGAAATTAGATGATAATTTGTTGGGGAAATTATTGGGGATTTAGCTCTAGAGCGTGTTGTATTAAATGATTGCTGAAATTTCTTCTGGTTTAAATATAATTTAGGCATCCAGAATAATATTTTTAAGAATACTTGTCTTTTATAAAAAATAGTTATCTTGTGCTCATGTATAAATGACATTGGGCTGGATACTGAACAATGTAATTATACCCTCTAGGCAAAATAGAGTGCCAGACTTGAGAAAAGGAATATCTAAGTTCAAATCTACCACCAGATACTTATTGAACCTGAGTAAGTCATTTAACTCCTACTTGCCTCAATTCAAAAAATGAGGATAATAATAGCACCCATCTCTTATCATTGTTGTGAGGATCAAATGTAGTAAGATTTGTAAAAAATACTTAGCAAATGGACATCTAGGTGGCTAAGAGGATAGTGAGCTAGGCCTGGAGGCAAGAAGACCTGGTTTCAAATCTAGTTTTGGACACTTCCTCGCTGTGTGACTGTGGGTAAGTCATTTAACTCCAACTGACTATCCCTTAATGTTCTTCTGCCTTAAAACTGATATTTAGTATCGCTTCTAAGACAGAAGGTAAGGTGTTTTTTTTTTTTAATGCTTAGAACAGTGCCTGGTACATGATGGGTGCTGTATAAGTGCATATTCCCTCCCCTTCCTCTTCCTCTCTAAATGCTTCTGGTCTAATTAAGAAAAAAAATTGATATCAACAATGCTATACTTATATCAAAAGAATAATTCAACATTCAATATATATAAAGTATAGGAATTATTATTCAATAAATATGATAAATTAGGAAAACTTTTTTTTGATGTGGTTGAAATTGGAATCATCAAAGCTGCATACTTTGGGTAACTGAATTGTTTTTCCATCTTAGTCTTACAAAATGGTCTTACTCTGTTTATGAGTTTCTTTAAAGTTTTTACTTTGTTTTTTAATGGTCCATGACACCTAGGCTAACTAATTTAAAATATATTGTTTTTTATTGTAGATTTAGTTTATTTAGCTACATTGTATTACTAATTATTAATTAGCATGGTTGGGGGGGCATTTGGGTAGCTCAGTGGATTGAGAACCAGGCCTAGAGATGGAAGTCAAATCTGACCTTAGGCATTTCCAGGCTGTGTGACCCTGGGCAAGTCACTTAACTCTCATTGTCTAACCCACCACTCTTCTGCCTTGGAACCAATACATAGTATTGATTCTAAGGTGGAAGGTAAAGGTTTAAAAAAAAAGAAAAGAAAAATTTTAACATGGTTCAGAATAACTAGAGGATCTCTGAGAAAAAATAAATGCTCCTTTTTATAGGGGCCACCACACAGCCTGAGAGCTGGCCAGGCCATTCTGAAAGAGAAAGAAAACTAGATTTGCAAAAGGTTATAGAGAACATTATATATAGCAAAAGAAAAATTGTTTGAAGAATCATTTATGTGTGTCCGTCTCCAGAGAAAGAACTGATAAATAGAAATAAGCAAGATATAGTTTTTCATATTCACATCTCTTTTTATGTCTAATGAGGGGATGGGTTGGAGGTCATTAACTGGTTATCTTACTTTAACAAATAAATAAATTTAAATAAAAAAAGGTTATTGGAGGCTGTCAGAGCAAACATTTATTTGGGGATAATGTGATTCTATAGTGAGAAAGTTGCCATTAAAGGGTCTAGTTATTAGAACTTCTGAATGATATTCAATAACTTTATCTACCAAAATTTCAATATTTATTAGACACTTGCTGAATAGAGAACAATGTGCTAGATACTGACAGGAAGAGTAAACAAAAATAGTCTCTATACAAAGGAGTTTAAAATGCACTATCAATATGCCACAAATAACACACATATTATATGTGATATTAATAAATAATATATTAAATATTATATATGATGAAAGAAAATAGAAGTAGGGTGATGGGGATTGGCTTTGGGGTGGAAAAGACCTAGGATGGAGTCCAGCCTGTTGACTGTTCATTGCCATTCAAATCATCAAAACTCACAGTTACCATCAATAAACATTCTAACACTATGCACTGTGGAGGAGGATGATTTGTAGAAGTGTTAAAAAACTACAATACTAACTAAAGGAAACAAAGGACACCGAAGAGGTTCACAAAGTACCATGTGAGGTAAAGGAAGGAAAATTATATTTACTACTTCAAAGTTCACCAATAAACAAATGAAAATATAATACAGTACCATAGGATAGGATAGGATAAGGTAGGATAGACTAGGATAGGATATAATACAACTTCGGGAGGGGGAAGAGAGACAATGTGAATCATGAAACCTTGGAAAACTTATGTATAAATTTATTACCAGAATAAAATAAGGAAAAATTTAAAAATATGATAAAAAAATATAATACAATACAGTGCCTATGATGATGGCTATGTCAATACAATTGAAATCAATTAAAATTGGTTTATTATCTATTATATTCAGAACATTCTACTAAGCTAGGTTCTTCAGGAGATACAAAATTTGCAAAATACTCTTCCTGCTTTCTAGGAGCTTATGGTCTAGTATAGGGTTGTGATCTTTATGCAGGGGATAGATGGTGTCATAGCTTCATAAAAAATCAGGAAATCCAAGGAAATATCATATGGGCTTTCCTGGAAGGAAGTCTTAAGAATACAGACAGTGAAGAGAAATTTTGGACAAGAGTTTGTTCTCTGATCTGTTTTCTAGGGAACCCAAAAACACAATAAGATAAAGCAGCTTTTGTTTATATTTGAACAGGGAACCTCCTCTTCCTCCCACTTCCCCAACAACCTGAGCAAGAGGCAGGCTTCGGAAAGACCTTCAAGAGGAGTCCTTGGCATTCTTATCCAGGGATCTATTCTTATTGGAAGGATGTAGCCAGCTGAAGTACAAATGATAAATCTGGCTAAAAAGCCTTATGATCTGGCCTCATTTGTTGGCTCAGAATTGTACCCACTTGCAGGCTCATTAATCTTCTCTGCCAGTGGAGTCATCATCTGAATGGGAAAAGCCATTGCAAAATTTTCCCTTCATCTAAAAAGGATGACTAATTTTAGATGTATCACAAGAAAAAGTTTTGTTCCAAAAACAGTTCCTAGAAATGTTGGGGTATTCCAGTCCAACAGATGAAATCCTTCCTCACAAGGACCAAAATTGAAAGCTCTGGGCAATTTGTCAATGATCCCAAACTGCCTCCTTTTAATAAGAGCTGGAAGAAACTGAACTGACCAATGACTTCTCTTAAAACATAGTCAACTTGAAACTTTGGATGCATGGACTATCCATTTTATTGGATATTGTACTCTTAAAGTGGCCTTATACCCAATAATCCTTGGCACCTGTTGAACAAATGTGGGTTTTTACCTTGGCTTAATGGGAGCATAAACAGGAGCAAAAATTTACTAGGGAAAAAATGAAAAGTGGACTTTTCTCTCAGTCAACAAACATTTATTGAACATCTGCCTTGTTTTGGTCAAGGAAAGTATTGGGTGATACAGAGATATCTACAATACAATAATTGTTGCCTTTAAGAGACTTATAGTCTAGCTGGAGAAATAAGTCATACAAATGATAAAGTAATAAACAGGACAATATAGTATATAATGGGCAGCTAGGTGGCTAGGTTTCCTTGTCTATAAAATGAGCTGGAGAAGGAAGTGGCAAACCACTTTAGTATCTAGTAATCAATCAATCCCTAAATGTGGTCACAAAGAGTTGGACACAACTGAAATGAATGGATGATAACAATATAGTACATAATGAATGACACAGTGAGTGACCCAGACTCTTAAGTGCTAGAGGAGATGAGAAGAAGGAGATGCATATTGCAATTGGGTGGTAAGAGAAAGCTGGGTAGAGGAAATCAGATGGATAGGATGTGCATGGCTGGAGGGGAAGAGAATGGTGATATAAATTTATGTGAAAAGGGATGAAAGTGAAAGATATATCTGGGGAGTACAATGAATGGATCAGCATATCTGTAATGGTAGCTACATTAATCACATAATAGGAACCTCGCTAGAAAGATAGTTTGGGGCCAGACCGTATGTGCCAGGCTAAGGATTTTGGCATCTTTTGAGGAAAAAGTAATGTTGAAAGTAGTGAATTATAAAGAGGTCTATATCTAATATGATATATTAACTGCTACTCCTCACTTCTTTATACAGTAATAACATTATTTGAATGGTCTTAAAATCATGAATAATTAATAGTAATGGCTAACATTTATGTAGGACATTAAAATTTTCAAAGTGCTTGACTTTCAGGGATGGAACCAAGATAGAGGAGTAAACCAGAGTAGCTCCATGTCACAATGAGAATTCTCTTCAACCAAGATTAAATATCAACACAAAATGAATACAGGAGTGAAAGAACCAACAAGGAGACAGAGTGAAAACAACTTTCAAGAAAAGCAAATCCCCAAAGGTAGTCAAAGAACATCTGGGGCCATGGGGTGAGAGGAGAGCAGAGCCAGCAAGAGGCTGTAGCAAAGAAGGAAGAGCAAGCCAAGAGCAAGGCACTCTTCCCCAACTCCCTACACCACCTCTGCAGTCACAGGTTCAGAACCTAAGTCTAAGCCAACATTCAGATCCTAAGATCCTGCCTGGGCAAATAGTGGTACAAGCCAAACCATATCTCTTGAAAGTTCAAACTTGTGAAGAAATCCAGAGTCCTAGCCCAAGGCATTCTGGGCTGAAGTGGATTGATCCATATGGGTCCAAAGCAAAACCATAAATCCCAGTCTGGGCTTGGGATGAGGACATAGTTCACACTTTGGGGTGAGGACACAGTTCACAGTACAGAGGAAAACATGAAATATCCTATTGAAAAAATAACTGACCTAGAAAATTGATCTGGAGAGACAATTTGAGAATTATTGGATTACCTAAAAGCCATGATCAAGACAAAACCTTAGACATCATATTGCAAGAGATTTGCAAAGTGCTTTACATATAAATTATTTCAATTGATCCCATAGATTTAGATTTTTTTCCTAGCTCTAACACTTACTATAAGATCCAGAAAAAGCCCCTTAACCTCTCTGAGCCTCAATTTATCCATCTATAAAATGGCTACAAGAGCATTTTAAAATGGCTACAATAGAGTCATTTTTTCAGAGAACATTTTCTAAATGGCATAGAGCAGTGATGGGCAAACTATGGCCCACAGGCCAGATGTGGCCCCCAGAATTATTCTATCTGGCCACGTGACATTATGCCTAATCTGACAAATACAATGAGTAGGATACTATACAATGAAACTTCAAAAGATTTTCCTTAGAAACAGACTGACAGAGGAGCATTTCCTTTTCTTTGGCCTCCTTTTTAAAAAGTTTGCCCATCACTGGCATAGAGACATGAGTTGTTATATCTGAATGTGGGTTTAATGTTTTCTATAGGTGTCAGTGCATTAACTCAAATGACCTCATTTTATCAAATTTCTATTTTGTTCTTCAGAAAGAATCTTAATACCTTCAAGCACAAAGAGTGATGGCTGACCAAATGTTACTGGGTTGAGTTGTCCTCATTGTTGAGTGGTTTTATAAATTAATTCTTTAACACTGGATCTAGTTTCTTGGCAAGCATAAAATTGAAGATTTTTTAGTGAACACTTCATTCTGAGTTCTACTCTTTTCTCTCTGGATTTCTCCACCACTCTCCACCATTTGTCAGAATATGATCCACCTGGAGACTTTATTATGTCTTCCACTACTTTCACAGGCTCTGAAGTGCTGGGTTAGAAAAGGAAGCAGGAGGATATTTCTAAATACAGTAATTTTCAAGTCATTTTATAAGCATTAATTTTAATCATTCCCCTCTATGACACTTTTTCAATGACCAATGAATAGATCCACTACTTTTCATGTCTTCCACGCTAGAATGTAAGATTCTTGAGTGCAAAAACAATTTCATTTTTTCCTTTGCATTCCCAGCCTAGCATATTTCCTGACAACATGGTATGTTCTTAATAAATATTTATTAATTGATTATTACTAGTAAAAAAAAGTGATAGGGATTGGAGCTGTGATTTTATTAGTATAAAGTGCTCCCAGTTAGTTTCTTTACCAATATAGGCCTGTACCTTCTCTATAACTTAGACTCTGAGGGAATTGTTTAAAGCCCTGAGAGGAGATAAATGACTTGGGTGGGTTTATGGGGCCAATATGTGTCAGAGACAGGATGTGAAGTCAGTTTTATCTAGATATAAGGCTACATCTGTAATTACTATGTCATGTTTTCTCTGGGGAAAATGGAAACATTTCTATATAGATATATATTATTTTTAATGAATGTAGGAGGTCTGAAGAAATCAAGATAAGTGGGAAGATATCAATGATTGCTTATATACAGGATGTATATGAAGTATTGAGAATATCCATTACCAATTAAAAGAAGGTAAGTAAATCATGTGATAAGATGGAAAGAAAATAGATGGTCCCTGGGTATTCCATATCCTACCCTAAAGGACCCTCTTGACACTAAAAGAAAAAAAAAGTAGACTTCAGACTCACTAGCTACTACTTCAATGGATTATTTATGAGAAAACATAGCTAATTGTCATATAGAATAAGTCCTGAAAGAGTCTGAGTGTTGGAAAGGTATTGTATTGATGGTGGGAGTACTTATATCAATTAAGTCCACAGGGAAGAGAGTAGTATAGATTTATAACTGGAAGGGGGGCCTTAGCTTCTAGTTAAATATTTTCATTTTATAAATGAAGAAATGTTGCCCTAGGTTATACAAGTAGTAAATGGTAGATTGAGAATTTGACTATCCTCAAATATAATCTGTTCTCCACTGCACCTTTTGAGGATTTCTGAAAATAACTGAACCAACATTTCAGGGACTTAATGAATATGAAGAAAAGTGGTATCATATAGTATGAGAACAATCATCCTGCACTTTATGAGGGATGATCTTGTCTCAATCAATTATCTAGGAAGATCTCTGAGCCTTATATTAGATTTGTTCTAGCATTCTCAGATACATAGGTGATATATTCCAAAAGAACATGGTACTTGATGCACATCAATGGAAATATATAGATATACTAAATGGTAACAGTGGAAAGAGAACTAGAGTTGAAGTCAGAGAACCTGGGCAAGAAGCCCAGATCTGCTATCTACTGTGTGTTTAAATTTTGGCAAGTGACTTAACCTCTGTGGGCCTTATTTTTCTGTCACAGCTAAGTCATAAATAAAAGAGTTTCCTGGGTCTGCAATCTGAATTGTCTAAAATTGGAAATGAATAGATAGTTAGGAATAATCATCAGTATACAATAATATAATAAAATAATATCCTAAATCACAGGATATAGGAGTAGACTCAACACTCAGATATTCAAATGGACCTAGAATTTGATTGAATTGAATTATATCTCTAGTGATTGGTGTGTAACCCACGTGGCTATACTGTTGAAATTTTTATTCAGGCTTCACCAAAACTGTTAACTCAAAGTGCCAGAGTTCATCCTTCCTTCCTCTATTGTGAAGGTAGCTACTGATATTGTGAAGGAAACAGATTATCTGCCAGTCCCTGTTCTTGCTAATGACTTGCCCGTATTCTCTTCCTATCATAAAATTTTTTGATATCATTTACTCTGTTTCTCTTTAATGTTACTTGTTGGTTATATGTTTGTTCACACATGCCTGCTGCTCCACCCCTATCATCACATAATGTACCTCTTTGAAGACAAATTCTGTCTCATAATGCATATCAATAGTAATAAAATTTTCAATATTTAAAAGATCAGTTTTTTGCTTTTGTAGAAAGATTGGAGTCAGCAAAACAGATATGAAATTTCCCAAAAGCAGTCCAACATACTCTTTTCCTATACATTTTTGAGTCCTACTATTGTCTATAATACTATCTATCCCAGGTAGAGCTAATAAACTTAATTGGGCAATTAAAACTAGAAAAGAAGGTCTTGGCGGATTGGAAAGCTTTCTTTCCCCTAGTGAAAGGTCTTCTCAACTATATTATTAACTTACCTTCTTTTCTGTGCTTCTTTCTTTGCCCTGGGTTCTAATTTTTCTGACTAATGTCTAAATTTTTCAAAGGTTTAGCTAGCTCTTTACAAGGTGACAATGGATGAAAAGGGTTAATAAGAAAACCAATATCTACTATTATGCTAGATAGCTGATGTGTTAGCCCTTCTATGCAAAACAAAACAAAACAAAACAAAACAAAAAAACTCTTCACTAATTAAAATGAACAAGTTTCCTTTTTTATTTTTTCTGGTCTAACTTTATTAGAAGTAAGGTGCTTGAGAACTGAGTGAAGCTGTAGTGGCAGAGGAAGGGGGTTGGAGAAGGATTAAATGGGGCCAATTCTAAGAGGGGAAGAGGGATTCTTCAGGGGTAAGGAGAGGAAAAGGGAAAAAGTAGGAAGGAATGGGGTAGCATGTGGCCTGGATTCAAAGAAGAGAGGGGAATAAAGCAGAAAGCTGTCCAGAGAGGGCTCAGAAAGGACTTTCTTGGGAATCACAAGCTGCTGTCAGGGCCAGTTTCAGTTGCTCATAGGTGACAAACATTAGCACACTCCAGAAGTCCAAGCAGAGGAAGGAAAGCATGAAAGATTTGTAGAAGGATTGTGGTCCCTTCTTCTGAAGCATGGTGGCTAGCACAGGTATATTGGCTCGCAGCAAAATTTGTTATCTACTCTGTCCATGTAATGCTTTCTTTGCCAGTCACTTGTCATTACACCTTGAACATATCCTTCCAAGATGCAAAATATGTAGAAACCAAGTATCCCTGTAGTTCTAGGTCAGAATAGGTTTGCTTTTTTTTAGACAATGCTATTTTCCCTTGAGGTCTACTGACCGATACAACCTGAAGAAAGAATGGAAGGACAGATGGGAAAAGAAGAGTTTCTGAAAAAAATTATTTTGACTCTCAGAATGTGGAAAACCTCTGGTTAAACCTCAGTGGAAAATGATGACCACAGATACAAGCCTGTTTGGGTGTGGAACAAAAATGTGCTCCAAGTTGGCTTATTTCCTGTGGTTGCCTCATGAAAAGGAGCTGAGTGTCAGCTGACTGGAAAAAAAAATCTGGGGTGGATTCTGCTGAGACCTTTCTGATAGGTTGGTCATTCCATGTCACCTCATGCTACATGCTTGCCACATCGCTGCCATATTGGTTCTTTACTTGTTACAAGAATGGAAAACGGGGCACTGATATTTAATGATGCTGAAAGCTGGCTTTCTTAGGCAATGCTGACCTAGTAAAACCAGGCATACTTGGTTTCTACATATTTTGGATCTTGGAAGGATATGCTCAAAGTGTAATCATTGGAGCCCAGGTCAACTTGGATTTCTTAACTATTTGCATGAAATAACAGACTTTGTATCTCTAAGAGCAAATTTAGTTTTTAAAATATTTTTCTATGTCTTCAGTAGTTACAATGACCCTTTAAAGTTACCAGAATAGACATGATTGTCTCTCTTGTATAGATGTAAAAACTGAGGCCAAGGGAAATTAAATGACTTGTAGCAGGGTTCCATTGCAGCTAAGAAGAAGAGCAGGATCTTTATGATCAGGAGTCAGATCTTCTAACTCTTAGTCCAGGGGTCGGCAACGTATGGCTCTTTCTGCAGGAGCCATAAAGTCAATTTTTTTTTCAGATGCTGTTACAGGAGCGCACACGCACTGTTACAGGAGCATGCACTGTGAGCACTGTACAGCTCTCACGAAATTACATTTTTAAAAATGTGGTGTTTATAGCTATCACGGCCAAAAAGGTTGCTGACCCCTGTCTTAGTCTATTCTACTTTTCATCTCATTTCAAGGATGGTCCCAACACATTTAACATAGGCAAGATTATTATAAAGCCCAGAAGCACTACAGAAGGTACAAAGCCCAAAATTATCACTACCTTGTTTTTTTCTTCCAAGATAAAGGATTCATTCATTCACTGACTGAATTAATTCTCTAATATTTGAGCACTTACTACATATAAGAACGAGAATACAAATAGAAATAACATAGTTCCTGTCCTCCAGAGTCACTGGTAGCAAATATGTTCTGGCCTCACTTTTCCAAAGTGAAGATTTCTCTCTCTGTCCCACAGTGTTCTTAGTTTGGACCATCTCTTGCCCAGTACTATTAACTCAAACTTTTGCTGGCTGTAATGCTCCATTGTTAAGTGGCAGTGAGTAGCACCTCATTTCCACTTAACCTTTTGACAGCATTTAGAGTCTAGAAAGGAATATCTACTTTGGACATGTAGAAAGATCCCTCAGGATATTATTGGGAAGGTAGATTCTAAATGATAACTCTAGTCCAACTATCAATAATATGGAATTAAGTCTTAATCAATGATACATGTAAAACCCAGTGGAATTGTGAGTCAGCTACAGGGGGGTTAAGGGTGGAGGTGGGGGGTTTGGGGGAGAGGGAAAGTACATGAAATATGTAACTATGGGAAAATATTCAAAATGAAATAAAAATTTTAAGTAAAAAAAAAAACAAAAGAATGTTCTCTCAATGCTTCCAGAACATAACACTCCTAATTCCTCCTTGGTTTCTAAGTGTTTAGAGACTCTTAGCTCAGTAGTTAACTTTTAGATATGTAGATAGCATTTGTCCCACCAAATTCACATCCAGATGATTATTGAATGAGTCTCCATCTCAGTGGCTGGGTTCAGAAGGCCAATTCTTGTTTCTCTGGGCATTGATAATGAATTAACTGCAAAATTCAAATGCTGGAATCCCACTATGCCACAATATAGCTTTTTTCTTTTGCATAAAATGAAGAAAAAAACCCAACAGAATGGCCAAGACATGAATCAGACTGCTATTCACAGGACCACATTGTGATCTTTCTGGGAAGTCCCTGAGGCCTCTCCCCTTATAGCATTGGAGAGTCCAAAAGATTCCCCAAGAGTACCTCCAGAGCCATGAAGCGAAGAGACTATTCAAAGACTTCTCAGGCCTCTTTGAAGATGACTGCATCATCGTCATCAATAATAATGAAAACCATCATTGCAATATTAGTTTATCTTAGCTTCATGGTTAGCAGATTAGAAACAGTTAAATAATGTCTATAGATATTTAAGTCTTTCCAAAGTACTTTCCTTATTCTACTCATGTCCCTCCCAGAAACCATCTTCTCAGCCTCTCCATGTGGGGAATTCACAGAAGTGGAGCAAGCTATTGGACTCTGTGCAGGCATCCCTCCTTGTGAAAATCATAATGTATTTGGTAGAGAAGTAGAGAGAGGGATAAATAATGCAGTATGGTTAAATGCCAAGATGAGTGGTAGAGAAATAAAATGCTAGAGGCACTCTGTGAAATGGTAAATTGACTCTGTGCATACCAGTGTAGGTGTGATTGTGGGTGTTTTGTGGAGGTATGCTGAAAGAGTTTTAGAAGAGCGCCTAAAAGAGATGGGACTTGAATTGGAGTTCAGCAAATAGGCAAGTGGTGGGGGGAAAGCATTTTAGATAAACAGAACTGCAGAGAATTGGAGTCAATATTAAGAACAGTATATACAGGGATCAGTGAGGAACTCAGCTTAGGTAGAATTGAAGGATTTAGTTTAGAGAATAATAGGTGGAGCTACTGCCTGTCTACTCACACTGTTCCCAGAATAGGTCAGGCAACCATTATTTCTAAACTTTATGAAACTGTAGTAGCCTCCTCACTGATCTTCCTGTCTTCATTCTTTCCCCTTCTAATTCAACTTTACCACCCTCAAAATAATTTTCCTGACATAAACTCTGGAAGAGCAGGAAACATAGCTCTGTACTCTCCTGCTCCAAAAACTTTGAAAGCTCCTTATTAACTAACAAGACAGAACATATATTTCTGATTCCATAATGTAAAGTCCTCCACAGTTTGTCCTCAATTTACATGTCTTAACTTTCTTTCTCATTACTCTTCCCTTATTCTTTTTCCAGTCAAACTATTCCATAAGCTTGCCATGCTATCTCCTATTTATGTGAGGACTTCCTTATGCTAGGTATGCACCATCTTCACAAGTCCATCTCTAAAAATCATTCTGTATCTTCAAGACTAAATTCATTTGGCACCTTATATATCAGTGTTCTCTCATTCCATCAACTCCCATATGAAACTGTTCTCTTCTTCATCATAATTTCCCAGATTACTTTACTTCTTTTTCTTTATAGCATTTCTTCTTGAATTTTAATTATTATATTCTTATTAGTCCTAAGCCCTTGATAGAATATAAATTCTTCAAGAGCAGAGATTATATTATTTGGTATCTTTATATCCCCAGGCCTTCCATACAGTTGGTACTTGATGAATATTTGTTAAATTGAATTCATCTCCTCTTGTATCAACTTCTTCAAGTTTTAAGGAAATTTAAGTTGACAAATATATTTCTTTCATTACCCATTAATAAATCTTTATCTAAGATTTAAGTTCTCATAAAAGGAAATGAGATATGATTAACAAAGGACCAGTAGTATCATTCTCCCTTTCCCTCTTTGCACTCCCAGCTACATTTATATATCTCCTATGATAAGTGTATGAGAAGAAGAAGCATGTTCCCAAGGATAATATTTTTATTTATTGTATTATTTTGATTAAATTAGACCCTTTTCAGTTTATCTCAAGTCACAAGTTGTAAGACATAACAGCCAATAATTACACAAAATTATGCAAAATATCTGTAGTATAGGAAGTCTGGGATTATACCAAAACTTGTCCATCTAACCCTCTTACTAAAGGAAAATAATATTAAAAGGATGGAACTTAATTTATGTTAGAAGGTCAACAAATTGGAACTTTGGACCAGAGTAGGGAGTATCAATAATATTGAGAGATTATAAAAATTGATTTATTGACTTTTGGGCTAAGATGGGCACAGAGTAGAAGCAAAATTATTTTCCTCACCTCTGACTGATATAAAGCACCTCAAAAGGACAAAAATAAAATCAGATGAGAGCAGGGACTCTATTGTAGAGTGCAGTCTTGAAGTTGGCAGCGTTTGGGCATTTCCAAACTGTAAAGGGATAAATTTACTCCTACCAAAACGTGAGCTGATCACCTCTCCCACACTCCACCTATGGCACCAGAGTCAGAGCAAGCATGAGTCAATCTCCAAGTTTGAAGGAGGGATGCAGGTTGAGGACATTAGAGACTGACTCCTGAAGGTAGTGAGACCTGGGACCCCAAGAGGCTGAGAAACACAGAACTTGGATGCAGAGATAGGGAAGAAAGGGTCTGCCCACAGCAGATGAAAAAAAATTGCCTCAGGGCAAAAACTGCTCTGTAGCTTGATACATAGAAAGCTGCCTTCCCTCCTCACTCAGACTTCTGGCTGGGAAGGGAAGAAAAAACTAACACAGCAATGGCCACCAGCACCTAAGAACTATAATCTACAACTAACAAAACAAATAAGAAAAAGCCTATAACCTTGGATAACTTCTATGGAAAAAAAACAACAGACTACAGAGGAGACAGCAGAGAGTGAAAAATAAACAAATACATCCAAAACTTCCAAAAAATGGAAATGGTCACAAGTTCTTGAGAAACTCAAATTTGAGTTCATGACCCAAGTAAGAAAGATAGAAGAAACATGGCAAGAAAAGTGGGAAAGAGTTCAAAAAGAAAATAATAGTTTAAAAGACAGAATCTTCCACTTGGAAAAAGAAGCCCAGAAATCACATGAAATGATAAGTAAATTGAAGAACAGAACTGACCTGCTGGAAGCCATGAAAAGCAGGATAGACCAAACTAAAAAGGAAAATTAAAAAATCATAGCTGAAAACCACTCTTTAAAAGACTAGAATTGGGCAAGTAGAAGCTAATGATTTCACAAGACAGCAAAAATTAATAAAGCAAAGTCAAAAGAATCACAAAATAGAAGTAAAAAGGAAAGTCTCATTGAAAAGGCAACAGACATGAGAAACAGGCCCAGGAGAGACAATTTTAGAATCATAGGTCTACCTGAAAACCAAGGGAAAAAAACAGAAACATTGACATCATATTACAAGAAATTATCCAAGAAAACTGCCCTGATATTCTTTAACAAGAGGGCAAAATAGACATTGAAAGAGTTCATAGTTCACCCTATACATAAAATTCTCAAGACAAACCCCAGGATTGTAATTGCCAAATTCAAGAGCTTCCAAGATAAGGAGAAAATATTGCAAGAAGCCAGAAAGAGACAATTTAGATATCAAAGAGCACCAATCAGGATTACACAGGATCTTGCAGCTTTCAAGATAAAGGACCTCAAGGCTTTGAATATGATACTCAGAAAGACAAGAGAACTGGATCTACAACCAAAGATCACTTACTCATCAAAACTGACTACATATTTTCAGGGGAAAGTATGGGCACTTAACAAAATAGAAGATTTCCAAGTATTAGTAAAGAAAAGACCAGAACCAAATGAAAAATTTGATGTCCAAGTGCAAAATTCAAGAGAAACATGAAAAGGTAAATAAGAAAGAGGGGGGAAATTTTTAAGGGTTTCAGTAATGTCAAATTATTTATATTCCTATATGGAAAAATGATATTTGTAACTCTCAAAAACTGTATTCACTATAACAGTAGTTAGAAGAATTATTCTTAGGTAGAGGGTTGGGTATTAAGTGGTTTAAGATGTTATGTATAAAAAGGGAGGGAATAGAAAATGGCACCAAGAGAAACTTGAAAGAAGAAGAAAAATAGGATAAATTATATTACACGGGAGGGGAAGGGGTAAAATACTATTATCAGGATGAGAGGAAGAGAGTGTTAATAGATAAAACTTAAATGTTACTCTCAGTGGAATCAATTCTGAAAGGGAAGAGCATCTAGATCTATTAGGGCATCAAATTCTATCTTACTCTACAAAGAAATTGAGAGGGAAAAACCAAGGAGGGGAGTGGGGGGGCAGTATCTAAAGGGAAGGAAAGAGAAAGAGGAGGGAATTTAATAGACCTTAAAGAAAAATAAGAGGGGAATAAGATGGGATGGGGTAGGAAGGGAAGCAAAATAAGGGTGGGGATTAGGGGGACCAATTAAAAGCAAAACGCTTGTGTAGAAGGAAATAGTGAAAAAAGAAATGGAAGGACTAGGAGTAGAAATCAAAATGATGGGGAATACACAGGTGGTAATCATAACTTTAAATGTGAATGGGATAAACTCACCCATAAAGGAGAAGCAAATAAAAGAGTGGATTAGAAACCAAAATCCTACCATATGTTGTCTTTAAGAAACACATATGAGGTAGGTAGACACACACACAGGTAAAGGTAAGAAGATGGAGCAAATTCTATTGTACATCAACTGAGAAAAAGAAGGCAGGATTCGCAATCATGGTATCTGATAAAGCCAAAGTAAAAATAGATCTGATTAAAAGAGATAGGGAAGGTAATTACATCCTTATAAAAGGTAGTATAGACAATGAGGAAATATCAGTACTCAACACATATGCTCCAAATGGTATAGCAACCACATTTTTAAAGGAGAAGCTATTGGAGCTCAAGGAGAATATATATAGTAAAACTATACTAGTGGGAGACCTGAACCTTCCTCTATCAGATCTAGATAAATCAAACCAAAAATAAATAAGAAATAGGTAACAGTTGTGAATGAAATCTTAGAAAAATTAGAGTTAATAGATATATGGAGGAAAATAAATAGAGATGAAAAGGAATACACCTTCTTTTCAGCAGCACATGGTTCATTCACAAACACTGACCATGTACTAGGGCATAAAAACATGGCAAACAAGTGCAGAAGAGCAGAAATAATAAATGCAACTTTTCAGATCATAATGCAATAAAAATAATAATTAGTATGGGTACATGGAGAGGCAAACCAAAAATTAATTGGAAATTAAATAATGTGATTCTCCAATATTTATTGGTTAAAGAACAAATCATAGAAACAACTAATAATTTCATTTAAGGGAATGACAATGAGGAGACATCCTATCAAAATCTATGGTATGCAGTCAAAGCAGTACTCCAGGGAAAATGTATATCCCTGAGTGCATATAGTAACAAATCAGAGAGGGAAGAGGTCAATGAATTAGTCATGCAAATTAAAAAACTAGAAAGAGAACAATTTAAAAATCCCCAGATAAAAACTAAATTAGAAATCCTAAAAATTAAAGGAGAAATTAATAAAATTGAAAGTGAAAGAACTATTGGATTACTAAATAAGACTATGAGCTGGTACTTTGAAAAAACAAATATAATCGATGAAGTATTTGTTAGTCTATTTGAAAAAATGAACAAAGAAAACCAAATTAAAGGGCATAATTATCCCTAATGAAGAGGTAATTAAGGCACTTATTAAGAATTATTTTGCCCAATTTTATGGCAACAAATACTGCTATCTTGTTGATATAGATGAATATTTACAAAGATATAAACTGCCTATATTAACAGAAAGGGAAATAGAATACTTAAAGCCATACCTATCAAAATACCAACAAACTTTTTTACTGAATTGGAAAAAATTATAACAGAGTTCTTTTGGAAGAACAAAAGATCAAGAACATCAAAGGAAATAATGAAAAAATGTGAAAGATGGGGACTGAGCAGTAACAGACCTTAAAACTGTACTATAAAGCAGTGGTCATCAAAACAATATGGTAGTGGCTAAGGGACAGAAGGGAGGATCAGTACAGTAGACTTCTGGTAAATGACTTCAGCAAGATTGTGTATGATAAACATAAAGATCCCAGCTTTTGGGACAAAAACCCACTATTTGACAAAAACTGCTGGGAAAATTGGAAAAGAGTATTGGAGAGATTAGGTTTAGATTAACACCTCACACCCTACACCAAGATAAATTCAGAATGGGTGAAGAACTTGAATATAAAGAAGGACACTATAAGTATATTAGGTAAGCACAGAATAGTATACTTGTTGGATCCTTGGGAAAGGAAAGATTTTAAAACCAAGCAGGAGTTAGAAAAAAATTATAAAATGTAAAATGAATAATTTAGATTACATTAAATTAAGAAGTTTTTGTACAAACAAAACCAAAATTAGAAAGGAAGCAACAAATTGGGGGAAAAATCTTTATACAAAAACTTTTGACAAAGGTCTAATTTCTCAAATTCATAAGGAGCTAAATCAATTGTACAAAAAAAATCAAGACATTCCCCAGTTGATAAATGGGCAAGGTACATGAATAGGCAATTTTCAGATAAAGAAATCAAAACTATCAATAAGCACATAAAAAGTGTTCTAAATATCTTATAATTAAAGAAATGCAAATAAAAACAACTCAGAGCGAGGTACTAACTTACACCTAGTAGCTTGGCTAATATGACAGCAGAGGAAAGTAATATATGTTGGAGGGAATATGGCAAAATCGAATCACTAATGTATTCTTGATGGAGTTGTGAATTGATTCAATCATTCTGGAAGACAATTTGGAACTGTACCCAAAGGGCTTTAAAAGGTTGACTGCCCTTTAATCCAGCCATAGCACTGCTGGGTTTATACCCCAAAGAGATAATAAGGAAAAAGACTTGTACAAAAATATTTAAACCCCACTCTTTGTGGTGGCAAAAAATTGGAAAATGAGAGGATGCTCTTCAATTGGGGAATGGCTGAACAAATTGTGGTATCTGTTGGTGATGGAATACTATTGTGCTAAGAGGATAATAAACTGGAGAAATTCCATGTGAACTGGAACGACCTCCAGGAATTGATGCAGAGTGAAAGGAGCAGAACCAGGAGAACATAGTACACAGAGACGGATACACTGTGTCACAATCAAATGTAATGGACTTCTCTACTTACAGCAATGTAATGATCCAGGTCAATTTTGAAGGATTTATGAGAAAGAATGCTATCCACATACAGAGAAAGAACTGTGGGAGCAGAAACACAGAAGAAAAATATTTGCTTGATCACATGGTTCTATGGGGATTTTATTGGGGATGTAGACTAAACAATCACTGTAGTGCAAATGTTAATAATATGGAAATAAGTTTTGATCAATGACATATAAAACCCAGTGGAATTGTTAGCTATTGGAGGAGTGTGGAGGATGGGAGGGAAAGAACATGAACCATGGAACCATGGAAAAATATTCTAAATTAATTAATTAAATAAACTTAATTTTAAAATTCATTCATTTCCAAAGGATAAGGTAGATTCTCATTTCCTCCCCCTCTCTTTCTCTTTATTGCTCTCTGTCTTTCTCTCCTCTCCTTCCCCCCCCCCCCACTTTCAGAAAGACCACTTATCTTTAATTTGAGTACAATCTATCTGAGGCATGAACACTTGGACCTAATGAGTATTCTAGATTCCTCTCAGTTTTATGAGTCTATGATTGGGGTTTTTTCTTTCTTTCTGTTTTTGGCAGTGAACACCAATAAGATGGAAAAATAATAAATTATTTCCCCTCTTTTCCAATCTGGCAGGTTGGCCCTACCATTAATATGAATGTATGTGGCCAGTTTCAGGATTCTTACAGGATTGAGAGATGATCTCTGTTGAATCATCTCTTGGCCCTAATCATCTATTGAAAGCAAACACATTTGGGAATTTCAATGTATGTCCTTGAGTTTTATTTGTTCATAAAAAATCTTGTGAAATCTTGCAATATCAAGGAGCACATACTTCCTCTTCTCTCCACTCAGGGAGGTACCACTCTCATTCCATATCTCTCAACTGGACTATTTCAATATCTTTTCATTTATATTCCTTGTCTGAAATTTCTCTCTATTCCTACCTATCAGCCAGCTGCCAAAATTAATTTCCTAAAGAGCAAGTCTGACCTTGGGACCTCCTTCCCACCCCTAGTCAATAAAATTAAATGGCTCACTGCTACTTCTAGAATCAATTATATAGTCTTCTGTTTGTCATTTAAAGTTCTTCAGAAATATAAATATTTATTAATTGCCTACTATGCGCCAGGATGGGCACCTAGATGATGCAGTAGATAGAGTACTGCACCTGGAGTCAGGAAGATCTGAATTTAAATCTGGCTTCAAACAGTAGCTATGTAACTCTGGGCAAGTCTAGTTGACTCAGTTTCCTCATTTGTAAAATGATCTGGACAAGGAACTGTTAAATCACTTTGGTATCAGAATCAGCTCAAGTGCCACATAGAAAACCATTAATGCTTATTGATTGATTGATCTGAAATTAAGACCCAAATTCACCTTTTACTTGTTGTATGATCTTGGGCAAATCATATCTCTATTTTCAGCCTTAGTTTTCTCCTTTATAAAACAAGGATGTAGTACTAAACCTTTAATTCCAAGATTCTCTGATTCATATTAAAATAGCTCAATTAACTCTACCTGAAGTAAATATAAAGCAACTAATCATCATTAATTATCATTTACTCTATTCACCATTTCTATTCTGGCTCCTTTCTTTCCATTGTTATGAACAAAGATGAAGACAATCAACATAATTGGATATGATCAGGGTCAGGAAAGAATTTAAGATCCAAAGCCTCTGACCTTCTTTTCTCAGTAAAGGACCAAAACTTTGGGCACTATATGGATCCTTTTACTTCTAAGACCAGAGGATCAGATAATGAATTCTTACTTTTAGGACTTGTTTATAACCAGAATCTCAGGGACCATATATTGTTTTTGAGGATGGCCTTGGATATCAGACTAAATTTCCCTTCTTCTCTGGTTTTGAGAGAGAATTAACACAACCCTCTGATAAGATAGGGCAGTATAAAGTAGGAACTATAGCCAAATGGGAGTTAATTATCATTCATTGCAAAACCTTCTCTTTTCTTTTTAGCCCTAGTCATAGTGCCTAGGCAAAATTCTGCCCCTTACAAATGCACTACTCCCCTCACCTTAGGTCCACTATAGCCTTAACAACTTCTAAATCCTATATGACTCTGTCTTCCCCTGGCCCTAGAACTCTTATACTGTGGTTAACAACTTCTCTTCATCTTAGATCTTTTTGTATTCTGTCTGCATTCTATCATTTCCGTGGCTCTACCTTTCCTTTAGATTTGATGTACTTTCTCTCAAGTTCTTGATAAACTTGAGTCTAACTGAATTGAGTATAATTTTTGTGTCTCACAGTCACTTTTATAGTCTCCTTCTGCTGATATTACTTAGCAACTTCTTTTACATTGAGGTTCATTCCATATAATTTAATTACCCTAATCAGATCCTGGTATGTACCTATCAGACTCAAGGTCATTCCTCCTCTTTTCTCAAGGAATTCAGAAACTGGCTTAAAGTTTTCTCTACCACAAAACCTACACTTGTATTAAATGATATCATTATTTATATTGATAGATGCTCAAACACCTTGGCTACCCATTTCTTTTTTATAATACATTTACATTTTTGTCCATATTACATGTCAGTACAATTTTTAAAATATTCACTTTCTAACATTTTTCAATCAATGATCCCTCTCTTCTCCCCACCCCTCCCATCCCCAAGAAGGCAGGAAATATGTTATAGGCTGTGCATATATTATCATACAATAAATATTTCCATGTTTGTCATGTTGTGAAAGAAGATACACATTGCCCACCCTGGAGAAAAGTTTATGGAAGAAATAAAGTATAGTATGTTTCAATTTCCATTTGGACTCCACTTGTTCCTTCTATGGTGGTGGATATCCTTTTTTATCATGAGTATCTAGTTTTCCTGGATCTTTGTCTTGTTGGTAATAGTTAAATCATTCCCAGTTCATCATCATGCATTCTTCTTGTTACCTTGGCTACCTATTTCACCAACCCCTTCACACCATGACCTATGCTTTATATCTACCTCAGCCATTTACTCTGGACATAGCTTTGATCATGGTATTATCCCTGAGCATTCTCTCAAATTATCCAGAATTCTGAAATTGCCCTCTCAAATCAAAACTATTGCCTTCTCATACTACGCTTCAGCCTTCCTAAATCTAGTCTTTGTCCTCACTGTGAATGACTGTTCTATTCTTCCTTTATCTCCTAAACCAGTGATGGGCAAACTACTGGCCGTGGGCCAGAGGCAGCCCCTTGAAATGTTCTACCCAGCCCCGAGACATTATTCAGAATCTGATGAATACATGAGTAGGGTACAATACAATGAAACTTGAAAAGAGTTACCTTAGAAACAGACAGACAGATGAGCATTTCCTTTCCTTTGGCCCCCTCTTTAAAAAGTTTTCCCATCACTGTCCTAAACCATCAGTTGTCCTCTCACCTGGACTTCCTAACTTTCCAGTCTTGCTCCTAGAGGCAACAAACACACTTTTCTCTTCTTCCAATTTATCTTTCTAGACTGATTTCACATTATTTCCCCCTATGAGAGGCAATATACAAAGAGAAATTATGTTGGAGCCTACAAAATCTTAGGTTGAAATGTATCGATGATTCAAACTATCTAATGGACTCTACTGAAATCATCTCTTTCCTTAGTATTCTAGGAAACTCTCTAAGATCATAATTTGCAGATAGAGTGTCTAGCTACATTGGTAGAGAGAGTTTTTTCATCTGATAATTCTCCATACTAACAAAATTATAAATCTAATCTCTGTCTCTTACTTCATGTAACTTATGTTTCAATCAAGCTATCCAGAATCTAAATAATTATAATTATAAAACACTTTTATACAGTCATATTTAAAAATTTAGAGAAATATTAATTGTTCATGGGTAGACAGGGCCAATATAATTAGAATGACAATCCTACCTAATCTACTTATTCAATGCTATCTCAATTAAAGTTCCAAAAATTTATTTTTTGGAGTAAGAAAAATAAAAAAATAAAAAAAAGTTAAGAATATCAATAAAAATTAATGAAAAAATGTAAAGGAATTAGGCCAGCAGTACCATATTTTAATATAAACCAGTAATTATTAATCAAAATGTCATACGTTTGTTCTCCATATAAGATATTGCATCTCCCATTTCCATGATTTTTCATGAGTAGATTTCCATGTTTGTAATATTCTTCATTTTGGAAGATACAGTTCTCTTTGGTGTTCAAGTGAGACCTTATCTGACCCAAAGTTGCTAGTGCTTCCCTTTTTATGCTTGCCAAAACTGTTTCACATTTACTTTATAGAACTTTCATTTACTTACTTGTATAGATGTTGTTTCTCCTCAGTAGATTGTAATCTCCCATGAGACCTAATTCCTGCCTTTGTAATACCACTATTTAACAAAATTCCTTTCAAATGAGAATGAGAAACCTAAAATGAGAATGAGAAATGATAAACCTAAAATACTGCCAATAGTTTTACATTATTAGAGTCATCATATTCACATTTAGAGGGTAGGATTTCTATTAAATCTGTTTGTTCATGACAAAACCTAATTGTATTATGACTAAGGACTCAGGAAGAGATGATAGTTGAGAAGACTGGCCTGGCCATCAAAAGAGAAAAAACCAAATGGTTTTAGATATACATTGCCCATGCAAAGGATTGAAGCCAGGAGTCAGAGTATTTTATAAGAATAGTTGGCAAGTAGGTTTGTAGGACTGCATGATAGTATTGTAGGATAGTAACATGAAGTCTTGAAAAGATAGGAGTAGATCAGGTCACAAATATTATCATAGTTCATTTAAATTCATCGATGTGATTTGTTGTAACTCACTATTGCAAATGGATAAACTGTTTCTGAAATGTGAATGAAATAAAATTGTTTTTATTCCAGGAGTGAAACCAAAAGTGCATAAAAAAGGAAATCAAATTTTTTTTAAGATCCTAACATCCACTTAAAGTTCACTTTTTTATATGTCACCTTTGATTTTTATTCTTGACAACCCCCTACACTTCCTTCTTTATTTTTTCTTGGGTTTTGAGTTAAACAACTAATCAATTAAATAGCATTTAATAAGCTTCCTCTACATGCCAGGCACCATGGTACTTGCTGGTGATACCAAAGGAAAAAATAATCAACTATGAAAAGAAACAATATGCTAAGAATTTAATGATATCTTCTGCTTGTATTCTTCCAGCGTCATCCTACTAGCATTTTCTTTTTATTATAGGCATAAATAGAAGGAGCAGCCTGAATATTTATGCTTTTTGATAACTATAGTATACTAGAAGTGCGGTATGTGTTCATGAAAAACAGAAAAATCAAGTGTGAAGAACTATAAGACCAATAGTAGGGTAAGCTTGGTTGTCTCTTATTCATTCATAGTTTTTCACTTCAATAAGATTTGAGTGGGGGGGAGATCAATATTTTTAGTCTAACTTTATCATTATATTTGAGAAGACAATGTTTTTGAAGACTCTATATTAAGACCATCATTATCTAAACAATGGTCAAAAGCAAGGTGAGATTTTCTATTTGAAATGCTAACTTTCCTTCAAACAGGATTGAATCTACTGCTCCTGAGACTCCTCAACACTTCCTTTTTTTCTTAGTTTGTTTTATCTTTTAACAGTTAAATTTTTATGAGTTTAGATTCCTTACATCTGTTCTTCTTCCACTTAATTAATGCATTTTTATATTCTAATGTGCTCATCATTCATAAAAATGATCGACTTGTTCTTGTTTAGTTTTAAGAGGAATCTGTCCACTGTAAAATATGGTCTAATAAAGTGTTCATCATGATAACATCTGCTATCTACCACAGCAGTGGAAAGGAGGGTAATGGATCAAGCTGTCACATAAAATATAACTGGAAGTTCCTCATGGCAAAGACAGTGAACTAGTGGGAGAGGTTGGTAGGAATGCCAGCTCCTTAATGGAGCTTTACTGCAACTCCCTTCTGTAGTCTCGGCTTTCTAATTGGAGGACAGATGGGAAACATGAACCAAGAGCCAAGGAAATGTAAAGAAAGCAATGGCAGTGATTAACAAGCAATAATAGGGTTGATTGTTTTTCAGAAACAACCATTAAATCAATCTACATTAAGTGCCTACTATGTGTCAGGAACTGTGCTAGGCTTATAATGTATGAAAGTTGAGCAAATATCTCTATATTTTTTGAACAGGGGGATTCAAGCAGCATGACCATAGGGAAGATAGTGATCAATATAAAATATGGGTTTGATTCTTAGCTTAGCTATCACAAGTTATAAAACCTAGGAAGCAGCAATGTAGCAAAGTAGATGGAACAGTGGGCTTACAATTAGGAAGATCTAACTTCATACCCAGCTTTAGGCATTTACTGGATTTGTTACCCTGGGCAGATCTCTTAATCTCTGTCTGATTCAGTTTCCTCAACTGTAAAATGGGGATAATAAATAAATAAAATAAATAAAAAATAAATAAAAATAAAGAAATAAAGAAATAAAAATTAAGAAATTAAGAAATTAATAAAAAAATAAACCTATTTCCCAGGGTTATAAATATAAGATGAGATAATATTTGTAAAGTATTTAGCCCAGCGCCTGGAATATAGGAGGTGTTTCCCTCTTTCCTTCCTGGGTCTCAATTTCTTCCTCCTCTGTAAAAGGAGGTATTGGATAGCATGATTTTTAGGATCCTCTGAGTTCTAAATCTATGACACTAAAGCAGGGATTCTTTAACGGTAGCCCATCAACTTAAAAAAATTGCTATAAATGCATTTTGATATAATTTGTTTGCTTTGATGTCTTACATATTTTATTTTATGCATTTAGAAACATCCTGAGAATTTTGCCAGGTTGCCAGGAGGGTCAATCACACTTACAAAAGATCCCATTCATCATCTTTCAAGGACAAAACTGTTTATAGTCTTATCTAATCTTAGATGTGGAAGGAACCTCAAAGGTCCAGATGATAGGAGAAGGTATTCCCTTGATATATCAGTACTTTACTCTTTATGAAATATGTTATGTTTGTGTGCATAGATCTATATTTTCATCATCTATATTTCTATAAATGCATAGAGAGACAGAGAATGGCACAAGGAGAGACACAGAGATAGAAATAGAGAGCTAAAGTCTTATTTGATCACACTAGTGTCAGATAGTACAATTATAATTACTTCTGTTGTTTAGATAAGCAAGAGGCAGTATTGCATAGTTGAGCCTGGAGACAGTCAAGGCAGGGAACAGTGGATAAATGATATAAGTGATTTTGTGAAATTTTGGGTAGAGAGCTAGCCTCCATGCCAGATAAAACTGGTTTAAATATTCTCTCTGACACCTACTATCTGTGTGTCTTAGGGCAAGTCTCTTAATCTTCCAGTATTTTAGACTCCCAGAAGTACCAGACACTCAGCTGAGATTAGCTTGCAACATTCATGAATGTCCAGAATCAGATTTTAAAGGGTAATTGGGTAATATTTAACAAAATTAATTAAAAGACAACAAAACATAGGTAACATTACATTTTTAAACTAAGTCAAGATGTGACCTGTAGGCGTCTGTCTGTATAGTTTAGTGAATTCCATTTCTCTTTGAGTTTGACATTACTAATTTAGTCTACAGATTTCAGCTTGAGAGAGATTGACTTGAATTGGTAGAGAGATTTTCTTCATCTATTAGTTCCTCATATTGAAATCAGGCAGTGAGGTGACACAATGGATAGAAAAGTAGGTCTAGAGTTAGGGAGGAAGACTGACCTTTGAGTGTTCAAATCTGGCCAAATCTGGTAAAACTATACACTTACTAGATTTGTGACCCTGGGAAAGTCATTTAACCTTGTTTGCCTCAGTTCTTCATCTGTAAGATAAGCTAAAGAAGGAAATGGCAAACTGCTCCAATATATTTGCCAAGAAAACATCAAATGAGGTCATGAAGAGTCAGACACAATTGAAATGACTGAAAAATAAAAATAATGATGAAAAAGGCCCAATTTCCACCCTATAGAAACAGGAACTGAGGTTTGGGGAGCTTAGATTATTTGGTATATGTTTACACAGCTAATATCAAAGGTTAGTAGAGGCAACTGAAAGCCTAGTAGAATGATGGGCCAGGAATCAAGAAGTCCTGAGTTCAAAGGTGCTTTTAGATCCTCACTGGCTGTGTGGCCCTGGGCAAGTCACTTAACTTTTGTTTGTCTCCATTTCCTGAACTGCAAAATGAGGATAACAATATCACAAATTTTCAAATGGGACAGTATGTGTAAAAATCACTTAACTCAGTGCCTGGCATAGAAGGTGGTATACAAATGCTTTTTCCCATGAGAGATGGAATTTAGTTCTAATTCTCCACCGGCTTTGAGGCCAGAGTTCTTTCTGATAAACTATTCTTCCTTCAATTCTGGTAGAAATATATTTCAAATTTTATTTCAATAGGTGGGGTTATATGTTCTCAAGAGTTCATGAGAAATCTTTAGTACCCAATATCCCAGAATGAACATAGAAGAGGCTAAAACTGGAAAAACACAAAACCCTTGGAAAAGGAAAGAAGAAAAGAAGAAAACCCAGACTACTCAAAACTGTCAAAGATGGTTTTTGCTACCATTTGTTAGTGGAGATGAGGAGCCCCTCATCATCCTTTATGACTCAGCAAGACCATGATATAAAGTTCACGTGAAACTTAAATATAAATCTTGTGATTGCAAAGCTACAAACATGAGTTATTGTTCCAACCGTGACACTGCAGGCATGTCACTTAACTGCTCTGGGCCTCAGGTTCCTTGTCTGTGAAATGAAGGGATTGGATCACATTATCTCCTAGGTTCCTTTAAGTTTTTTTTTTTTTAACATTTATTAATAATCATTTTTAACATGGTTACATGATTCATGCTCCTACTTTCCCCTTCACCCCCTGCTCTCCCCCCACCCATGGCCGATGCACATTTCCACTGGTTTTGCCATGTGTCCTTGATCAAGACCAATTTCCAAATTGTTGGTGGTTGCTTTGGTGTGGTAGTTTCGAGTCCACACCCTCAATCATGTCCACCCCGACGCATGCGTTCAAGCAGTTGCTTTTCTTATATGTTTCTTCTCCTGCAGTTCTTCCTCTGAATGTAAGTAGCATTTTTTACCATAAATCCCTCAGAGCTGTCCTGAGTCATTACATTGTTGCTGGTACAGAAGCCCATTACATTCGATTTTACCACAGTATATCAGTCTCTGTGTACAGTGTTCTTCTGGCTCTGCTCCTTTCGCTCTGCATCAGTTCCTGGAGGTCTCTCCAGTTCGCCTGGAACTCCTCCAGTTTATTATTCCTTTTAGCACAATAGTATTCCATCACCAGCATATACCACAGTTTGTTCAGCCATTCCCCAATTGAAGGACATACCCTCCTGTTCCAGTTTGTTGCCACCACAAAAAGCACAGCTATAAATATTTTCGTACAAGTCTGTTTATCTATGATCTCTTTGGGGTACAAACCCAGCAATGGTATGGCTGGATCAAAGGGCAGGCATTCTTTTACAGCCCTTTGAGCAAGATTCCAAATTGCCAGCCAGAATGGTTGGATTAGTTCACAGCTCCACCAGCAATGCATTAATGTCCCAATTTTGCCACATCCCCTCCAACATTCATTACTCTCCCCTTCTTTCATTTTAGCCAATCTGCTAGGTGTGAGGTGATACCTCAGAGTTGTTTTGATTTGCATTTCTCTAATTATTAGAGATTTGGAACACTTTCTCATGTACTTATTGATACTTTTGATTTCTTTACCTGAAAATTGCCTATTCATGTCTCTTGCCCATTTATCAATTGGGGAATGGCTTGATTTTTTGTACAATTGCTTTAACTCCTCGTATATTTGAGTAATTAGACCCCTGTCAGAGTTTTTCGTTATAAAGATT
>NC_058130.1:491882494-492168865 GCF_016433145.1 Gracilinanus agilis | reverse complement strand
TCTGCTGTTAATCTAGGCAGTTTATATTTTTGTAAATATTCATCCATATCTCCTAAATTGTTATATTTATTGCCATATAATTGGGCAAAATAGTTTTTAATGATTGCCTTAAATTCCTCTTCATTAGAGGTGAGGTCTCCCTTTACATCTTTAATACTGCCAATTTGGTTTTTCTTCTTTCCTTTTTTTTTATTAGATTGACCAGTACTTTGTCTATTTTGTCTGTTTTTTCAAAGTACCAGCTTCTAGTCTTATTTATTAATTCAATAGTTCTTTTACTTTCGATTTTATTAATTTCTCCCTTGATTTTTAATATTTCTAATTTAGTTTTCATCTGGAGGTTTTTAATTTGCTCGCTTTCTAATTTTTTGAGTTGCATACCCAATTCATTAATCTCTGCCCTCCTTAATTTGTTAATATATGCACTCAAGGATATAAATTTCCCCCTGAATACTGCCTTGGTCGCATCCCACAGAGTTTGGTAGGATGTCTCATCATTGTCATTTTCTTCAATGAAATTATTGATTGTTTCTATGATTCCTTCTTTGACAAATTGGTTTTGGAGAATCATATTAGTTTTTGATTTTCCTGTCCAGGTGCCCTCACTAATTATTATTTTTATTGCATTATGATCTGAGAAGGTTACATTTATTATTTCTGCTCATTTGCATTTGTTTGCAATGTTTCTATGCCCTATTACATGGTCAATCTTTGTGAATGTACCATGTGCAGCTGAAAAGAAGGTGTATTCCTTTTTGTCCCTATTTATTTTTCTCCACATATCAATTAAATCTAATTTTTCTAGGACTTCATTCACCTCTCTTACCTCTTTCATATTTATTTTTTGGTTTGATTTATCTAGATCTGAAAGAGGAATATTTAGATCTCCCACTAGTATGGTTTTACTATCTATTTCCTTCTTGAGCTCTGCCAGTTTCTCCTTTATGAATTTGGATGCTATGCCACTTGGTGCATATACATTGAGCAGTGTTATTTCCTCATTGTTTATACTGCCTTTAATCAGGATGTAATGACCTTCCCTGTCTTTTTTAATCATATCTATTTTTACTTTGGCTTTGTCAGAAATCATAATAGCCACTCCTGCCTTCTTTTTCTCATTTGATGCCCAAAAGGTTTTGCTCAAGCCCTGAACCTTAAACTTGTGTATGTCCACCCGTCTAATATGTGTTTCTTGTAGACAACGTATGGTAGGATTTTGATATCTAATCCACTCTGCTATTTGCTTCTGTTTTATGGGCGAGTTCATCCCATTCACATTCAGAGTTATAATCATCAGTTGTGCATTTGCTGACATTTTCGTTTCCTCCCCTATTCCTACCACTTTTCCTTAAACTATATCCTTTAAAACCAGTGGTTTGCTATTAAAACCCTATCCTTTATCCCCTCCCTTGACTGACTTCCCTTCCTACCCCTTCCCTTATTTCACCCCCCTTTTTGTTTTTTTGTTGTAGGACTTCAGGGCAATTTTGCTGAATAATTTCTTTATGTGTGGAGTCCAGGTTTCTATTAATTTCTGGTTTTTCTGGAAGACCAATTATTCTCAAATTGTCTCTTCTAGACCGGTTTTCTTGGTCTGTCACTCTCTCATTGAGATATTTCATGTTTTCTTCTATTTTTTCAGTCTTTTGACTTTGTTTTATTTGTTCTTGTTGTCTTGAGAGATCATTAGCTTCTAATTGCTCAATTCTAGCCTTTAGGGATTGGTTTTCGGCTCTAATCTTTCGGTTTTCAGCTATGATCTTTTGGTTTTTGGCTATAATCTTTTGGTTTTTGGCTATAATCTTCTGGTTTTCCTTTTCAATCTGGTCATTTCTGGTGTTCAATTTGCTTATCAGTTCATTTGATTTCTGAGCCTCACTTTCCAATTGCAAGATTCTACCTTTTAAACTGTTATTTTCTTGCCAGATCTCTTCCATCTTCCTCAGAATCTCAGTTTTGAACTCTTCCATAGCTTGTGACCTGTTTTCCTTATTTGAGGAGGGTCCGGATGCTTGTTTGTTCTCCTCCTCTGTTTGCTTGGTTGTCTGAATTTTCTCTGTGCAAAAGTTGTCGAGTGTTAAAGACTTCTTTTTCTTGTTGTTTAGCTTTCTCTTCTGAACTTCCTGAGTCTGGGTAGCCATCATTAGCCCAGTAGCTTCTCAGCTTTATCCTCACCACGGTCTTTTGGCTTCTGAGGTCTGAGTTCTGGTTTTTTCCAAGGTCAAGCCCCCTGGTGGACCCCCTTGCTTGATCCTCTGCTGGAGGTTCCTCTACAAGTCTCAGGGCGCTGCTTCCACAGTCGTATACCCGTCTACGCTGGTTCCCCACTCAGGGTTTCAGAGCTTTGGCTCCTGGCTGTGTCTGCCTCCTCCCACGCCTCCGCCGTGCCTGGGCTCTCCCGCGCTCAAATTTCGGGTGTGTTCTTTGGCTTATTGGGGTCCCAAATCTTGCTGCTCTCAGGAACAAGCCCTGTAGCTGCCAATGGCTCGATGGGTGCCCCAAACTTGCTCTATTTCTTTTTAACTGGCTTCAGCGCTATAGGTGGTGTGTGTGGAGGGGGTGGGGAGTGGGGTGGTTGCTCAGCCCGAGATTTAGTGAGAGCTGTTTCACCCCTTTATAGCATGGAAATGTCCCGATTCCACGTACCTTCCACGCTGCACCCTGTTGTGGGGTTCCTCCGTTCGTCTGGACTTGTTTTTATGTCCCCTTGAGGAGATTTGTGTGTTTCGGTCAGGAGAGGTTAAGAGCTGCTTCTTACTCTGCCGCCATCTTAACCCGGAACCGTTCCTTTAAGTTTTAAAATCTCTTGAGTCTATGTAGATAAGGTTGTCTTCAACATCTTTAGATTGATAAGTCCATACCTTTCTCTATTCATAGCTTCCACCTAGGACATTCAATCAACCCAGACATCTTACTTACAGATTTTTCACTTATATTAAGGTTGAAGTGAATTTTACCATTCATGTCTTATTCTAATGTCTCATTACAGTAAGGAGGCTATACTTGGCTCTCAAAGTACAAGTTCTCACAGATCTTGCCAGTTGCAAATGGTTCAGACATGGGTCCTATTTGGAAGTATCATAGCTACAGTGCAATTTGGGGCTATTGGTAAAAGAGAGGATGAGAATAAGGCAGCCCTTCTTTATATTTAGTCAGATCATGGCATTCATTATGTGGGTGAACCTGAACTTTACCCTCTGTACACAGCTATTGCAAACAGGGTAAATGTCTCAATTTGGCAGTTTAAAAAGATGTGGCTTTTTCCATCTAAAGAGTCATTGGGAAGGGGCTATTGGCACCCATAAAAGAGACCAGTGAAGTATTTCTTCTCCCAGAAGCAAGGTGCCTACATGTAAGATGATATGGGCAAATTCCAAAGCCCCTTTAGACATGCATTCATTTATTATTTTCTGCATTTAGCAAGTATTCAGAAACACAGTCCCTATCCCCAAGGAATTTACACTTTCATAGAATGCATAAAATCCTCTTTGCTCTGAAATTTTAGCTAGTTGTCTAATAGATTAACCTAGAAAGATACTAACCATTTTTCTCCATTCCCCTCTTTTTCAGTAATTTATGCAGTTTCATTATACTTTTCTGATGACAAACACCCCACTTTGAAAATCTAACTCATTAGTTACTCCTCCATGAATTGCAATCCACATAGGAAGGGATAGTGTACAAAGGCAGATTGCTGGGAAGGAATGTTTTTTGGAAAACTATATTTTAGTATGTTTCAAGTGATACCTGGTTGGTAACTGCCTGCTCTGCCTAAACGCAGATTTAACCTTGAGTTTAGGAAATAGGAAATTGTCAAGAATGGTGCCCTACTTTGATGGTATACACACACACACACACACACACACACACACACACACACACACACACATATAATTTATAACCATTTACTCTTCTTCTGGTTTTTCATGCTAACAAACTTCACCTTCTTTTCTGAACTTTTTAATAATGGTTGAACTTTCTCTAAAAATAGATTCAAAGATGGGATTGTCAATTATCTGGGACTCAGCCTTACCATGTAGTTCTAGGCATTTGGAAAGGATGGTGAAAGTATTTTCTTTCTCCAGATTTCTGTAATGCTTTTGGCTTCATGACAAATCCATAAATGTGTTAGTTCAAAGTTGTCCACCTTGCACAATTAAATTAAACATTATTTTTGCTCCCCACACAAAATGGGGCAAAGCACCCAAAGTAAGAGCTGGCAACCTGGTGGATGAGCTATGCCAGCACTAACGTAATTTATAAACACTTCATCAAGCTCCAACTATCCAACTGTCCCTCCCCTCACTTCAGTAATTGACAAGTGATAGGAAAAACAATCTTTAGGGTGTGTGGTTTATACTGCGTTATGCTGCATGTTGGGATTTGTGGACCTTTGTCTTTTGTGGGGGGAGGGGAGATAGAGATAGACAGACAGACAGACAGAGACAGAGACAGACAGACAGAGACAGAGATAGAAACAGAGAAACTTTGTTGAAGTAGAGATGCAAATATGCACCCAACATTCACAGAGCACATCATTAAAGGATACTGCTCATTGGCTGCCCAGTATATTTGGGGGGTATTTGGCATATTTTCTGTTTTTATTAGTTTCTGGAAAAAATTGGCTTTCTGTTTGCTCTCTCTTCAATGCCAAGTTTGAGTTGAAAGTGAGCATTACATCAGTTTGTTTCCAGGCCCTTGAGAAAAGGCCAGTCTGTATGGACAAATTCATGTGGAGAGCCAAGGGAAGAGACAGATAATGTCTGTTCAGAAATGTAGTAATTTCAGTATTAATTCATTTTGGTTTTGTTATTCTCTCATTTAAAAATGTATTTGATGCGTTCAAAAGATAAAAGATCTGATCAAATATATATTTGGATAGTGTTGGGTAAAATTCAGTCATTTTGTGACAGGCAAGTAATAAAATAGATCTAAATTAAATTTTGGAAAAAAGATAAGCAAGTCACAGAAAGAATGTGATGGATGCTTTAAATGCTCCATTAATATAAACATATTGTAAAAAAATTGATAAAGATCTCAGAATATTTGGGGGAATTTCTTTTTGGAAGACTGGTGAGAGGACATGGAAAAGTTGTAGAGGATAGGCAGGCATGAATGATGTTCAATCCACATTACTGGACATTATATGAACATTAATGAGATTACAACTCTATGGTAGTATTCAAATATACTGGTTAAGGTAAAACATTGCAGAGTGTTCAGCAGTGAAGGGATTACGGTGTTTTCTACCTTTCTCTATGAACTTTATGTCAGTTCATCATCTCTGTGCTTCATAACCACAAAGAGAAATGGCTACTCATTCAAACAAGAAACAAAAACCTAAAAAAAAAAAGAAGCGGCCATCCTTAGTAATTAAGTATAACTTATCAACATGTAGGACTATTCCAGGTGCCAGTTCAGATATTTGTCAAAATGATTGTGATCATTTTCTTTTGCCACAAATGGAACAATGATGCAAATATGATTTTATGATTTAATCCAATTAATGAATTAATAAATTAATCCAATTTAAAATGTTAGCTACATAGAAAATTATAAAATATACAATTGACTGAGTTTGGAATGACCAACTATTTGAAAGGGAGAATACTTCAAATTAGGAGAAACAAGGGAAAAGACTAAAAACAAAACAATAAATTAAAGTTCTCTGGGGTGTGTTTGGATTATTTTATTGTCAAGATTCCTGGGTGTGGTGAAGTTTCCTGGCTTCTCTCTGTAGTTTCAGCAGGGACGTTGACTATCATATATGACACTGTAGCTTTTGGCATTGTGCCTAGGCTGGATGGGAAGAGCACTGTGAACCTAGGAGAAATTTTGTCCCAGAAGTCCCACGTGTATCAAGTGATAACCAAATGGCTCTGATTCTTCTCCTGTACTTAGATTACCCATCCCCATATGTTGTTATTACGATTGTTCAGGAGCATTCTAAGACATGTTTGTGTGAGGCCCTTTCTGGGTTGAGTCACTATGAAATTCAGAAATTCAGATAAGAAGGCACATGCCTATGGTGGTTTGGGTACCTTTAGGAACATCTGGCTAATCATCTGAAGTACTGTTTTCTTCTTTTAGTTTACATCTCTTATCATTTGGGCAGATTGTAAAAGGAGAGAGAGACACACACAGAGGAAGACACACACACAGAGATACAGACATGCAGAGACAGTGACACACACACACACACACACACACACACACACACACACACACACACACACACAGACAAAGACAGTTAGACAGCCAGAGCTATGGAGGCAGAGGAATACAAAGAACAGAGAGAAAAGCATTGGTGTATTGGACAGCAAGTTGGCTTTGGAGCCAGTAGAAGTTAGGATCAAGTCCTGCCTCTCACACATTCTGCCCATGTGATCTTAGGGAAGTCATTTAACTCCCAGAACTTTCTGAGACAGAAAGTTACAGAAAAAGGGCTGACCTGTTCTGATAGACAGAACTTTCTCCTATGGGACTTTTCTATACGAATGAAATTACAGGTCCTTTCTCATCCCTTAGAAGATGACAAATCACAGATAGAATCAAGGCAATATTTGAAAGATGAAACTTTCATGAGGACCCCCAGGTAGAAAGGCAATTGATGGGAATGGTCATCAAAATCATAAAATTGCATGCACCTATATAACAATGGTTTTTAACCTTTTTGTGTCATAGACTTCTTTGGCAGTCCAATAAAGATTGTGGTCTTTTAAAAACAATGTACTTAAGCATACAAAATAAAATATATAGGAGTGAAAAGGAAACCAATTACATTTAAATACTATTATAAATTTTTTTTTACATTAAGACCATATATCCCAAATTAAGAACCCTTTCTAACAAGGAATATTGAAGACTAGGGCTATATTTGGTTAAGTTAGAACAGCCAAATCAGTTTGTAATACAGATATGATTATAAAGATTCAGGAAATCCTGTAGAACTATGAATTCTGGTTTCCAGGTAAAGGGAAGATTCCCAGAATTGTGCATTTGTAGAAATTTAAAAGTTTTTTTCCCTGAATCTATACATAGTTTCATTTATATGGGTGCTCCCTCCACTGATGAATATCACTGCACTTTGATTTCTTCATAGATTTGTTACAAGGGCCAAAATAATGTATCGCCTAATGGTAGAACCATAACTAGGCTGAGACGAATAGGACTTTGCTTTCCTACATGTCACTATTGGCACATGCAACTTAGAAATACTTAATTTTAATACATAGTTTGATGAATAATTAGATAAAATAACAACTATTTCCTATTTTCCCTTACCATTCCTCTGGCAGCATTATGAGCACATTAGAAAGAATATTTTGTATTATTTGCCCCAGAATAAAATTGCTAGTTACAGTTCTGTCTTGTGGTCAAAATTTTTGGAATGATTCATCAGAATGTAGCTAGGATGGACCTCTAATGATGGCCATTATCCACCTCTTGGTCCCTACTCCAAGTCTTTTCAGTTTGTAGTGGCTTACCAGGGATAATGCTTGACTGCTCTAGTATAAGAGAAACCAGGGTCACCTTGACACTGTGATAAAGCACTGGTATAGGGTTTTAGGTATATTATTAAGATATTATTAAGATATTTTTTCCTCATTAGTTTGCAGAAGAACATATAAGATATTTTTTAAAATAGTAAAATACAAATAGATTAAAATTAAAAATGGAAATAAAGATAAGAAAAGCAGAGCAAAATAAAATAAGTACAGCCAAAAGTAGATGTTGTCAGGTAAAAAATGTAAGCTAATTAATTAATCAAATTTAGTTCCCAGTTTCTTGACAGGTAAAGAAGAAATAGAAAAAAGCTGGGCTTCATAGTTTTGTCTGACAAAAATATAGAGAGTCTTTGAGAGGGACATAATTTTTCACTGAGATTTGATTCAGAGAAGGATTTATCATATGGGTCTTCATATACTAGGTGTTAAAATACTTAATGTATGTATAAGTCATCAAGTATAATTTTCTAAGAGACACAGAAGCATTTTTCAAAATGGAACACATATCTCATATGGACCATTTAAAAAAAGTTTTGAAAAAAATTAAACCCTTACCTTTCATCTTAGAATCAGTACTTTGTTTTGCTTCCAAGGCAGAAGAGCAATAAAGGTTAGGCAATGGGGGTTAAGTGTCTTGCCCAGGGTCATACAGCTAGGAAATGTCTGAGGTCAGATTTGAATCCATGACTTTTTGTCTCTGGATCTGGTTCTCTATCCACTAAGTCATATATCTGCCCCAAGTTTTAAAATTTTTGAAGACCCAGATTATACAGAGATAATTCTGAGTGGTGTGTTAGTCAAGCCAATTAAGAAAATGTATAATTCGTCTTCCCCAATTGTCCTTTTTATGTTCCTTTGGATACACTCACAGTTTTTGCTCTATTGTGTTACGCTTTGTTGCTATTTATGGCCATCAAGTTTCCCTGCAGGTAAATTTACTTCATTAATAGCAGATATTTTGTTCATCTTTAGGGTCTCTAAAATCTGTAAGGATTCTTTGGGTGAAAGAGTTTAAGTATTAGGGTACAATATTGTTATTACTCTAGTAATATCCTCCTGAATTACACACTCAAAAATTAGATCCAACAATCACATCAAAGTAATTGTTCACACATTTCAGGAAGATATTTAACAGCTTCACAAAGAAACCACAACAGACAACTCCACTTGAACAAATTGGTAGATGGAAACAGAATCCTGATTTGGTTTATTATTTTATTTTTTAAAAACATTTATTTTTTTGAAAAGTTAACATGGTTACATAATTCATGCTCTTACCTTCCCCTTCACGCCCCCACCCCCGAATTCCTCCTCCCCCACCATGGCTCATGTGTATTTCCAATGGTTTTCAAATGTGTCATTGATCAAGACCTTTTTCCAATTGTTGATAGTTGCATTGGTGTGGTCATTTCGAGTCTACATCCCCAATCATGTCCGCATCAACCCATGTGTTCAAGCAGTTGTGTTTCTTCTGTTTCCACTGCTGTAGTTCTTCCTCTGAATGTGGGCAGCGTTCTTTTCCATAAATCCCTCAGAACTGTCCTGGGTCATTGCATTGCTGCTAGTACAGAAGTCCATTACATTCTATTTTACCACAGTGTATTGGTTCTCTGTGTACAATGTTCTTCTGGCTCTGCTTCTTTCACTCTGCATCAATTCCTGGAGGTCTTTCCAGTTCACATGGAATTCCTCTAGTTTATTATTTCTTTTAGCACAATAGTATTCAATCACCAGCATATACCACAATTTGTTCAGCCATTCCCCAATTGAAGGGCATAACTTCATTTTCCAGTTTTTTGCCACCACAAAAAGCACAGCTATAAACTTGTACGAAAATATTTATACCTGATTTGGTTTTGAACCTTAAAGTTGAATCTTGTGGGCAGAAAATAGACTCTGAGGCTGAACTTTCATGTTATTGAAAGGCATAAAATATTCATATTTATTAATAATGGTAACATTCTGGAGTGAATCTGATAGAAACATAGCACTGTCTTATTGTGATTGTGTTTGCAAAATCTCATCTATGTGCAAAATCAAATTGTCTTGTCTGGATTTTGATGTATGTTGTAATAAAAAGAAAAAGAATTTTTAATAGTTCACTTTCAAATGGGTTCTAATTTCTATATCATTAATCAATAATTATTAAATGTCTACTGTATGCAGATCCTTGTTCTAGGCCCTGGAAAAGATAGAATTTATATGTTTGTAATAATGGTGTTTGGTTTTGTAGAAGATATTGTTATAAACATAGTTAACTTTTATTTATAAAAATACATGGGATGAGGTCATTTAACCATGCTAACATGACCCATTAGAAATCTGCTATTTTGGTTTAGCGCTTACTCATTCTTGGTAGCCATTTTACTTTTTCCTTTTTTCAAGCCCCTGTACCTGCAGAGGATATTTTAAAAGAGATAATATACATAAAATTCTTTCAACCATCATGAGATTTACTGAGAAAATTCAGGCCATCTTTCATGAGTTCCCTCTTCTCCTCCAATTGCATGTCTCAAATGCCTTCAACATCGTACTTTCCTTCTTGATCTAGTCTGTGACAAAGAGGTGGCCTTTCTACTTGCCTAGGGTCAACTCCTCTATTTGTGTTCTTGGTCCAATTCTTTTTGACAGATTTGACCCCCCTGTCCTTCAGAGTACTGGGCTGGAGTCAAGAAGACCTCAATCCAAGTCGTACCTCAGTCACAAACCAAATGACCTAGTCACAAAACTTCATTTCTCTTACTCCCAGGTAACTCATGTAAAAATGTGTAAGATGGAAATAATCTCATCTCCTTCAGGGGGCTGATGTGGGCATCAAATGAAATAACATATTTGCAGCGCTTTGCAAACATTAAAATGCTATATAAATGCTATCTATTATCCCACAGTTAAGCACAATGCCTTGCAAAAGTCAGGTATTTAAGAAATGCTTATTTATTGATTGATTTGCAACATTGTTGTCTCTTGGTTCCCCTCTTATATGTCTAACTACTGCTCATTTTCAATGTTGCAGCCTACAAATGTGAGTATGCCACAAGACTCTGCCTTGGGTCTTCTTCTCTTTATTCACCACATAACTTTGTTGCCCATTACAACAGTTTCCATTGGATTAATCCTATCCTATGAAAATGACTCCTTAACTGAGGTACAGGTTCATATCAACAACCACCTATTATACATTTTGAATTTCATGTCCTATAGGCATCTCAACATATCCAAAATTTAACTCATAATTTCTCTCAAACTCATAACTCTCATGAGTTTTTTTTTTATTTCCATTGGGAGAAGCATCATCCTTTCAGCCACCAAAGTTCAGAAGCTTGGTTGTCATCTTTAACTCTACATATTCACTAACTCCTCATATCAATTAATTATAAGCCTAATCAATTTTACCCACATTATATCTTGCATTGTAAATGCCCCCTTTTCTCTACTCACATAGTGTCCACCATAATAAAAGATCTCATCACCTTTTACTTGAGCTATTATAATGGTTTCCTGATATGTCTTCCTAACTCTAGCCTTACCCCGTTTTCAAGCCATCCTTCACACAGTTGCCAAACTGATAGTTCTAAAACACAAAATTTGGCCATTTACTCACTTAACTCAAGAATTTTCAGTGGCTCCTTACTACTTCAAAATATCAAACGTCTCTTTTGATATTTAAAGCCTTTAAATCTCTTTCTCCATCCTGTCCTCTTATACTGATTTCATCTTCCACATGCTCTTCCTTTACAGTCAAATGGGTTCATTTGCTTTCCCACAGACTTTCCTCCTCTTCTTGGAGTGATATCCTTACTTATCTCTACTTCCTGTAATCTCTAGTTCCTTTCATAGCTCATCTCAAGCAACAAAAAAATTCATCAACAAGTAATTATTTAGAACTCATTATGTATCAGGTTTTGCAAAGTTCTTGAAATACAAAAAATAGGCAAAAAACAAATTCCTGTCCTCAAGGAGCTTATAGAAGATCCAAGAGAGATCATAGTCATGGAAAATGATCACAGATGGGACATCTTCGTGGCTTAGTGGATCAGGAGCCAGACCTAGAGATGGGAGGTCCTGGGTTCAAATGTGACTTTAGACACTTCCTAGCAATGTGACCTTGGGCAAGCCACTTAACTCTCTTATAGGTCTTTTACCTTAGAACCAGCATACAATACTGATTCTAAGATGGAAGGTAAGGGTTTAAAAACATATGACTAGTAGAGCACTCTGGTTCACTGCCTGTTATTTCCCACTTTTGCCAAATGACCAGCCCATAAAATTTGAATGGTAGAAAAGGAAGAAAACACAAATGTAGAGTGTAGCTAGGTGACTGTCATAGAAATCTTTGGTGCTCTCTCTCTCTCTCTCTCTCTCTCTCTCTCTCTCTCTCTCTCTCTCTCTCTCTCTCTCTCTCATCTCTGCCTACAATTGGGGAGGTAGTGAAATTCTGTCCATTAAGAGTCACAATTTTGAGTTACAACATCTTCTATAGAAAGACTTAAATTTTTATTTCCCCACACAAATGAAGGTGACTAAGTTATTCTACAAGAGAACACAGGGACCTAGGGGAATAAGTCAAGATACAATTAAGTCTTGCATAGGAGGAAAATCTGAGAAAGCCTAAGGCCCTATGAGAAAGTCAGGCCAATGACCAATGTCACTCTGGGAGGACTTCACTCCATTTTAACTAGTGTTTGTTTTCTCTAAAGCTCCACACAGACCAAGGCTAAATTTATTCTGTGTAGTATCTAGCAAAGTGCCAGGCTTCAGAGAACATAATAAATATTATTTGATGGTAATGATGATAATAAGAAAAGACAAGTCAGCTAGGTAACAATTATTGGCTACTTGGCAAGCTTAAGTGGAACAAATGCACACAGAATGGATGGATAGAGAAAAAACTTTAAGGCTGTTCTGGAGCACAGAACCAAACTATTTAGGAAACACTTTGACCCCAGGGAAAAGAATACCTACTGACAGAGCTGATCTGAATACTGAACTGTCTGGAGCAAAACTGCCTGGATCAAAGTGAGTCAAATGAGAGGGAGCATGGTGTCATATATAGTATGCTATAGTTGGCATCAGAAAGATTTGAATTCAAATATTTCTTGAGATACTTCAGAGATCAATTAGTTTAGGCAAGTACCTGAGCCTCATTTCTATGGCATCTGTGAGAGATGGCCATCTAGCCTACACTTGAAGGCTTACAAAGATGAGAAATTTACTACCTCCTAAAGTAGTCCATTATACTTTGGATTGACTTTAATCATTAGAATGCTTTTTTCCTTTTAATGATTCTAAATTTTTTAACTTCTACTTCTGGTTCCTACTTTGTACTTTATTGCTTAAAAAATTAATTTAATCCCTTTTCCACATAACAGCTCACAGAGTGTGTTTCTGTTATTGTTTTCTTTGTGCTAAATATGTTCATTTCCTACTATAAAATAGCTTTTGCTCTCTTCACTATTTTGGATGCCTTCTTTCATATACAAGTTGCTGTCTTCGCTGATAGAATATAAGTTCTTTGAAAGCAAGTACTGTTTTAGTTGTGTTACATATTAAATACCTAGTATAGTGCGTGGCATATGATAGGTGCTTAATAAATGCTTTCTTGCCTGATTGTGGTGCCTAAAACTGAATATAAATCTCAAAATTCAATCTAATCAAGATAGTAAGGCAAGACAACAACTTTTCACTCACTTTAGCTTTCCTTGCTTCTCATAGCACTTTACTTTCTCATACAAAGTTGTAATATATTAAATATCATGTGAAATTTTGTCTAGTGGAGTCTATTCCAGCCTGTATTTCTGAAGTTACCTTTTTAACCCTTGTTGGAATTTTCATTTATTAATATTAAATTCCATCGTATTAGATTTGACCCATTATGGTAACTGTCAGCTCTCTTAATCAATAGATAAAAGATCTTAAAAGGTTTTCACAAAGGGCCAAAGATAACAGGATAAAATTCAATACTTTCCTTAACCTTCCATCTTAATTCAATCCAGTTTTCAAACTTGCTATAAAGTCCTTCTAACTCTTGTGCATCTCTGTATGGTACTGACTTGGGGCCTCATCACAGACATAGCCTGAAATAGAGAGCCTTTGGTAGTGATGGGCATTCTGACCAAGATAACTCATTTCTCCCAATGCTGAACTTCTCAGCATTGCTTAAGCCAAATAATTGTTCTTGAAAGAAATTTTGTTGTTTCATAGTCTCCTCTCTTGATTCATTCTCTTCTAGGGGTTCCAGTTTATCTCTCATTTCTGGGCTAGATAATTAACAGTAATCAAGCAATGATTCACATTTCTCTTGTGGCTAAATAGTTTCCAAAGTAGTAACTCCAATGCTTTTCAAAAACCCATCTACTCTAATAACATTTTTAGCTTGAATTTTACTCAAAGAAAATTATGAATTTATTGTGACTTTTAAAAATATTCTAAAATTAAATGTGTGGTAAATAATGTAGCCTCCATAGGAACTAATGTACTGAAAACTATTTTCAGTATTTGTAACATACAACAATACTTATGCAAATAATGTGACAAATAGGCATCCTTCCTGGTGTAATTTCTCAGAATACAGTAACATTGTCAATATTACCCCTAGTAATTATTTTCAACTGCATATCAAAATGAATATTTTGTCTTTTTAACAGCTACAGAAGAAGATATTGTTTCACCCGAATAAGAAATCATAAATGGTAGAAAAATTTGCATAGCTTTTGTTTGATAAGCTAGATAACTTTCATACTCATAGTTGAAACACTGAGATTTCAGGTTCAAGTGAATAATAGTTATCCGAGTCAAATGAATTCCTTATCCACTCATATTTGGAAATATCTAGGTCTTTAAAATAACAAAGACTGCCACTGTTGGCCATTCTAGTGACTGTTGTATAGGTCTGTACTCTTTTATTTATTAGACATTTTCAAAACTAGAAAACATCAAAATATTATTTTATAAATTTAACTATATCCCTAACTTTCATTAATATAATTGTTTTACCTCTCTGAATCAGAGTATGAATTGAAGGTTATTAAGCATATTGGGTTTTAAAATATTCATAACCTATGACAATAATATTTAGCATTTATGTAACATTTTATCTTTTCAAAGCACTTTACAAATATTAACTTGTTTTATCACAACCACCTTGGGAGGAAGGGACTATCATTTTCCTCACTTTGCAACTGAAGAAACTCAAAGAGACAGATTAATTGGCTTGCTTAGATTTACATAGCCAGGATGTTTCTGAATCTTGGTTTGAACTCATGCCTTCCCGATTCCAGGCCCAACCTTCTAAGCATTGTGAAACCTACCTTCAAAATATATGAGTTTGAGGAGAAAACATTTTGTTGTAAAATGAATTCACATATTTTTATTGTTATTTTAAATGAAAATTTCTGCTCTTTAAATGATTTAAATACAAGAGACCGTATGTTTCACAATAATGGAGGCACCTGATAATCTGTTTCCCATATCATCCCATAATTTCCTTCCTTTCCACGGATCATTTCTTTAAATAAGGGGATTAGTCTTTGATAATTTGAAAAATGTATATAGCTAATCATTGACTGTAGGTAAAGTATTAAATGTTGCCAAATTTCTATAAGTGGCTACATTTTAAATCAGTTTTTGAAGGATCCGTATTTCACTCTAGTTTCTGTTTCTGTTGACTGCTTCCATGATAGAATCCAGCAAAATTCTTCTAAATTCTAAAACTGTACACATTTATAGCAATATTTCTTTACAACTGTGAATTACCTAGTTATTCTCAGAAATACAGTGATCCAAGAAAATCCTAGAAATTCATGATGAAAAATGCCATCTGTCCCCTGAGAAAGAACTGACTCGATGCAGACTGAAATATATTATGTTATATTTCATTTTTTCTTCTTTCTCATTTGGGAGCTCTTCCACAAAATGACTAATATGAAGAAAATGTTTTACATGATTGTACAGGTAAAATCTATATCATCAGACTGCTTACTGTCTCAAGGATGAGGGAGGGCAGGGAGGAAGGGAAGATTTATAGAAGGAAGTAAAATTATAATTCAGAATGTTAAAAAATGTAAAACTTGATTTTACACGTAATAGGGGACAATAAAATATTATAAAAGTAAAATGTCATTAAAAATCAAACTCTCAATCCAATTAAAAGCACTCAAAAGCACAAGTATCCTTTAGATATAGTATATATTTAAAACCATTAGCAACAATTATCTGTAATAGGGATAAGTAATAAACCTTCTACATAAGATCAAGTGTAAAATAAGCATGTCCATTATTAACAGTATTATTCAATATTGTACTAAAAATGCTGGCAATAGCAAAGAAAAGAAAAAGAAATTGAAGGTATCAGAATGGACAAAGGTAACAAACTATGTCTCTTTGCAGGTAATATGATTATACCTCTTTATATAAAATCCTTGAGATTAAACTAAAAATTAATTAAAACTATCAACCTTTTTAGAAAAGTAGCAGGATTTGTAATAAACTAACATAAATCATTAGCATTTCTATATACGATGTCTTGCAAGAAGAGATTATAAGAGATAACCCACTAAATTAACCATAGATAGCATAAAATATCTAGGAGTATATATTCTAAAAAAAATCCAGAATCTATATGATCATAATTGTAATTTTATAAATTATAATTTATGTAATGTAATTTATGCAATAAATTATAATTTATACAAATAAAGTCAGATTTAAATATAATTAAATATAAATTGTTCATGAGTGGGCAGAGTCAATATAATTAAAATGACAATGCTACCTAAACTAATCTATTTATTCAATCAAATTAAATTGCCAAAAATTCTTTTTTTGAACTAGAAAAATAATAATGAAATTCATTTGGAAAAACAAAAAGTCAAGAATATCAAAGGAAATAATGAAAAAATATTAAGAAAGGAAGCCAAGCTCAAACTATATTTTAAAGTAGTAATTATCAATATATTAAAGAAAAGTAGATCAATGAAACAGAATAGACATACAAAAAGTCATAAAAGATTATAATAATCTTGTTTTTGGCAAAGTTAAAGATGCAAGTTTTTGGAATAAAAATTCACTATTCAGTAAAATTGTTGGGGAAAGTGGAAAGCAGATATTTCCAGAAAGTAGATATGGACCAATATCTTATGTCATTTACCAAAATAAGATCAAAATAGATACATGGGGCAGCTGGGTAGCTCAGTGGAGTGAGAGTCAGACCTAGAGACAGGAGGTCCTAGGTTCAGACCCGACCTCAGCCACTTCCCAGCTGTGTGATCCTGGGCAAGTCACTTGACCCCCATTGCCCACCCTTACCAATCTTCCACCTATGAGACAATACACCGAAGTTAAGGGTTTAAAAAAAAATAGATACATGACCTAGGTATGAAGGGAGTGATTATAAACAAATTAGAAGAACAAGGAACATATTACCTATCAGATTAAGGGATAGGATAAGATTCTATGAATAAACGAGATAGAAAGCATAGTGAAACATAAAATTAATGGTTTGGAATACATTAAATTGAAAAGTTTTTGTATAACTAAAATTCATATAGCAAAGGTTAGAAGGAAAGCAGTAAGACGGGAAAAATTTATAGACATTTTCTCAGAGGTCTCATATCTAAAATATATAGAAAACATTGTCATGAGCCATTCCTCAATTGATAAATGGCCAAAAGATATGAAGTTTTCAAATGAAAAAATGAAAGCTATATATGCACATATAAAAATAAATATATAAAAATTTGCTCTGAATCATCATTGATTAGAGAAATGCAAAACAAATTAACTGATATATCATCTCTTAGCGATAGATTGGGTAAAATGATAAAAGAGCAAAACAATAAATGTTAGAGCTGATCTCCCATTTTGAAAAGCAATCTGGAATTGTATTCAAGAATTATAAAACTGCTTATACCCTTTGACTCAGTAATAACACTATTAGTTTTATTTTCTAAGGTGATCAAGGAAAAAGGAAAATAAACTATATATTCTAAATTATTCATAGTAGCTCTTTTTGTGGTGGCAAAGAATTAGAAACTAAAAGAATGTCTATCAATGAGAGAACGGCTGAACAATGGTATACCATATGTGATATGGTATAACGGAATACTACTGTGCCATAAGAAATGATAAACAATTTGATTGCAAAAAACCCTCTAGAAAGACTTATATGAAGTAATACAAGAAAGTAAGAAGAACCACGAGAATGTTGTACACAATAACAACAATAGTGTATAATGATCAACTGTGAATAACAACAACTATCAACAAGGCAAGATATGGGACATCTACTACTATTGAAGGAACAGAGAGAGTCTGAATACAGATTGAAACATATTATAATTCACTTTATTTCCTCCATGAATTTTTCTCTAGTGTAAGCAATATGTGTTTTATTTCACATGATGAACAGAGGAATATGTATCATATTATAATGTAATATAATTATATAAATATAACCTATATCAGTGATGGCAAACCTTTTAGAAATGGAATGCTGTGTCCTTCCACACCCCACACCCTGCGCCATGCCCTTCCCCTCCACCAAGAGCTGGGAGCACCCTGCCTCCCCCCCTTACCCCACACAGGGGAGGGAGAAAGCACTCCCACCGGGCTACTCAGAGGAGGGGTGGGTGAAATGAGGAATGTAGTCAGGGAGCATAGAGAGGGAGAGGGGAGCAGGTCAAGTGCTCTGCTCCCCTCCAGCTCTGCTGCCTATGAGCCACCCACCTACTCTCTGTGTGCTCCCATTAAGCTTCTGGGCAGAGGGGTCAGAGATGTGAAAAAATGTCATCAGGCATGGTAGAGAGGGGGAGGGTAACAGCTGTGCCTGAGTCCCTCTGCCTTTCTAGCAATGAACTGGGTGAGGGTGGCTATATGCCCACAGAGGGTGCTGTGCATGCCATCTTTGGCACCCATGCCATAGATGCACCATCACTGATCAATGTCATATTACCTGTCTTGTTGGGGCAAGGGGGTGGTTGGAAGGGAGGGAGAGAACATGGGTTACACAATATCAGAAAATGAATTTTAAAAATGCAATCTGGAAAAAAATAAAAAATTAAAGATAAAAAACCCTCACCTTCTCTCTTAGATATAGGTTGTACATATCCATACTTTGTCGTATTTGAATCCCTGTCAATGAATATCATACAAAGGAAAAAGTATTAGACAGACTTGCTCTCCTGGATACCAGAAAATAGAACTAGAAGCAATAAGTTTTGCTGAAATCTAGTTAAACTGGCATTTCCCTAAAGCCTGGTAATCTTATTTCTTATCCATTAAATTTTGCTTTTATTCAATTATTTAAAATTTTTTTTCTGTCCAACTGCCTCCTCCCAAAACAAGAAAAGAAAAACATTTTTATTAAGTGTACAGAGTCAATCAAAACAAACTTCCTTATTGGTCATGCCACAAATTGTGTGTCTCATTCTGTAACATCTCTTTTTCAGGAGATGGGTAGCATTCTTAATCATCTGTACTCTGGAATCAGGTTTGGCCACTATTTTGATTAGAGTTTTTAAGTATTCTAAAATTCTCTACTTTTACCTTGCTGTTGTTATATATTAGTGGAATGACTGAGTCAAAGAGTATAACTTGGTTGTTCAGTCATTTTTCAGTCACGTCCAGTTCTTTATACCTTATTTCTGGTTTTCTTAGCAAAGTTACCAGTGGTTTGCAATTTCCTTTTCCAGCTCATTTTACAAATGAGGAAACAGAATCAAACAGAATGGAGTGACTTGCCCAGAATCACATAGCTAATAAGGGTCTAAGGACAAATTTGAATTCAGGAAGATATTTTCCTGATTCCAGCCCCAGCACTGTATCTTCTGTGCTACTAATTGTTGAACTTCATATTTTTATATATAAATAAATATATTTTATATATTTTAACTTTCTGATCCATTAAGTTTTTGAGAAAAGTTCTAAACTGATTTCCATAATGGCTGCAACAGTTCAAAGCTCCATCAATAAAACATGAATGTGCTTGTTTTCCCAAAGCCCCACTAATATTTATTTACGTTCTTCTTCTGGTTAACTTTTCTAATTTGACAAATGCTATTTATCAGGAACTGTGCTAGGTCCTAGGGATACAAATACAAAATGTTATGGAAGTCTTTTCCCTCCAGGAAGCAATATTCTAATTGCAAAAAGACAATACATTTAGGAGGAGAATGAACATGTATATGAAAATGCATTTGTTAAAGACATGCATCAGGCACTATGGTAGGTACTAGCAGTACAAATACAAAAAGCCCCAACAGTTCCTTCCCTCTAGAAGCTTATATCTCAAAGAAAAAGGAAATGTATACAAAATAGTATGTAGGAGGAAGCCAAAAAGGACACTTTTGATCAGGAAAATCACAGTGAAGGTCACTGTAGTCATAGAACAGTTAATAGATATATTCTTTCCAGAAATATTGTATTTATTTGATTACTATTTTCAGAAGTAGAAGCAGAAAGTGTTCATGTAGGAGTAGAGCTTAGTATAATGGACTGAAGTTGACTGAAGGACAATAGCATGATGGGTCTCAGTCAGGGTTACATATTAAGAACACTCACCAATTAGAAGCCCATTGTCCTAGGATAAAAGGTGGATTACCCAGTTTAGATCAAGGCAGGAATATGGTAGTGTGGAGATGACTGGGGAGTAACACGAGTTAGGCTGAGAATAGATGTGGCCATGAACAATTCCAGGGTACTAGTAAGGAAGCTACAGTGCCAGATCTGAGGTGAAGCCTCCTCTGGAAAAAATATTCATTTTGTATGGGAATATAGCAAATGAACATATTGTTTTTGTTCAACTAAGTCTCATTGATATCTAAAAGTTGAACTCCTGCTCCTTGGGTTGTTTTCCTGATTTAATACCCATATTCTTTGCATCTCTTTGTAAACTTCTGAGTTAATAAAAAAATATTACTCCTGCATTTTTTCTTATCTGTTACTGAGCCTCTCAGTGTCTTCCTGTATTATACATTCTATGTTACCTGATTTAGCAATTGCATGTCAAGTCTGTCTATGTATTTGTATGTTGTTAATTTTTCTCTTCTCTATTTTTATTTCAAAATCTTCTTAATCTGACTTGCCTATCTTCAGGAAAATATATAAAGCCTATCTCTGATTTGACTCGCTTTGTTTCTTGCCCAAAATTTGACATTGTAGGTGTAACTTTGATTCCTTTGTGAGGTCTGGCCTATCTGCAGAAAAAACTCTTTTCTGTCTACAGGGGATTAGAAGGAAATATGGTAATAGAAATTCTGCATTTGAAAAACTTAAATTGAGTAAAAGAGTAAAGAAAATAGAGCATGGCAGTTAACTATATCTTACAATCATATTTAAACTACGTTTGCAGGAAAATCTTCAGGAAGATAATTCATAATCAGTTTTAGATGAAAACAAGTAGTTAGAGTGACAAGGAAGACTGAATTATATAAAAAGGAGGAAAATGAAAGTTATAGTGTACATGAATATTTGCTGAGTAGCTACAATGTCATAACTTGGAAGAAATCGAGACTATCTTTCTATTCTAAAGGGAAAGGTTTCTTTTCAAATAAAATATGTATTTTAGCAAAAGCCCAAAGATGTTTTATGAACATCTCTGTGTTTTCTCAGACAAATAACAAAGCTCATTCTACACCAGAGAGGACGAAATATTTGTATGTTAGTTTTTTCTCTTTGGATAAGCTGGATCAGAGCCAGACCTGAGACATCTCTTACATCTCTGGGTGGGGAGGAACTCCCAAATGGAGCCCTCTAGGCCACCTCATACACCTCCTCCACTTTCTTCCCAGCTCCTATGTCAAGGTCAAGTACAGCTTTCAAGACAGAATATGTTCTTGGAACATCTCAAGTTGCCGTAGAGATAAAGTATATTCTTTCAGCTGCTGTGACGTCCCCAGCCATAGCTGCAGCACCGAGGCCAGGAACAGCAGCCCCAGCAGCCACATGCCAGATATACACAGCTGTATGGGAGGCGGTGTGCTCCATCTGAACCCTGCACTGCATGCCAGCTGATTGATTTAGAGGGAACTGGGAGATGATCCAGTGGAAGCTAAAAGTTCATGGCACAGTGAAAAACCATGTTGTTTCTTTCTCATTTCATTCCTGTTTCTTCTTCTTTCCATATTGTGATTATGTAGGTTGATCCATGAAATGTTAAAATTTGCAACATAACTCTTTTGTGTGGTACATCAAGGGGGAAGAAAAAGAATTGTTAGCAGATGCCCAATGCAGAATGAATTTCTTACCTAATTTCCTAAATGAATCACATGACTTTAGAGCTGGAAAAGACTTCACATACTGGTAAATTGAGTTTCAAAGAAATTAGATTGCCTCCAGTAACAGAGGCCATGAGTGACAGGTGATTCAAAGGCAGGCATCTAGGTTGCTCCTGTAGGGCTTTTCCCACTCTGCTATCCTTCCATAGTGGAGTGAATAGAATACTTGAATCAGAGTTCTGAGTTCAGTTCTTCCTTCAGATACTTACTAGTTATATGATCATGTTTTTAGGTTGTTTCAGTGATGTTCAATCTTTGGTGGTCCCATTTAGGGTTTTCTTGGCAAAGATATTGCAGTGGTTTGCCATTTCCTTCTCCAGCTCATTTTATAGATGAGGAAACGGAGGCAAACAGGATTAAGTGACTTGCTCAAGGTTACACAGCTAGCGAGTGTCTGAGGCCAGTTTTGAATTCAGGAAGATGTATCTTCTTGACTATGGGCCCAATATTCTATCTATTGCACCTCCTAGTTGCCCGAATAACCATGGATAAGCCATTTAATCCCTCATAAGCTTAAATAACTTCTTAAGGTTTTATATATATATATATATATATATATATATATGCTGGTACCACCTTCAACATAGTGGAACATTAACCACTTATACAAAGGGACAGATCAAAACTGATTTCATATAAGTGGTTAACATTTCATTATGCTGAAGGTGGTACCAGCAAAAACATTAAGGACTAATATACACTGTATATTGAGGCTCTGAACAAAAGAGTCTCAGGGCAAAGTTTAGTAGAACATACATTCTTCCTTTGTTTCAAGAAACTTGGGAATTAGTGTGGCCTATCTTTTATTGTGTAAGGATTGAAAAACCGAGGTATCTTCCAAATCTCAATTTATGATTTTATGATTCTATTACACTAATTTAAAGTTGGAAACCTTTAACTCATTTTACTTTGGAGGATGATGGCATCAGCACAAATTCTGAGGATTTGAGCCTGTGAGCTTAACTTCCCAAATATGCTTTGAGATGATGTACTTCTTCCAAAGCACCTTACTTGAAAGGGAAAATTAAGATAGGCAGCATGGCAAAATTGTGTGGTGGAATAGAAATATGAAAGGGCTTTGAATCACAAACTTGAGACTTTGAAGCCTGGTCATTTTGGGTGAGGTCCTCAATAATGATGCAAATAATGATAACTAGCATTTATTAGAACTCTAAGGTTTATAAAACACTTTATATGGATTATCTCATCAGATTCTTATAACCTTATGAGGTAAGTATTATCATAATTCTATTTTACAGATACGGAAACTAAGGCTGAGAGAAGGTAAGTGACTTGCCTGGGGTTACATAACTAGTTAGTGTTAGAGGAAGGATTTGAATTGGGTATTCCTAATTCCAGTAGACAGAGCACTAGGCTGGGAACCATGAAAACTCATCTTCCTGATTTCAAATCTGGTCTCTGACACTTATTAGCTGTGGGACCCTGTACAAGTCACTTAACCCTGTTTGCTTTAGTTCTTCATTTGTAAGAAAATATGAGCTGGAAAAGGAAATGGCAAACCACTCCAGTATTTTTGCCAAGAAAACCCCAAATAGGGTGATAAAGAATCAGATACTACTGAACTGACTGAGCCACAACAAAATTCCTAACTCCAAGATGAGTTATCAATCGGTACATCCAGCCCTCTAGTTTCCTCACCTTTAAAAATAAACAAATAAGTAAATGAATAACTGAATGAATAAGGAAAGAAGCAAAGAAGGAAGACAGAAAGAAAAAAATGAAAAAGGAAGACGGAAACAAAGAAAAGAAAGGGAGAGGAAAGAAGGAAGGAAGACAAAGTTAGAATATTTAGCTCATCTATCTTTCTATTCTACTCCATTTGTCTCTCAACTTAGTTCCTGAGTCTCTACCTGACCCCATAATCCTACTAATGTTGGAAAAGGCCTCTTGTCCTGAAGTCTTCTTACACTCAAAGATTCTTCCACTGCATAGTCCCGTGTTCTGAATGGAGAGTTTCTTTCCAAACTTCGATTTTGAAGAAGTGCCTAGTCAGACCATACTTTTTCTTTCACTCTTCTCCTGATTTCACTCTTAACTTTTCCAATATGCTCCCATGTGGATATGTAACTCCATTCCCATTTTCCAATGTCCTTTTATATGTTGTCTTCTCTCATTAGAGTATAATCTCTTTGAAAGCAAGGCCTATATTTTTGTTTATATTTGTTTTCCCAGTGCTAGACCCTAAGCCTGGCACATAGTAAGCACTTAACAAATGCATATTAACTTGACTCCCTATACTATTGGGTAGATTAAATGCATATGAAAACTGTGTAAAATGCTATTTATAAGTCAATGAAAGGTTGTCTGTTAAAAATCAACCACATATACAAGATGTGGGACTTCTACTAGATTGCAGTTAATCTGAAAAAAAATTTGGGTTTTTTGGTTAAAATGTCATCTTATATATGTCTTTTTCCCTAATCTCTCAGATACTGTTGCCCCACAAAAATTAGCTTGCATCTATTTTGAATATATTTATTTTACATACATTTTCATGTTTTGGATCATAGAACTGAAAAGGACATTCTCCTCTTCTCTCCAACCTTCAGAATATCCTTTTCCCTTATCTATCTTTCACTGGAAGAAGTAGACTGAAGTAAATACAACCTACTGTCTTCTCAACCCTTTAGGGGAATTTTGTTATTTACTTAATTTATGTACTACCATTAAGAACCCAATGTAAGTCTATTTAAAGATACACCATGTCTGATTATTTTTTTTAACAATCTTAACATCTATCCATATATGTCTTAAAAACGAAGAAATCAAGTTTACAGTAAATTGACTGTTCCAGTGATATGAAATTTTGAGTTAAATTATAAATGTAGGACAACTTTATCTCCTACAAAAATGTATAATTAATTCTCTTTGGAAAGCCATGTGAGTTATGACACTCACCTGAACATCATCAAATTGGGTTTGCTTCTTTGTTGGAAATATTATCTATCACCCTTATACACTTCCTAGCTGTATGATTCTGAGCAAGTTACTTTCTCCCAACTGCCTAGCTCTAACCACTCTTCTGTTTTGGAACCTATACTCAGTATTGATTTTAAGACAAAAAGAAAGGGTTTTTTAAAAAAGAAAATATTTCCTATCCAAGATGTCTCTGATATTTGTTCTTAATATAAGGAAGGTTGTGCTTTCTTGATGCCAAAACATCTAGATGAGAAGCATAAAATCCATTTACCTTGATGAGAATCATCTTAATCTCAACCTCACAGATCCCAAAATTTTACCTATTTGTCCTTACTCTTAGGCTCAGTTAATTTATATTCTGAGACCAGTTCTAACTCTGTACAGGAAATATATGAGTGTGTTTGAGAGGCAGAACTTAAACTGAGGTCTTCCTGACTTGTAGGTTGGCTCTCTATTGATCATATCATGCTGACTTTCACTTGTTTTCCTTCACAGTAACAGCAACAACTAGTAATATTTATATAGAATTATAAGGTTTACTAAGTGCAGTATTATGCCATTTGATCCTCAGAACAACTCTGGGATATAGGTATGATTATTATTCCTATTTTATAGATGAGGAACTAAGGCAAATAGGTTAAATGACTTGCTTAGGAAAAAAAGAATTGCTTAAGGTTACAAAACTAGTAAATTTCTGATTTAGTATTTGAACTCAAGTTGTCCTTATACCAGGTTCAATACTTTATTCACTGGATCACCTACCTGTCTCCTTTTTAAATTCTTTCCCACATTGGCTAGTCTCTCCAAAATTAACCTATGTCAATAATCCAACAGTAGCATGCCATTCCTTCTTTCCTTAGATCACTTCCATGGCATAGAACCCTTGTTAGCTTTGTGCTATGGTGCCTGCCAATTCTCTCTTGATTTCTATATTAACTCCTGGTTGTGGTCCTTTCTAAATAGCCCTGTTCTGTTCTGACTCAAATCCTGTTGTGACATTTTACAATGCCAAACATCTGGGTATTTGGAAATATTTAGTTATTTGGCAAAGTATATACCAACTGTCTAAATCAATGACTAACAGTCTGCTTTACATCCATATCTTTTGGAATTTTGTAGCCATAACCTGGCATTTAAAGCTTTTCACACTATGGTCTCTACCTTAGTCCCACTTTCATATGATTATCCCACATAAACCCCTCTACTCATGGTTTTTGTATAGACAGTGTGACTTCTTTTCTCTTTTCCTTTCCATAATTGCCTTGCTTTGCCCAATATAATTTCCAACTTTTCTTCAAAGCTCAGTTGTAATTTCCTCTCTGAAAAGGACCCTAATAACTCCATCCTTCAGGGATTATTCATTCTTCTGAACTCATTGACTCTACGACTTGGAGCTCTCATATACTCTCATATTATTTTTTTGTCTTTATGTATGTATGTGCAACTAGATATCAAACCCCTTGGAGGACTGAGATGATGCTTCATTCTATCCCTAATATGTAGCACACTTGTCATTCAGTAAATGTTTGTTGTCAACAATGAAGATAATTACACGATATTGTAAACAAAATTCACTTGGAAGAATGGGTATTACTAAGTCATCATGGCAACGGCAAACTCTCTTTCCTAAAACAACCTTGTTTTTGAATTAGAGCCCTGAGTGTTTCCCTTAGTATTGTGAATAAGTAACTACAGTTCAGTCAAATTTTCTAGCCAGATGTAAAGGCATCTCAGGACATTTCCTTATTTACATGTGATTTCTCCTTGTAGCATGATGGTAACATCCCTTTTCTGGCATCAGTCCTGTACCTCAGATGGTCTTTTTACAGGACATGAATCCAAGTTGTGAAATCCACTATAAGCTAGTCCTCCTAGCTTGCCAACACTGGCATTCTTAATGTATGAGGATGTTGTAAGGTTGCTGTATACTTCAGTGACCTCTGGATGCACTCAGTCGACAGTTTTCTCATTGTGATAACTATCCTACCTTGCATTTCTAATTTGGAACTCCATTTGGGCTATAGCATTTCATTTTCTTTGGAGTGAATGTGTTGGAGTACACTTAGACTGCAGATTCATGAATTCCCCAAATGAACTTTTACAGGAAGTAGAGCATACACGGGTCATGTAAATATAGTCATAATACTGTCTTCACAGATTGGAAAGATTTGATGTTAAACACATTTTATTTTTGATTCATTGTAGATACCATAGACAGCATAAGATTAAAAAAAGAGTAAATTTGGAGTCAATAGTCCTGGATTCAAGTAATGGATTCATTTATTATTAGCTGGATAGCTTTAGGTCAGTTACTTCATTCCTTGACTCAGTTTCATACTCTATAAATCGGGAATAATAGTAATTCACATTTATATAACAATTTATTTCCAAAAAATTAGGCAGCATACTAATTTTTGGTATTATAATATAACAAATTAGGTAGTATATTATGAAATATGGAAATATGGTAAATTAAATAGTATGTTATAATAATTATAAAATATAGTAAATTAGGTAGCATATTATAACCCCCATTTTCCAATGGAGGAGACTGAAGCTTAGGGAGGTATAGTATTTGTTCAAGGTGATATAGCTAGTAAGTGTCAGGACCAGGATTTGAAACATCTTTCTGATTTCAAGTCCAGTCTTCTTTTCACTGACCTGCCAGCCTTCTTAATACTAATTCTTCTATTATATACCTCATCAGGCTGCTATGAGAAAGGTAGTTTCAACTATAAAGCATCACACTTTGATTATTTTTGTTATTATATTCAGATGAATCTGGTATTAGCTATTTAAATTACATGAATATTTTTGGCCAAGCTCAAATTTCTAGAATTGTCTAGAGTTAGACTGAAGACTGAAGAACCACTTCTTTGTGGTTATTACTATTTATGGTACAATGTTTAACCCTATCTGAATGTTGGCCCCTGCCCCTCTGGGGTGGAAGAGTTTGAGTTGCTATATGTTAGAGAATTGTGACTCTACTAGACTAGATGGAGAAAACTTGTTTGGGGGATGAGGGATGTCATGATAGTTTTACTTTATGCTTGTTCAGCTATATCAATGAAGTTGTATGTGTAGAGATGATCCTGCCGCCATAGAACATCTCCCCATTCTCAAAATCATGAATTCATGAGTTGGGGTGGGGAGAGAGAAGATACAGAGACCATTTTGAAAAGACCTCTATCAACATTGGGACAAAATTGCATGCCAGTTTCTATGTTCTCTCTTTGGCCCTATAACCCTCACAGTCTACCAGATATCAGAGTCAGCCCTTTCCCTACTTCTCTCTAAGTGGTGCAGTTATAGAGTTCTGGACTTGGAATCAAGGAAACCTGTTTAAGTCCTTTCTCAGACACGTTAAGGTGCAACCCTGGGCAAAACACTTAACCACTGACTGCCTCAGTTTTTTCATATGAAAAATTGGGGTAATAGCACTTACCTCTTAAAATTTTTGTAAGTATAGAATGTGATAAAATTTGAAAAATATTTTATAAATTTGAAAGTAATATACATATACTAATAATTACTATTTGGGGGATCTCAAACTATATATCCATCTTACCTATACCCAGTTAGAGAGGATTGGTAAGGACACAAGGGATGAAGTTCAATTGATAAGAGCACAGGGTTCATTGCTAGAGCATGAGTAGAAAAAGAATCAGAAGCACAGTGAGAAAGAGCATCTTATTTTGTGTTATAAATAAAGAGTCCAAGGGAGATGTATAGATGTAAGATGATGTTGATGTATCTATCTGTACTCTCCTCTGCTGCAGTTGATGGGAGGAACACCTACTCCTAATACCCTTGACTGCTGCTGTAAGTTATCCCTCCTTTCTAACGGGTGCCCAAGCAAGGACCCTCAAAAGGTTAGATAGATGGGTAACCTTTCCAGGTCCAAGCTGGGGTTGGGTAAATTAATATTGGGCTATTGATTTGCCTTGGATAACATTTAAGATCTGATTGCTTTTGACTCCCTTCCCAAGGCCCCTGATAGATAGACCACTCAGGAAGGTACTTGTTGTTGAACACTCTTTATAAACAGGGAAAGATAACAAGGTCAAGGATTGGGGATTGGAAACCCTATTGATCTATTATCTATAAACTAGTTGACAATCAGTACTGGAGGCTATTAATCTAGTGGAAGCTGAAGATTTACTCACTCCTACTATCTCTGGCCAGACCTGGCCACAGCCAAGCCAGAGAATAGGGAATGCTATTGATGCAGCTGTATTGATGATCTTATTCTCTCAGCTTTCTCACTACCAGTGCTGGTGATGCACTAGCTCTCACAGTCTATCAGAAAATATTCAGATTTATTCCTACCCTCTTCTTCATAGAAGGATGCCACCCTTCAACCACCCATTCAGTCCAGAGATTTCCCAGTCCAGAGACTCCTGTCCAGAGACCTCCAGAGATACTCCCTCAAAGTGGCTGTCAGGAGTATTTATACCATGGGGCAAACTGACCTTTGCCCCTGGCTCATGGCACCTGGGAACATTCTGAGTCTCTTCAACTGCCATCCCTGTCGGTCAAGGTGGCATCTATCACTTTCCAGATTATGAATATAACATTTGTTGACCATTGGACTAAGAAACTGAGTGACTGGAAAGGAGACCAGTGCTTAGTCTTCCTGTCTTCTGATAGGCATATAAGTATTCAGTGTTCAGGTAGCTAAATATATTAGATTTCTTATACCTGAGAGTTCTTTAGGAGAGTGACATTAATTGGTTTTCTAAGTATATGTAGTTCTTACCATCTGTAAGGTCTGTTGTAAGTTGGTCTAGGTAGGCTCTACCTTCCCCAAGTTGTCATAGACAGAGAAAAGCACAACCTGCAAGGTTAATACAAGGAAGAATTATGAACAAACATTATACTTTGCATAAAATTGAATGAGCAAATGTGTCATATTTTAGACATTTTAGTGATAGGAGATAATACAGTTGAGGGTCTGATATATGTGATGCATTTGTTGATCAGGCTCAAGAGGGAAGTAGAATATGGAAAAAATAATCTTTGCTAAGAATGTGTTAAATATAAAACACAAAATTAGAAAGGAATTCAAGATTCCATAAGAGGTGACTTGGGAGAGGTGGACTGTCCTTTGGGTTCTGTAGTGAACATACAGATGGAAATGCAGGAGTCCATTTAGGACTGACCTTTATTCAGTAGTGATGGGCAATGGAGGACATGAACAGATGGTTTGGAGAGCGTGACTGCTCTAAGAATCATACTCAGTAGGCATATTTGTCCTGAGTATCTTTAGGGTATAGACTCTCTGTAGCCTGCAGAGGAGAAGATCTGTTGAGTATCCAGATTCTGCTTTCCATAACAACACCATTTCCTGGTGGTGGTTTGCCTTAGAAGAATAAAGATGGAAAAATTGTAGTAGACATCCCTCCAAGTCACTGTCCAATCTGATATAGTTAAATACAGAATAGTCAAAAGGCAGCCTTAAAGGGTAAGGCACTAGTAGCCATGGGGAGTGGAAAAATGTCCTGGGAAAGTCTTAAAATGTTGGAGTTGAGGGGGGTAACTAGGATTGAGGGTTTGGCCTAGAGATTGAAGGTCTTGGATTCAAATCTTACTTCAGACATTTCTAATTTGCGAGACCCTGGGCAAGTCACTTAAACCCAATTATCTAGCCCTTACTACTATTGTGCCTTGGAACAAATACATAATATTGATTCTAAGACAGAAGGTAAAAGTTGTGTTTTTTAAATTTTGGAAGTGAGGAGGGAGAACATTCCAGGAAGGTTTCAAAATACAGTACAAGAGTCAAAATATGGAGTGTCACATATCAGGAGCAATAAATTAGTCAATAGGGCTAGAATTTCTGGATGGGGAGTAGAGTGCTAAAAGATTACAAATAGAGGAAGGAGTTTTGAAAATCTTTAAAGGCTGAACAGGTGAGTTTATATTCAATCCTAGAAGTAACAGGAGTACTTTGCTATTGAGAGCTGTAGTCAGATCCATGCTAAAGGAGAATCACTCTGACAGTAGAAGGACTGATAGATTGGGGGGAGGGGTGGGAATAGTCAAGTTTGGGAGATCAATTTGAAGGCTATTACCACAATCTATGAATGAGTATGATTGGGTCAGTGAGTGAGAAGGTATAGAGAACAAAAGGACAGAGCCTTGAGTAGCATCCAAAATTAGTAGGTGGGACATAGTTTAATATTCCACAAAAGAGATTGAGAAGGGACAGTCTAATGGCTAGGAGGAAAACCAAGTGAGAAGAACACCACAAATCCTTGAAAGAAGAGAGTATACAGAAAAAAGAAGTTTCTGCCAAATACTGTAAAAAAGGTTAAGAATGAAGGAAGTAGTAGAAGCATGGCCAAGGAAACAATATCATCTGAGGGTGCCATGTTTAAAATGCAGTTGGTAAAATGAGAGAAAGTTTATTAATTATGTAACTATGGATTTTTCCAGGTGGCATGGGAGGGAGATCAGGTGAGTGGACCAGGAAGATCTGGAGTGGGACATAGTGGAACAAGGGCTGAGGTGGATAGGAATGAGAAAGAGAGCAGTTGGTATTGTGGAGTGAGGGTTTTTTTCCAACTGTGGTTTTGTTATAGGGATACAAGAATAAAAGGGGGTATGAATATAGCAGGCATTGGGGAATGACTCCAGGAAGAATAACAGTGAGGTCCATTTATAAAGGCAGGCAATGAAACTATTCTCTAGATATCTGCACAGCCTTCAACTTCTAAACCTGTCTTGTTGCTGTAACCTGTAGTACAGAGAGAGGGGGTCATGATAGTTTTTTCAAGCTTTGGCTGAGTTCTGAAATCAGTTAGGGGTCTGGAATCTTGAGGAAGAGGAGTTAGTGGGTTTTGGGGAATCTCGTGGAGAGAGTTTCTGACCAGCTGAGCTGCTTCCTTGCCTATCTGTAGAATTGAAATTTAGTCTAGCTTTGAAATATTTATTTAAGAATTGTTAGTTTAGATAAACCCTTTGTATCTTCATTCCCTATATTATTTCCTACCTTCCTTCCCTTACCTTATACGTCTGTGGAGTGAATAAGGAGAGTAAGTTAGAGAGTAGTTCAAATCTGTGAGGGGTTTAACTATAATTTGACAGTATCTTAACTAAAGAAATTGGTTATTAATCATTTTATTCCCTTTAGACATCAAGAGCACCTTGAAAGTTGAGCTAAGGCAGGACCTTGCTCAGACTCCATCTCTGCCTCCCTTCCCCGACCTGAGGTTCCTGTGAACAACTGTTAGGGCTTCCTCAAATCCACTTTCCTGACAAATCATCCTTAAAGATAATAAACCCTTTTGTGTTTCAACAGACCTGTTAGTTAATTTGTCAGTTAGTTATTAAGAGAGGGAAGAAGAGGGAAAGAATCAACATACTCTGGGCTTGAAGGGAAGCCGGGGTATCCATCTTGAAGGAAGGTGTAACTTCAAAACAAGTCCCTTCCTGTAAAATTAACTAAAGCCTGTAGTTAATTTCAGTTCAATCTATTTCCCTCAGTTTGTGTTTTAAGTCTAAGTCCAAGTCTATAAGCCCTGCTGTCTTTGCCTGTTTATATAAATTCCTCCTCTCCCTGAAGATCTTTGGTCCCTTCAGCCCATATTATATCCTGAATCTCCTTATTCCAGCCTACCTGTAACCTAGATTACCCACCTAGCAAGTCCCTGACAACCTCCTTTCAAAATTCCCTTGTACCACACTCCTTTCCTCAAATTATCCCCATTACAAACCTTAGAAGCACGTGGAAGGTATGAACAGCAGCAGTGTGTTTCAGGCAAGAAAGTTGCTTTATTCTCAGCACCAATGGCAATGCTGTAGTCCTTTGAAAAGAAATAGGAAGTAGTGCATCCTGTTCAGAAGGCTAAGTGTAGCAAGAACACTAGAGATGGTTTGCTAAGGTTTTCTCCAAGCTATGACTCAGTAAGTAGATCCAAGGCCTAGCTATATCATGCCTTCCAACTGCTATGGAAGCTTACAAAGGAAGGGAAAATGGCTTTATTGGAGAAAAGGTGTATAAGTATTCTTCAGTAGATTCTGGCTAGTTATGTCATATGGTCCTGCCTAATCTTGAACTATGTTTTAAACATTTTGAACTGGATGCTGCATAGGTATCAAACTTCTCTGTTAATATTCAGAGTAGTACCTCCATCCCTCCAAAGTTCAAAACCTTAATGACGCCCTTGCCTATTTACCCTCATTTGCCTCAAATATTCATTTATCAATACATATTTTACTTTTTAATGTCTCAATCATGCCTTTTTTCCTTCTTTAAGCCTATTTCTTTACCTATAAAATGAAGGGGTAGAAATATATAGCCTCCAAGATCCCCCAAAGTTCTAAATATAGATTGTCTACCTCTGAACTGATAATCTTTTATCTATTTCTCTCATGCCTGGAATTCTCTCCCTCCTTAACTCTAGGTGTAGGAATCCTTCAGGATACCCCAACTTCTGCCTTTTGGAGGAAACCAGCCTTTTATGGTACCTCCCTTCTCCACCTATTCATTGTTAGTGCCTTTCCATCCTTCTATCTTTTTTATTTATTTGTATCTTATTTATGTCTTTATATGTACTTCAGTCAAGAAGCATTTACTTATTTACTATGTGTGTGGCCCTGTACTAAATGCTAGAGCCTGGAAGGGCCACTAAGGAGCTTACATATAAATGAGGGAAATGGCATATGGATGGCTCCTTGAAGGTAAGGATTGTTTTGCTTTTTATCCATAGCACTTAGCTCCATGTGTCTAACTCAGAGGAGATGCTTACAAATGCTTCTTGATTGTTTAATGGATCTTCCATCATATCAGTGTAAAATGCCCCTCACTGATTGTCTCCCATCTGTGCCTTGTCATCTCATGCCATTGGTCCATGTCTTCCATCGATTTGGCAGAGAGGGTCTTTTGCAGTGCACTTGTAATATTCTTCCAGATCTGTCTTAATTTTGTGCATGTCATAGCAGTATGGTGAAGCCTATGGACGTCCTTTCAAAATATATATTAATGCAAAAAGAATAAATGAGGTTTCAAAGGATCCCAATTATATCAAAATAGAGTGGTCATTTTTTTTAAAAATAAGCTAATGGATCTTAAGTTAAGAACCACTGCAGCATAGTTTTTTTTTTAGATTGAGTACATAGTGATGGAAAAGACAGGAACAAACAATTTTCCCTCACCCTCAACACATGCTATCTATAATCATTCATGAGACTTGGGACTAATGATTCACAGGAAAATCCAACTAGTTAGAAATATCAGTTCCCTGTTTATTATACACAATTGCATGATTAACATACTCATCTATTAGTACAAATATCTTGGAAAGAAGGAGGGATTAAGCATTTATTAAGCATCTATTATGTGCCAGGCACTGTGCTAAGCATTGTACAAATATTATCTTATTTGAATCTTACAACAGTTCTAGGAATTAGGTGTTATTATGATCTTCATTTTTCAGTATAGTTTGTAAGTGTTGGATAGACAAGGCACATAAAAAATGAGCCAAACCCAGAATTGAACAAGAGGAAGAGAATGGGCTTAGATTGCCTTTGGAAAACTAAAGTTTAATGATCTGAAGCTCCTTCCTGAAAGAAAGGCTCATTTTTTTACATTGGTATCCTTCTGGTAATATTGTATCATGTGAGTCACAAAATACTAAAACTTTTGCTTAAAGTTGAGGGCCATCCAAAGGGCAATGGGAAGGTGTATGATGGATGTGAATAAGCTCTAACCTATTACCAAGAAATAAATGTGCCTGAATAACAGCAAAAAAAAATTAGTAGAGAGATATATGAATAATAATGTACTTTAGCCATTACTATAATTTTTTTAATGCCTCATTGATATTCTTTGCAAATATGCTGAAATGTGATTGAATAGAAGTCAGCTAAGAACCTTATCAAAGTCTGGTCTGAAGTCCATTTGGTTATCCTTGCCTCTCCAACCATTCTAGTTTGGGTCTTTTCTATTCCTGGAATAACTTCATAACAATTTTCATTTCTTTATGACTGTTGCACATCCAAATTCAAATTTTGTCATTCCATTTATATATTAGGACCCATTACCATCGTTAGTCTGTCAACATTCTCAGATACATTTACATTTACTTCCTAATAGGATCCTCTCAGCAGGAGAATAAACAAGACTAAAGACAGTGAAACATTTGTAGACAGAATCATGTGAATGTTTCAGGCCTGAAAGAGGCTCATGTAATATTTTTTAATTTTATTTTTTATCAATTCATTCCTTTTATTATTTTTTCATTTCCATGTAGAAGCAATTTTTGAACAGTTACTTTTGTGACCTCTTGCAATCCTAATTCTCTTTCCCTTCTTTCCCTCCCTTTCACATTTCCCAGACATCAAACAATTTGATATAGGTTCTTCCAGTGTCATCATGCAATCTATATTTCCCTATTACTCCCCCATTTTGTGAAAGAAGACATATGTCATATATATTAAGAAAAACACTGATGAAGAAAATAAGGCAAGAAATAAGAAATGGTATGGCTTTATCTGAGGCTATAGGTATGGTTATATGGAAATACCCACAGAGGATAGCACTTTTCATCATGAGTCCCTTTGGACTGCTTAGAATCCTTACATTGTTGATAATAGTTTAATTCTTCACAGCTGATCATTGTACACAATTCCCATCATTGTTTTCAGTGTTCTCCTGGGTGTGCTCACTTCACTTTGCATTAGTTCATACAAGTCTTTCCAAGTTTTTCTAAAATCAACTGGTTTGTCATATCTTCTGGTGCAATAGAATTCCATTACAAGCATACACCACCACATATTTAGCTATTTCCCAAATGATAGACGTCCTTTCAGTTTCCAAATTTTTTTCAGAACAAAGATAGCTACTACAAATGTTTTTGTATACATACATCCTTTTCCTTCTCTATGATCTATGGTATTTCTCTATGATCTATGGTATTTCTGTTTGTTTCTAAAGGAATGCAGAATATTTTAGTTTTTTGGGCATAGGTCCAAATTTCTCTTCAGAATAGTGGTATCATTTCACACCTCCAAAAACAGTGTATTAATGTTTTAATTTTCCCTCATCCTCTCTACCATTTGTCATTTTCTTTCTTTTTTTTGTCATATAAGCCATCTCATGGGTGTTTTTCTCAGAGGTGTTTTAATTTGTATTTTTCTAATGAATAGTCATTTGGAACATTTTTATATTACCAGATATTTTTTATTCCTTCATATGAGAATTGCCTTTTCATGTCCTTTGATCATTTGTCAATTGGGAAATGCTTTATGTTCTTATAAAGTTGACTCTTTTCTCTATATATTTGAGAAATAAAGCTTTAGTTGGAAATACTTGCCATAAAAATTTGTGCAATGACTTGTATTCTTATATATATGAGTAAATCCTCTTTATTTTTGAGAAATGAGGCCTTTTGTCAGAGGCACTTAATATAAAAATTTCCCCTATATATTTGCATTTTTTTTGTTTATACAAAACTTTTAAATTTAATGTAATGAAAATTGTCCATTTTTCTTCTGGGAATTTGTTCTTGGGGAATTCATCGATGGTTTGTTCAGTCTTTTTTTTTTTAAATAGGTTTCTTAAATATTCCATTTCCTCTTCTGTTAATTTGGGTAATATATATTTCTTTAAATATTCATCTATTTCACTTAGATTATATTGTTTTCCATGTCTTGTTTAATCATAGATTCTTCCCTTATCCATAGGCCTGACTGGTAAACTATTCTATATTCTGCAAATTTGTTAATGGTATTACCCTTTACTTTAAGATCATGTATCCATTTTGATTTGATATGAAATGCTAGTCTATGCTTCATTTCTACCATTCTGTTTTACACTTTTCCCTACAATTTTTGTCAAATAGTGAGTTCTAGTCCCCAAAGATGGAATTTTTGCATTTATTGAATACTAGATTATTATGGTCATTTCCTATGGTGTATTGATTACCTAATTTATTTCACTGGTCTACTACTCTGCTTCTTAGACAATTCCAGATTGTTCTTATGATTTCTGTTTTGAGTTAAGGTATGGCTAGACTGCCATCTTCATATTTTTTCCCACTAAATCCCTTGATTTTTTGACTTTCTGTACTTTCAGATAAATATATTACTATTTATTCTAGCTCTATGAAATAATTTTGGGGAAGGTTAATTGGTATGGCACTAACTACATAAATTAATTAATGGAGAATTGCCATATTTATTGTATTGGCTCAACCTACTCAAGAGCAATTAATGTTTTTCAAATTGTTTAGATCTGAATATATTTGTGTGTAAAACATTTTGTAATTGTGATCAAAGAATTGTAGGGTCTTTTTTTTGATAGGTACACTCCAAAATATTTTATAAGAAATTTTTCTATCTCTAGCTTTTGGACTTTGTTGGTGGTATATAGAAATGCTTATGATTTATGACAATTTAGTTTGTATCTTGCAACATTGCTAAAATTTTTAATAATTTCAATTAGTTTTTTAATTGATTCTCTGGGATTCTCTATTTCCTATTCTAGTTCTCTCAATTTATTTTTCTTCTCTTTTTTGCCATAGCAATCCTTTCAAGCACAATATAGAATAATAGTAGTGAAAATCGGCATATTGTTTCATTCCTGATCTTATTGGAAATCCTTGCAGCTTATTTATATTACAGATAATGTTTGCTGATGGTTTAAGATAGATCATTTTAAGGAAAGCTCCATATATTTCACTATTCTCTAATGTGTTTTTTTATAAGGAATGATTGTTGCATTTTGCCAAAGACCTTTTTTTGGTATCTATTGATATAATTATGTGGTGTCCATTGTTTTTGTTATTGATATAGTGATGCTAATAGCTTTCCTAGTATTAAACCACCCCTGCATTCCTGGTATAAAATCCTCCTGGTCACAATATATGGTTCTTGTTATATATTGTTATAATCTCCTTGGTATTATTTTATTTAAGATTTTTGCATCAATATTCATTAAGGTGATTAGTCTATAATGTTCTTTTCTATAGTCTATATTAGTCTATAATGTTCTATTAGACTATAATATCTTCTTCCTTGTTTAGGTATCAGCAATATACCTGTTTCAAAAAAAGGAATTTGGTGGAATTACTTCATCTATTTTTTCCAAATAGTTTATATAGTATTAGAGTTAATTGTTATTTGAATTTTTCATAGAATTCACTTGTGACTCCGTCTGACATTGAGGATTTTTTCTTACAGAATTCATTGATGGTTTGTTCAATTTCTTTTTTTAAAATGGGGCTGTTTAATTATTGCATTTCTTCTTTTATTAACTTGGTTCACTTTTATTTCTTTAAATATTCATGTATTTCAAATAGATTGCCAGATTTATTTGCACATTGTTGGTCAAGTTATATAATTGCTTTAATTTCTTCATTGGTTGTGAATTATCCTTTTTCATTTTACACACTGGTAATCTGGCTTCATTCTGTCTTTTTTAATCAAATTAACTGATGGTTTACTTATTGTATTAGTTTTTTTCATAAAATCAGCTACCTATCTTACTTATTAGTTCAATGGTTTTCTTATTTCAACATTTATTAATCTTTCTTGATTTTCAAGATTATCAGTTTACTGTTTAATTGGGGATTTTAAATTTTTAGTTGCATGCACACTTCATTGTTCTTTATTTTATTGGTGTAAACATTTAGAAATGCAAATTTCCCCCTAAATATTGCTTTGGCTGCATTACATAAATTTTGGTATCCTTTCTCCTCAGTGTCATTTTTTAAGGAAATTATTGATTGTTCCTATAATTTGTTAACCCATTCATTCATTAGAATTAGATTATTTTGCTTCTAATTAAAATTTTTGCTTTCCCTCTGTTGCTGAGTTGAATGTATTCTTTTGTTGTATTATAGTTTGAAAAAGATGCCTTTAATATTTCTGCTTTCTACATTCATTTGTGATTTATTTATGCCTTATTATGTGTTCACTTTTGTGAATGTGTCCCCTACTACTGAGAAAAATGTATAACCCTTTCTATTCCCATTCAGTTTTCCACAGGGTCCATTATGTCAAAGTTTTCTAAAGTTTTATTTACCTTCTTAACATCTTTCTTGTTTGTTTGTTTTTATTATATTTATCTAGCCCCAAAAGGAAAAGACCCACCACTAATATAGTTTTACTTTTTTTTTAAATTTAGACTTTCATTATTATTCATTTTTAACATGGTCACATGATTCATGCTCCTACTTTCCCCTTCACCCCCCGCACTCCCCCCACACCCATGGCCAATGCACATTTCCACTGGTTTTGTCATGTGTCCTAGATCAAGACCTATTTCCAAATTGTTGGTAGTTGCATTGGTGTGGTAGTTTCGAGTCCACAACCTCAATCATGTCCACCCCGACCCATGCGTTCAATCAGTAGTTTTTCTTATATGTTTCCTCTCCTGCAGTCCTTCCTCTGGATGTGGGTAGCGTTCTTTACCATAAATCCCTCAAAAGTGTCCTGGGTCATTGTATTGCTGCTGGTACAGAAGTCCATTGCATTTGATTTTACCACAGTCTGTCAGTCTCTGTGTACAATGTTCTTCTGGCTCTGCTCCTTTCTCTCTGCATCAGTTCCTGGAGGTCTTTCCAGTTCACCTGGAACTCCTCCAGTTTATTATTCCTTTTAGCACAATAGTATTCCATCACCAGCATATACCATAATTTGTTCAGTCATTCCCCAATTGAAGGGCATACCCTCCTTTTCCAGTTTTTTGCCACCACAAAAAGCACAGCTATAAATATTTTCGTACAAGTCTGTTTATCTATGATCTCTTTGGGGTACAACCCAACAATGGTATGGCTGGATGGAAGGGCAGGCATTTTTAATAGCCCTTTGAGCATGGTTCCAAATTGCCAACCAGAAGTTTTACTTTTGATTTCTTCCTATAACTCATGTAATTTCTCCTTTAGGAATTTGGATGCTTTACCATTTAGTGCATATATTTAGTATCAATATTGCTTTATTGTTTATGATACCTTTTATCAGAATGTAGTTTCCTTTATAATCTCTTTTATTATAGATAAATTCTTACTTTTTACTTTGTCTGCGATCATGATTGCTATACCTGCTTTTTTTACTTAACCTGAAATATAATAAATTCTGTTCCAGTTTCTTACCTTTACCCCACATATGTCTTCCTGCTTTAAATGTGTTTCTTTCAGGTAGCATATGGTGGGATTCTGGTTTTTAATTCACTCTACTATCCTTTTTTGTTTTGTGAGTGAGATCATTCTATTTACAATCACAGTTATGATTACTGTGTTTTTCTTATTTTCCCCCTGTTTATCCTTCTTTCTATCTCCTTTCAGCCTTGTACTCTTCACAGACATTTTGCTTCTTATCACTACCTCCCCCAGTTCATCCACCCTTTTTCCATTCCCTGCTTTTCACTTATTCTGCTCCTTCCTTCTAATTCCCTTTTGGGTAAAAGAGCTCTATAGCCAACAGAGTATATGTTATTTCTGCTTTGAACTAACTCCAATGAAAGTAAAGTACATGCTTTGCCCACCAATCTCCCAACATTTCACAGTGATGACTCTTATGTACCTCTACCTGTAGGATCATTTACCATATTCACTCTCTCTTTTTTCTTCTCCTAAAGTGTTCCTCTTTGTCTCTTATCATTATTTTGAATTGGATTTTCAAGTTTTCTTTTCAACTCTGATCTTCTTGTCAGAGACTTGTGGAAGTTCTTTATTTCATTAAATATCAATTATTTTCCCCTGAAAGATTATCTTCAGCTTCATGGGTTATATAATATTTGGTTGTAGTCCTTGGTCCTTTGCCTTTTGCAACATCATATTTCATGCATTCTGTCCTATAATGTAGAAGCTGCTGGACCTGTGTAATCCTAACTGTGGCTTCAGACTATTTGAATTGTTTTCTTCTAGCTGCTTACAGTACGATTTCCTGGAGTTTTGGAATTTGGCTATAATAATACTGGGATATTTTATTTGGAGGTCTTTTTCGAATGGTGATTGAAGGACTCTTTCAATTCTTATTTCCCCTTCTTATTCAAGGATATAAGTGAAGGTTTTATTTCCTGATGATTTCTTATAATATTGTATCCAGGCTTTTTTTTGATCATGGACTTCTGGTCTGTCACTATACATCTCTCCTGGACCCATTTTTCAAATCAACTGTTTTTCCAGTGATATAGTTCAAATTTTCTTCAATCCCCCTCCCCTTTTTTTATTTTGTTTTGTTGTTTCTTCATCTCTTTTGAAGTCATTCACTTCCATTTATTCAATTCTCATTTTAGGGAGTTATTTCCTTCCATTTGTATTTCTTTTTCCATTTGGCCAATTCTACACTGTAAGGAGTTGTTTCCTTCATTCTGATTTTGAACCTCCTTTTCCATTTGATCCAATCTGTCTTTAGGGAATTATTTTTTGCACTTTCATTTACATTTGACTGATTCTAATTTTAAAAGAGGTGTTTTCTTCACTATTTTTTTCTGAAACCGTTGAATCACACTGTCACTTCTTTTTTTTATTTTTTAATTTCTTTTCACGTTCTTCCAGGTGTACTTTTGATGTCTGAAAGCTCTTTTGCCCTTGCCTTTTAGACTTCCCATGTTTTAGGCTTGGCATTATTGCCCTCATCCAATTTTGCATTCTGATCTTCCCTATCACTAAAGTAATTCTCTAAGGTCAGGTTTTTTTTTTTTCTTTTGCTCATCTTACCAATTTCCTTTTTAAAATTACCTCATCTATATCTTCAAGTTCTGTTTTGTACCTGGTGTAGACAGAGTTCTTATTAGAGCCTGCAGAGTAGTCTGCTCTGGTGTTGGGGGGGATCCAGTTGCCTTTGGTTCCCACAGTATGCACTTTGTGTGGGTATGTGGTCTATTTGGCTCACTATGGAGACACTTACAACTGTTTTGTCTATCTGAATTCTGCTTTCTCCGTTGACAGTTCTTCTGATGTATTTGAAGGTAGATTTGTCCTTAGTTATACTGTATTTTCTCCCCAACCTATTTGAGGTGGGCTGATCCTACCTGTACCCCATTCTGGGCTATGCTGGACCTGCTGATATCTTTTTCTGTCACTTTTTTTTAGGCTTATTCTACTGGTACCTTTCCTGGCTGCTATGGGTAGACTGGTCCTACACTCTATCCTGGACAGTGTTTAGTGAGCTGGACCCACTGGTACCCTTCTCAAACTCTTGATTGGTCCCATCAGCACCCTTTCCTCCTGCATTGAATGAGCTGGTCCTGCCTATACCTTTTCTTGGTCATGTGTGGTGGGCTGGACCATGTTCTGCCACTTCCCCAGTATTGAGTGGTTTGATCTTTTCTCCTTTCTCACCCTTGTGAGCTGGTTTCATCCTGTTTTTCTTCATATTGAGGAATTTCTGCCCCACCCCGTGTGTGTGTGTGTGTGTGTGTGTGTGTGTGTGTGTGTGTGTGTGTGTTTAGTAGATGTATTTCAGTGGGCTGGAAGTGTTCCTTACTCTGTCATTTTAGTTCTGGAAGTAGACTCATGTACTATTAAAAGGGGAGAGAAAAGATGATTTAAACTGCATTCCTCCTCACCTTGGATTTTAAAACGACTTTTGACAATGTTCTATTCCAATTGATCATATGGGACTTTTATTGTCCTTCACAAAATCTTTTAGGTGCTGGTCTACTGTTCCTTTTTAAGCATTCACAAAAGAAAGCCAAAAAGTAGAAATTTGCCAACATAATCCATATTTTCTGAAAGTTCTGGGAATTTTAGGTTGCAGAAGTGTTAATAAAAATAAAGGAACTTAATAAATGAGTTTTTTAAAATTTAAACATTTATTAATATTCATTTTTGACATGGTTACATGATTCATGCTCCTACTTTCCCCTTCACCCCCCACTCCCCCCACACCCATGGCCAATGCACATTTCCACTGGTTTTGTCATGTGTCCTAGATCAAGACCTATTTCCAAATTGTTGGTAGTTGCATTGGTGTGGTAGTTTCGAGTCCACAACCTCAATCATGTCCACCCCGACCCATGCGTTCAATCAGTAGTTTTTCTTATATGTTTCCTCTCCTGCAGTCCTTCCTCTGGATGTGGGTAGCGTTCTTTACCATAAATCCCTCAAAAGTGTCCTGGGTCATTGTATTGCTGCTGGTACAGAAACCCATTACATTCGATTTTACCACAGTATATCAGTCTCTGTGTACAATGTTCTTCTGACTCTGCTCCTCTCACTCTGCATCAGTTCCTGGAGGTCTCTCCAGTTCACCTGGAACTCCTCCAGTTTATTATTCCTTTTAGCACAATAGTATTCCATCACCAGCATATACCATAATTTGTTCAGTCATTCCCCAATTGAAGGGCATACCCTCCTTTTCCAGTTTTTTGCCACCACAAAAAGCACAGCTATAAATATTTTCGTACAAGTCTGTTTATCTATGATCTCTTTGGGGTACAAACCCAACAATGGTATGGCTGGATCAAAGGGCAGGCATTTTTAATAGCCCCTTGAGCATGGTTCCAAATTGCCAGCCAGAATGGTTGGATCAGTTCACAACTCCACCAGCAATGCATTAATGTCCCAATAGCAATTCAATAGCATTGACTCCAAGACAGAAGATAAGGGTTTTTTTAAAATAAAGAAATAAAAAATAAAATAAAATACCATTCCTTAAGAAAAAGAAATGAATATGGCTTAAAGGAAATACTTCATCAAATGCAGGCATACAAGAAAAAAGAGAAATTTTCTGTTACATAAATATGAATCAACACAGCATGGTTCAAAGCATAAATGGTCAATTGAGGGAAATATTTGAATCTAATGGCTGTGATAAAAGTCTGATTTCTAAGATTTATGAGTATGTAACACAAATATAAATACATATTGATTGATTGATAAATATATAGAAGAAAGGGGTCCAGTAAGCAATGATCATTGTCTGAAGGATAATGAACATATTTTTCAAAAATTAATTGTGAATTATCAACATCAAAAATGTATTCAAATCACTAATAATGAGAAAATTCAAATAAATACCCCTTGGAGATGTTATTTCATACCTGAAAATTAGAAAAGATAAGAATTGATGGAAACAATTAACATTATAGGAACATGGAAAAATAATATACTCTTGGTAAAGCTATGAATTGATTTATTCATTCTGAAAAGGAGTTTTTAATGGTCATAAGTAATTATGATATATGTGCCCTTTGACCCAGAGATTTCAATGCAAGTAATACACCTCAAGGAGCTGTGTGGCAGCAGATAGTTTTGACAAAAAAAAATTGAGAAAAAGCATATGCCTTTTGGAAAATAGCTAACCAAACTATAGTTCAACCATTCAGTAGAATATTATTGGACATTAAAAATGATGAAAAAAATTCAGAGTGTGGGAAAATTTGTATGAACTGATATAAAGTAGAATAAGAAGAAACAGTGAGATGATCTATAAAATCACTATAATATTATTCAAAAGAATATTAGAATGAAGCTTCATGTCATGTAATCCTAAAGAAGAAAAGAGTAAATGCATAGTTACCTCCTTTCTTTGGAGATTTGGGATCTGGTGAAGAAGTATAAAATGCACTCCCTCCTTATCTTGGATTCATGAAATCTCTCTGCTTTTCTCCTACAGTTTAAGAACCAATTTCTTCATGAAGCTTTTTCTGATTCATATTCCTATTATTCATAATAAGTGCCTTCCCTCTCAAACTACTTTGTTTTTAACTACTTTGAATTTTTATATTTATTAACTTAATACAGATATACATGTGCATGTATACGTATATTTATACATGTATATATCTGTATGCATGTACAAATACACATGCATATGCATACATGTGTAAAGATAAAGTGAATATACATACACTTACCTATCTAGCTGCTGACTTCCTTGGAGCTCTTTAAAATTACAGATTGTTTTGGGGCAGCTGGGTAGCTCAGTGGAGTGAGAGTCAGGCCTAGAGACAGGAGGTCCTAGGTTCAAACCCGGCCTCAGCCACTTCCCAGCTGTGTGACCCTGGGCAAGTCACTTGACCCCCATTGCCCACCCTTATCAATCTTCCACCTATGAGACAATACACCGAAGTACAAGGGTTTAAAAAAAAATCCAAAAAAAAAAAAAGAATTACAGATTGTTTCATTCTTTGGATCTCTGATCCTAGCACTTAGTATATATCTTGTACATTCTGAGAACCTGGCATATAATAGGCACCAAATAAATGCTTATTGATTTGATGGTTGAATAGAGGATGCTTCACAAACTTTCAGAAATGGTGGCAGCTGGGTAGCTCAGTGGAGTGAGAGTCAAGCCTAGAGACAGGAGGTCCTAGGTTCAAACCCGGCCTCAGCCACTTCCCAGCTGTGTGACCCTGGGCAAGTCACTTGACCCTCATTGCCCACCCTTACCACTCTTCCACCTATGAGACAATACACCGAAATTAAGGGTTTAAAAAAAAAAGAAAAAGAAAAAAAGAAATGGTGGCTGCTTCAAGTCTATTTGTTTGATTGTTTTTCTTTGTCGCAAGAGAAGACTCCCCAAATGAGTTAGAAGTGGTGTTGTGGTATATCTAGGGATGACTATGATATAAAACAAAATACATTCAATAATGTTTTAATTATGAAAAAGGAAGGAAGCAGACTCAGCTATATATATTGGTGTTATCCAAGTTGAAACCTTGAATCTAAAATAATTATTTTCTACATTACCTTGATCAAGTCTTTTACCTCTTTCATTTCAGTTTCTTTATCTGAAAAATAGGGATAGCAATATTTGTAGAAAGTATTTAAAACTGGTTGTAACTATCAAATAAGATAACGCATATAAATTGATAATTTTATCCTTCTGGTACCTTAACTATAATACTTTCATTTCCCCCCTTTTATAGATGCTGTTATGGAGTCATTTTAGTTATGTCCAACTCTTCATAACCCTATTTGGGGTTTTCTTGGCAACAATATTCAAATAGCTAGCCAGTTCCTTCTCCAAATAATTTTATACATGAGGAAACTGAAGCAAACAAGGTTAAATGGATTTCCCAGTGTCAGAAAGCTTGTAAGTGTCTGAGGAAAGATTTGAACTCAGAAAGAGAAGTCTTCCTGATTCCAAGACTAGCTTTCTATCTACTGTAGCATCTAGATATAACTTCTTTCATCTCAATGCTGAAGACCCATATTCTCCACCAGAGACTTTTTTCTACATAGTGAAAGAAGTAGATAAACTTTTTTGATTAACAAATATTGACCAAGGATCAACTTCACCCATATATTCAGGTCTCTGATCATGGTGTCTGAATCTAACTTATAATTAATGTTTATTAATTTTGCTAATATGGAAGGCTAATGATGTATGTAGTCACTTTTTTAAATTATAGTATATACATGTAGAAATTCTTCTTTGATATGAAATTATAGCTCTCTCTAAACATGTACTGCAATTTAGGACTCTACTTCCATTGAACTTAACATTTAAATCTTCTGTTAAATACAGAATTGTTATTGTTGTTCATCCTTTTCTTGGTAGACCAATGAGATCATAGATGATGCCTTGACTTATTCGTGAACTGGATTTAAGTGTGTCAGAGTTGCACAAAGTTATTAACCTCACTCTCCTCCAATCTTGGAAGTCCATTAGCAAGACAAGAGTCAGGATGACTGATAATGGCCTGGGATGGAGTGGATGACTGTGGCTTCCTCAATGTTTGACCAAGCTCTAAGCATTCCATAGCATTTCCCTCAGCTATTTTCATGACCATTGGAACAAATTATTTTCAATCTGCCTATTTCTACTGAGAGAAGTTTTCACATACTTGGGGTAGACATCCCGTTCCCTCCACTCAACTTACAAAAAGGTTTGTCTTTTGCTTAAATCTGAGTTAGCTCATTTGCCCAAATGGTTTTACTTGAGTGTGGCCATTATATGTATTATAGCTTCTTGGAGTCACAGGTGAGAGTTGGGTGGCAGTTAGGCACCAAAGGTGGATGAACAGTCCTGAAAAGGGCTCAGGAAGCCCTCACACCAGAGGTGCTAGTCCACCCTGCCCACCTCACTGATCCCTTCTGTTGGTGGCACTACTTAGGAGAGGTCTCTTAAGTGATGGCATTTTTCAGTGGCTTATAGCTATACTGTACTCTAGGCCTTTATAAAATGTTTTCCTTTCTTCTTCCTATTAGCAATTTTTCCTCTTGGGACCACTTTTGATTGGCAGCTGAGGTATCCTGCCGTCATTCATATGTTTAGTCTGATGGAGGATGGAAACAAATTTGATTACCTCAATGCTATAAGAGTTTTATGTTTTACTACTTCATTTCTGGGTAATCCATCACACTGTTTTATGTTCAATGTAGCTAACAGATGTTGCTGAAATAGATCTAAGAGGAAGGAGATGTGGTATCTGATAGACCAAGTATAATGGCTAAGGCATTTGAGAATTTTAGCTAGATCCTCCAATGGGATAATCTTCCTGCTGTAAGCTTTGGTTCCACATCTTTTTTCAGTATCATCCTTCGTCAGCCTGTATCCTCATTAATAAGTTGTGTGTGGGTGAACAAAATTTTTTTGTTACTTGCTGAATAACTTAATTTTCTTTAGATTAATATATTTCAGAGATAGTGGAGATCTTAAAGACTCCCTTAAGAGATCATGTAATCCAGGAGGTCCTAGGTTCAAACCCGGCCTCAGCCACTTCCCAGCTGTGTGACCCTGGGCAAGTCACTTGACCCCCATTGCCCACCCTTACCAATCTTCCACCTGTGAGACAATACACCGAAGTACAAGGGTTTAAAAAAAAAAAAAGAGATCATGTAATCACAGAATCTCCAAGCTAGCAGGACAATTGAAGACCTCCTCATTCTATATGTAACTGAATACAAATGTGCTAACGTGGTTCATTCAACCTTGATAACACCAAATCAATAATAATTAATGTCAATGAATTTAAAAGAGAACTCTGCTGATTTTCAGAATGAAGGTAATTGATCCTATCCCCTCTGCATTCAATGTCCTACTGTACTGTATTAATTAGAAATTTTGTACCTTTAGATGCCATCTCCCAGAATTCTTTCCCTGTCCCCAAATTCCTTTTCCTTTTTCATTTACATGTGTCCTTATATTGTTTGTTTATAAGTTTTGTGACTGCTCCCTCTCACTCTCTCTTCCAAGTGGGTGGCTTGGGTGAACTCCCACTTGACTCTAGTCTTTTAGTTTTCCTTTTAGTTTCAAGTTAATTTTAATAAACTCTATTAAATATAATATTTGGAGATATTGTATATTAATTATAATTCATGCAGTACATAATGATTAGAGATCAATGAATTACTAAAAATAATGACTAATATTCTTACTCTTTTTTTCACCTTTTTCCTCCCTTAGCGAAACAGACACTGTACAGGGGAATTTATGCTTTGATTACAAAAATGTTTTCATCTTATCTTGCCCAGAACCAGGAGCTTTGCTATTTCTAAGCTATTTTTTCAGTGAACCACCTCCACTCTGGCCATCACACTTGTCTCTCTCCACTGAATTTGAATTTTGTTCCTGGTACATGAGCTCTGTTAAGAGAGTTTTGATCTTATTTTGTGGGGAACCAGTCCTCAATTGATTTTCTTTCTGGCCATCTCCTTACATGCTGTCGTACTGCTCTATTACCTTTTCTAGTTTCCCTTTATATATTGTCTTACTCTATTAGAATGATTGCTCCTAAGGGTAAGGAATATCTTGATTGCTTTTGTTTTTATTCCCAATATTTAGTAGAGTTCCTGGTACTCAGTAAGTGCTTAATAAATGCTTTATCAATCCAAAGGTTTCTAAATAGTAAGAGGTTGAAGATGAAATACCAAAGATACCGTGTAATTTTTTTAGCAAGTCACTTCAAATATATATATCCTAATTTCTTCATTTCTAAAAGGTTATGTTATGAAACTACACATGAATGAAATCTCACACCATGTCCCCATTCCTTTGATAAGAAGGACCTACATGGATATATACAGTTGTCATAAAAAACTAGAGACAGCCAGGTGACTCAGTGGATTGAGAAGCAGGCCCATAGATGGGAGGTCCTGGGTTCATATTTGGCCACAGACACTTCCCAGTTGTGTGACCCTGGGCAAGTCACTTAACCCCAATTCCCTAGCCCTTACTTCTCTTCTGCCTTGGAACTAATACACAGCATTGATTCTAAGATGGAAAGTAAGGGTTTTTTAAAAAAAAAAGGTTGCTAAAGGGTTTTGATATGGTAATTGTCATTAAAGCCTATAGATAAGTTGCTAGTGAAAAACATGATCCTCTTTATAGAGTGCAAAAAGTACTCTAGAATGAGAATAAGAAGATCTGCTTTTGAGTACTAGTTCTGTAAGTTCCTAGTGACCATAGTTATCGATTCATTATTTTGAGATTCAGTTTTTCCTTCTCTAAATTGGATAAGATTTTTTACATCATAATGTGTGGTTGACCTTGAATCATGAGGACCTGGATTCAAACTCAAATCTGACAGTTACCAGCTGTGTCGACATAGGCAAATTGTTCAATGTTTCTGAGGCTGTTTCCTCATGTTTAAAATCTGGATAAAATAATAACTATCTAACATAGTTTTTGTGATGATCAAAGTAGAAACTTTTGTAAATTGGTCCTATGTAAATGACAGTTATTCATTTATTTGCTTCATTGGGTTGGTATGTGGGAAATGTAAACAAATTGTAAACAAAATAAAGTACATTTTAAAATATTTTTATTATTTAATAATTACTTTCATATCTAAGCAACCTTTATGGTTCCTATTAAACTGATATTTTCTTAAAGTAGACATAGCTTGCTTGAAATGTAGAGTAGATTCCTATTCAGCTCCATGTTGAATTAGGTAGCCTCTGGGTACCCTTCTTGCTCTCATATTTTGTGATTACTTGATTTATTAAGGTGGTCTTTAAAGTCCCCTCTACCTCTGAAATATAATGATTATATTGATCTAAAGAAAACGGAGTTATTCAGAAGCACCAAGAAACTTTTACACCCATCTCAAAGTTATGTATAGCTTCAAGAAAATGTTGGTTTAACAGTACCATAAAGGTTGTTTAGATGTAGAAGGAATCAAAAGATAAAAGAAGTTTTTAAAAATCTGTTTTAAAAATCTACGTAATATTTTGGGTTTGGATTGATGTCACTGCTTGTTATCCAAATGCAATAATGAAAACCTTATTTCCTAATGGAAATACAATAAGCTGGTTGGATGGAAAAGAAACTCAAAAAAGTTGAAGCAAGCTTGAAAGTAAAATGAGAAATCAAACTGTAGGTTAATCTTTGGGTCTAATGGAATTTTTTTTTTGGAAATGTAAGAAGTTGAAATCATCCTTCAACCAGAAATTTCAGGGGATGTATCCAGAAAGTTCAATATCATAAGAAAAAAATTCATGGAAATGAAATTTTATTATAGGAGGTGATATTTTTACAACAAAAAAAACACAACATGCATTAGTATATGGCCTCAAGCAGAAATTCATTTTAAATATGACACATTTATCAATATTTTCCATGTTCCTTTGGCAAGTATCAAATTTTTGGCTAGAGTAGAAGAGAATAGAAATGTAGATAAATAAATTCTTAGATATACAATAGCCAATGTATTACTACACAACTTGTGGGGAAACAACTTTTCTACAAAAGTCACAGATGATATTTTTATTTTTTTAATTTTGGAATATAATTCTAGATGTTGTGAAAAATAATGATTCTATGCTCTTCCTGCATTTTCAACTCCTTTGTATGCTAATCCATATAATAATAAAGATGCTGAAGTTTTCATTCTTTTAAAAATTAAGTAACATCACTTTCCAAAGCTGCTATCTAAAATTAGTAAAAGGAATTCCAGCTCTATTTAAAAGTACAAAAGAGATGAGGAAATAACCAATGATAATTCTCACAAGTCAAAGCACGTTTATAAAAACAGGTAATGGCTTCCCACTTCTCCCTCCACAGAACTGGGAAAACTCCATTTTAGAAACTAAGAGTTTATTTTCTGAAACACTACTTCTCGGGCATATCATTCTCTAATTTCCTCTGACCAGGATGGACATAGTAGAGGAAAATTCAAATTAGGCAGTATTTACTATGCATCTACTAAGTCTCAGTCACTGTGCTAAGAGTCAGGAATACAAAGAAAGAGGGGAAAAAGAACAAGTTTCCATTCTGACAGAATTCTAATTCTAATGGAGAGACCACTTGCAAAGCAACTATGTATAAACAAGATATATGCAAGTTAAATTAGAAATAATCTCAGGGAGAAGGTACTAAGATTAGAGAGGACTGGGAAAGGCTCATTGTAGAGTATGAGATTTTTAGTTGAGACTTGAAGGAAACCTGAGAAGCCAGAAGGTAGAGAAGAGGAGACAGAGATTTCCTGGCCTAAAGGACAGTTTGTGAAAATGACCCATATTGAGGCATGGGTTGTGTCACTGAATGAAAAACATGAGATTTGGAGGGAAGGAGCAAAGTGCAAGAAAAGTAGGAAACTAGTCATGTGCCAGAGAATGAAGAACTTTAAAAAACACACAAAATTTTATATTTGATCTTAGAAACAACTTAGCTGAGAACTGTGGTAGAGTTAAAGTATAATGGCTCTGGCTCCAAAGATGGACATTTTAACCTTCCAACTATTAGTACTGTAAATGGATTTGAAACCCCATGTGACCCCAATCCTAATGACTTCTCATCTGGTTCTTGCATTCAGGGATAACTACATTTTCAGGCATGTCTTCTTTCAACTTGAGGGACAATATATTAGGGGAAACTATGGCAAGGCAGCCAAATGGAGTTTTTATTCCAACTTTTGAGCCTGTAACTCCTCCTCACCATATTCTTGGGAGGTAGACAAGTCCTGCACATTTCTTCATCAAAAGCTTTACTTGCAACTAGTATCTTTCTATATCTAACAATTGAATCGATTCCAATCCCTGTGGATATAGATACACATTTAAATTTTCCTACAAGTGACCAATTTTACAGTTTGGCAGCCTTTTTTTATTCCCAATGTCAGGTTTTATTTCTTAACCTTTGTGAGCAATATTAGATGACTTCTATTAAAGGACTAAACCACTGGAATTACATTAGGGTATGTGAGCATTCCAAGGCATTCTCTCCTTCCCACTCTATCATTCCATTTGGAAAATGGTCATATGGATGTCCTAAAACAGAAAGGCAGGAGATGAGTTAGAAGTTTTGACTGTGAGCGTGTGGACATTGACTATAATTCACTCCACATGTTTTTGAAGGAAATAAATAAAATAAATTATAATGATAACTGACATTTACATAGTACTTTAAGGATTGGAAAGCACCTTATCTACATTAGTTCATTTGACCTCAAACCACTAATACCCATTGAGGGGAGTACTAATTGGTCAGTGACCAATTATTAAGCACCTACTACATGCTTAGCACTATGCTAAGTGCTCAGTATATAATGGAAGTTTAGCTTTTATAGATGGTCTCTGCTCTCTAGGAACTCATAATCTAATGGGGGAAAATAGTATACAAATAATAATGTACAAACAAGCTATATTTCATTGTCAGTAAACATTTATTAAGCACCTATTAGGTATAAGTACTGTGCAAAGCTTTAGCAATACATAAAGGGGCAAAGGACAATCCTCACTCTCATGGAGTTTATTAGGGAGATGATATGCAAACAAATATATACAAAATGAACTATACACAAGATAAATAGTTAATAAGTTAGAAAGGGAAGGTAGTAGAATTAAGAAGATTCAGAGGAGCTTTCTCTTGAAGATGAAATTTGGACTGGGAACTGAAGGAAATCAGAGAAGCCAGGATGCAGAAATGAGAAGGGAAAGCATTCCAGGCATGAGAGATAACCAGTAAAAAATGCCTCCTGTAAGGTAATGTTCAAGAAATAGTGAGGAAGCCAGTATTGCAAAGGACAGTGCTGGGAAGGGGGAGCAAATAAAGCATAAGAATTATGGAAAGGTATGGAGTGGGACAGATTATGAATGCTTCTGAGTAGCAAATAAAAGACTATATTTGATCTTTGGTGTGATAGGAAGCTCCTGGAGTTTATTGAGTGGGGTAGTGTTTTGGTCAAGCCTATGATTTATAGAGATTACTTTGACAGCTGAATTAAGCAAAGACTAGAGTGGGAGGAAAACATGAGTCAGGCAGACCAACCAAGAGGCTCTTGCAAAGGTCCAGGCATGAGGTGATGACTACCCTTGGTTGAGAAGTGTCAGAGGATTGGTGGGAAGGACAGAGGAGAGAGCATATTCAAGAAATTACATATAATGATAACTGACATTCATATAGTGTTTTAAGGTTTGGAAAGCACTTTACCAACATTAGGACATTTGACCTCAAACCATTAATATCCTTAAGTGGAGGAATAATTGGTTGATGACCAATTAAGCACCTACTACATGCAAATTACAAAAATGAAATTCTCAGGACTCAACAACAGATTGGATATGGGCATGTGTGTAAATGGAATTAGCTCTAGCCCATTCATAGTCAAAACTCTACTTACCCTAGGCATCTAGATTATGTCATCCCCACCTCCCTTAGTGGGGAGGGGAGATGAGTTACCTACACGTGACAATAAGTAACAAATCAAGAACAAGGGACTTCCCTTTGGGTAGTCCAAATCAGTGTAGAGGCTGCCATTTGTCCACTTGAATTAGAGGTGGACCCCCAGGAAGTGAGGAGAGCCACTATCTCTTCAAGTATGTTGGTTACTTCCTGTTGAGGCTGTTCCCACTTTGAACTTGGTGCTGAGGGTTCTTGGCTGAGACCTCAGACTGCTTCCACTCTGAATTGTGATGTGGGTAAGTTAGGCTGACTTCCTTGGCCTACCTTGGTGTTTCCAAACTCTGCCTTAAGTAGGCTTATAGCCTCTCTGATTGCTAAGGTCTTGTGACTTGTAGCCTAGTTTAATTAGCCTTTTAACTTTCTCTCTCTGTCCAAGCCTCTGCAGGCCTGGGCTAGCCTCTCCCTCTCTCTATTTCCCTACCTTTTTCCTTCCTAATTGTAAATAAACTACCTTAAATCTGATCCTGACTTGGGTCTATTTAATTATGGAATCAATCTGAATTGTTGATTCCTGGTGGCCACTTTAAATATATACCTATAAAATACCAAAAATCTCCCTCTTACACATGAGAGGGAGCAAAGAGATGAGAATGATTAGGTTGCAAGCTTGGGAGTATAGTGGTTCCCTCAGCAGTAATAGGAAGAGAAGTAGATTTGGGGAAAGAATGAATTCAGATTTGAACATTTTGAGTTTAAACTATCTGTAACACATTCATTTCAAGATGTCTAATAGGTGTTTGGAGATATGAGACTAAAGGTTAGGAGAGAGGTTAGGGCTGGAGAAATGGATCTGAGAATAATCTGTATAAAGGTGACAATGAGAGCTTATGTGATCAGAAAAGAAAAACAACATAAAGGGAAATGACAAGAAGGCTGAAGAGAGAATTCTATGGAATGCTCATCATTAGTGAACATGATCAAGATGAAAATTCAGCAAAGGAAACTGAGAAGGAGCAGTCAGATAGAGAGGACAACCAGGAAAGATAAGTGTCATGTAAACACAATTATTTTGAAATTTTTAGAATTTAATTTTAACATTCTATTAAAATTATTAGTTTAGTCAAATATAAGAAAATAAAAGGAAACATTTTAATTATAAAGGTTTAATAAAATAACTGTGCATCAAGATAGTCATGACAAGATATCAACAGCTGTCTTCCTTAAATATGATAAGCCAAAATGACTTTTGTATTACTGTTGAGTTGGATCCTCATGCAGATTCACAGTAAAGGATAAAAGCAATGGTGACTACATTATTTACATAAGAAAGCTGTCATTTCCTGGTAAGATCAGAGTGAATCTAAGATGCCACCAAGGACTACTTTATGAAAAACTGCAGTGGCCTGATTATATGGAGCAGGGCTCTGATGAAGTCCAGCTGTTAAGTAACTTTTATAATAAATGACTGCCCAACTGAAAGAAATTGTACAAGATAATTATCAATTCAGACACAAATATAAACAAGAATGATTGATCACAGATGGAGCAGTAATTTGACATATTTTGAACCTTATATACTAGGCAATAGTGAGATTTCAGTATATTCTTCTACCTAGCTCCATCTTCTTAAATTGAAACTGAAACAATTCATTTTCATGCTTTTCTTCTTTTAAAGAAATGGCAACAAGTTGAGGGTCAGGCTGACATTTTTCTTTGTTGAAATAAATTTGTCAAATGGCTGCTTTATGAGTAATAAATGGTTGTTTCTTCTAAAGAACAATAAATTCATTTTTAAAGCAAACTTTGAGTCAAAGATTACATTATTTGAGAGGTGGGGACAATTAAAGAAATTTCTCTTTCTGTGAACACACACACACACATATACAGACACATACAATGTGTGTTGGATCCAATAGGACATATCTCTCCTATAGACAGTTTATAGTTCCTATCCCTGAAATCAAATGGAAAGCAAAAGTATAATTAAATATATTTTACTGTTTAACCACATTATAAAAAAGCATGATAATGAGATTTGGAAGGGAAAATTGAAAGATGAGGAAGAAATTACAACTAAAAAAATCCAATACTCTTTGGCCAAAAAAGATGTTCACTTCAGATGAGAAGATATATGTAAAATATAGAAACTTTAAAGAACTATCTATTTATTAGCTATTACTAAATTATTAATAATATGAGAGCAATAATAGCAATTTTAATAACACCATTGAACGAGATGAGAACATGATTTTGTCATCATTTAAATATGTAATAATAATAATATAATACTTATGATTTGTCATAAATATGTAGTAAATTATAAAACTATGTTTATCACAAAGTAACAAATTCTCACATTAGCTAGGTCCCAAAATCTATTTCATTTTTTCTCTCCCTTCCACTATTCCTCCCTCCACAAAAAGACAGGTAAAGTGATATAGGTTGTACATTTATAATCATATAATACATATTTCCCTGTCATATTGTGAAATAAGATACTTATTGCTTACACTAGTGAAAAAATCATGGAGGAAAATAAAGTGAAGGAAGGTTTATTTCAGTCTACTTTCATACTTTGTCCCTTCTATGGTGGTAGATACCATTTTTTTTAATGAGTCCCTTGGAGTAGTCATGGATTCTTGCTTTGTTGATTCTAGTAGTCATTCATGGTTGATCATCATACATTAAAGTTGTTACAATGTACAACATTCTCCTGGTTATTCTCACTTTACTTTGCATCACTTCAAGTCTTTCCAGGTTTTTTGTGATTATTTGTTATATCTTATGGCTCAATAGTATTCCAGTGCTATCATAGAACATAACACGTTCAGCCATTCCCCAACTGATAGACATTCCTTTAGTTTCCAGTTTTTTGACATTAAAAAAAGAGCTGCTATAAATATTTTATAGCATATAATTTCTTTTCTATTTTCCTTGATCACTGTAGGAAATAAATTTCAGATTGTTCTCGAAAATGGTTGGATCAGTTTACAGTTCCAGCAATGTATTAGTATCCCTGTTTTTCTCCACAATTTGTCGTTTTTCCCCTTCAGTATTTCAGTCAATATGACAGGTGTGAGATATTGCAGAGATTTTTTTAATTTGAATATCTTTAATTAATAATGATTTAGATCAAATTTTCATATAGTTATAGTTAACTTTGATTTCTTCATCCAAAACTATCTTTATATTCTTGAACATTTATTAATTACAGAATGACTCATATATATTTGAAAAAGTGCCCTATATATTTTAGATATGAGACCATTTAAAAATGTACATAACATTTCACCCCAACTTATTGTTTTCCTTCTAATCTTGGCTACATTGGTTTTATTTGTAAAAAAACTTTTCAATTTAATGTATTCAAAATTATTCATTTTAGATTTTGCACTGCTTTTTATCTCTTGCTTATACATAAATTCTTCTATTCTCCATAAATCTGATATGTTCCCTGTTCTAATTTGTTTATAATGTCTTGTGATATGCCTAGGTGATATCTCCATTTTGATCTTACCCTGGTAAGTGATATAAGATATTGGTCTACATCCAGTTTCTACCAAACTGCTTTCCAGTTTTCCCAATAATTTTTTTTTACCAAATAGTGAATTCTTATTCCAAAAACTTAGATCTTTTATTTTGTCAATTGGATCTTTTACTTTGTTAAACACAAGGTCCCTATAATTTGTTTTTACAACTGATTGTTATATGTCTATTCTGTTCCACTGATTTACTTTTCTATTTCTTAGCCAGAACCAGATAGTCTTGATAATTTCTACTTCATAATATAATTTGAAATCTGGTACTGCTAAGGCCTCATTCCTTAGCCTTTTTATTTCATGATTTCTTTTAATATTCTTGACCTTTTGTTTTTTAAATGGATTTTGGTATTTTTTTTCTAGTTCAATAAAATACATTTTTGTTCATTTATTTGGGATGGCATTGAATAAGTAGGTTAGTTTAAGTAGGATTCTCATTTTAATAATATTGGCTCTGCCCACCCATGAATAATTAATATCTCTCCAATTAAAATTAGCCTATAATATTCATTCTCAGTTTTTGATCTTTCTGGTTCAGGTATCAGCACTTTATTTATTTCATTAAAGGAGTTTCCTGAACTCCTTATTTAGCAACAGTTCTCAATAATTTATTAAATGATCTTTAAATGTTTAGTAAAATTCACTTCTAAATCCATCTGTCCCTGATGCTTTTTTCTTAGGAAATTGTTTTATAATTTGTTCAATTTATTTTTCTGAATTAGTTCATTTAAATGTTCTGTTTCCTTCTCTGTTAGTCTAGACAATTTACATTTTTGTAAGAATTCATTCATTTTGGGGGCAGGTGGGTGGCTCAGTGGATTGAGATCCAGGCTTGGAGTCAGGAGGTCCTAGGTTCAAATCTGACCTCAGACACTAGCTATGTGACCCTGGGCAAGTCATTTGACCCCCATTGCCTAGCCCTTACCACTCTTCTGCCTTGGAGCCAATACACAGTATTGATTCTAAGATGAAAGGTAAGGGTTTAAAAGGGGAAAAATTCATCTATTTCACTTAAATTATTAAATTTGTTGGTATGTAATTGGGCAAAATAGCTTCTAATAATTGCTTTGATTTTGTCTTCCATTACTGGTAAATTTACTCTTTTCATTTTTTGATAGTAGTAATTTGGTTTTCTCTCTTTTTCAAAATCGTATTAACCAATAGTTTATCCATTTTATTTTTTCATAAAACTCTTAGTTTTACTTGTTAATTCAATGTTTTTCCTACATTCAATTTTGTTTATCTCCTCTTTAGTTTTTAGAATATTTAAATGAGCATTAATTTGGAAATTTTTAATTTCTTCTTTTTCTAAATTTTTAAATGTTTATCCAATTCATTGATCTGTTCTTTCTCTATTTTATTGATATAGATATCTGGAGATTTACATTTTCTTCTGATTATTGCTTTTGCTTTATCCCATGAGTTTTTTCATGTGCTATCTCATTATTACAATTTTCTTTAATAAAATTATCGTCTTCATGACTTGTTCTTTAACTCATTCTTTAGGATTGTTATTTAGTTTCTAATTAATTTTTTGTGATCCTTTGGTTTCTGATTGAATATAAATTCATTGCATTAGAATCTGAAAAGGATGCATTTAATATTTCTGTTTTTCTGCCTTTTTTGTCAGCTAAAGCATAATATATTCTATCCCATATCTATTTTTACTCTATGTGGTTCTTACATTTTTAATTGTGATTCTTGTAAATGGCATATTGTTGGGTTTTGATTTTGAATCTATTTTGTCATCCATTTCCATTTTATGTTTAAATACATTCCATTTATATTGAAAGTTATAATTATTAATTTTATATTTCCCTCCATTCTGTTTTTTTTTTTTGCTTTTTCAGTTCTCTTTTTATCTTATACCTCCTCAGAAGTCTACTTTTCCTCTAACCATCACTTCCCTAATCCCCACTCCTTCTTAAGTCCCTCCTTTATTTTCTTCCTCCTCACTTTTAATGATCCCTTCCTTTTCTCCTACCCTTACTCTCTTTGTTGTGTTATTCTTATTGTATCTCCATAGTATTTAAATTATTTTTCTAGTTACTTGTAATATTTTCTTCTTTACCTGACCTGTGAGTTATAAAATTTAGCTATAATGTTTCTGTGAATTTTCCTATGGGGATCTCTTATAGATGGTGACAGAAGAATGTTTGCAGGTTGTACTTTATCTTTGTAACAATGTGGACAGAAATTCGCAAAGGGGAGCAGGCAGCTGGAGTTGGAATGGACCCTGAAACAGCCCATGGAATGTTGCCTGTTCAAAATGTGAAAGGATGGGCCACAGAAAGAAGGAGGAGTTTTCTCAATTGTCACTTTACTCCTGACCTGACTGGGACCCAGAGGGGTTGGTTGTCGGTTGGGAGGTTTGATTTTGGGAGGCTCTTGAGTGAATCTGGTTCCTTTGTACCCCTTTTATTAGTGAATATTGGGAGATCACAATTACCAACATCAATTTCTACTATCTTCATTTACCAACAAGGAAGACATTGAACAGCAATTCTCCAATTTGGCTGGAGAGCCGGGACTCCTGGAGAAGTGAACTTGAATGAGGAGGGTGGGGCTCCTTCCCTGCTCCTGCTTGAATCAATTTATCCTGTTACTTCCCTCTTATATTAGTTTAGAAATATTTGATAGGAGATTGTAGAGGGAAGAGAGTTAGCTACTGTGGCCAACCTCAGAAGAAATCCAGAGCTGCTCTCTTGGAGAGAAGACATGGTTGATAGTGAAGTTCATGCCTTCCCACCATCCTTAATTCCTCTATACCTTTTTCCCCTGTAACCTGAATTTAATTTATCCTTTAATAAACCTCTGATAGTTTTGATACTTAGAGTCTGGAGCAGTTACTGTGAGAGGAAGAAGACTGATCTTGTGGCTGAGGGGAAGACTAACTCCAAACACCATCTTGAAGGGCAAAGCTACTTGAACTTAGGTGGGGGGAGGAACCCATTAGGGTCACAACAGAACCCCAACACCTTCCTTCAACATCCCCACTATAGCTTTTCCAGATTGGGAACCTCTTTGAGTTTATTCCCTCATAGGTCTTCCCAGGGGTGGGGGTGAGTGATTAGCTGATCTGGCCCACTAAATACTATCAGGTGGGGAGTCCTGAAAAACCCCTCCCACACCATCAAAACTCACCCTCATACATCTGCTTCCAAAACTTCACAAAATTCTCTTTACTAATTTCTTGAAGGATAGTGTGTAAATTCTTTTTTAATTATAACTTTCAGATAGTAAAAAAAAAAATCTTATATTATCTCTTTTCAATCTGCTTTCCACTTCAGTTGCTTTTGTAATAAGATGGTTCTTATCTTCTTCCATTTCCCATTTTATGGTTTAGTTTTATTATATTTTGTTGTCTTAAAAAGTTACCAATTTTCTCTTGATCACTTCTAATTTTAATGGACTATTTTCTTCTGTGAATTTCTTTTTCTAATTGGTTGATATTTCTTTTATAACTTTCTACATTTTCTAACATTTTTATATTTTTCTAATTTTCATTAACCTCTCTCATTTAGTTTTTGCTTTTTTTAATTCCAAATTTTTCAAAATCAAATGAAACAATGTTTCCATGTACAAAGGAAATAGAGAGTACACAAACAAAATCACGGATAGCCTATATTTTTATTTCATTTTTCTTTATATCTATGTAATAAACCCCATCCAGAAGTGTCCCATCCCTTTCTCATCCTCCCAACATCACAGAAGATAATCTCAGGGAGATCAGCATGTACTTATAAATTAAATCTTTTATGTTTCACTTTCTGTTCATAGTTTATTTTTTCCAGCATTAATTCTGTGACTATATATAATATTCTCCTGGTTCTATTCATTTCACCATTCATGTAGTTTTTTCCAAGTTTTAAAAAAATCAGACTGATCATTATTATGTCACAGTAGTATTCCATCATAAATATCACAATTTATTTAGCTGTTCCCTAATTGATGGGAATTCCCTTAATTTCTTAATCTCTATCTCAAAGAGAACTGCAATAAATATTTTAGATATATGAGTTCTCTTCTGTTTCCCCTAATTTCCTTGGAATGATATTGCTGGCTCTGAGAGTATACACAGTTTTATAACTCTGAGAATGATTCAAAATTGCTATAAAAATGGATGGATCTACCAATAGTATATTAATGTTCCCATTTTTCCTCATCTCCTTCAACTTTTGTCATTTTAGGCAGTCTGTTGGGTGTGAGGTGCTATCTCAGAGTTGTTTTGTTTCGCATTTCTCTAGTCATCATTTAGTTTTAAAAATATTTTTAGGCCCTTCCAAGAACTTTTGGGGGGGGACTTGTGCTCAATTTTCCATTTTCTTAAATGTTTTAAAGGTGAATGCTTTAATTTCACTTTTTTTCTGAATAGGAACTCTGATGTTTTTTATTTCCTAAGAAGTAATCTGTGTTTGGCTTATTTCTCTTTTGCTTACCCATTTTTTTAAAAAAATTTAATTTTTGCTGGCCTATTTCTTAATTGTCAGTTTTGTTCAACTATTAGTTTCTTTTCCCTGGATGTATGAGTTAATGCCTCAGAATTTAATTTTTGTTGTTGTTCTTATTTCCTGACCTCTTTGGGGCTCTTTGAACTCTTGGTTCTTTAAACTTCTATATTGCAGTGTCCCCAGAAAATCTATCACGTTCAACACTCTTACTCAATCTGGTTTCTTTAGAAGCTGTAACTTTTACCCTCTGTCCGGGAGCATCAATTAATTAGGAACTTCATTTTCCCAGGGTTCACTCACTTGTGTATTCACTTCTCCTCTTCTGTAGCCATAGTTTAATATAGTATTTAGGCATCATCTTTAGGTCCTATAGTTTCCTCTCAGTCAGCTGCCCAAGCAGAGAGCTGATTGAGGTGGTTTCAAAGCTGAGGCTAAGACCTTGACAGCTACCTCTAGGCTTTGGTGTTTGTTTATTTGGTCAGTAGACAGTCATCTAGAGCCTTCTTTTCAAGTTTTCTCAAGTTAGACAATTATTTCTTCCCAACTTTTAACCACTCTTGTTGCTTTAATGCTTACTCAGAGGCAGTATTTTAAAACATTTCTGGGAATTTGTGGGGAATTTGAAGGACGAGGTAATCTTCTGTCCTATTTCACCATTTTCCCAGAATGCACAACTAAAAGAGGATTTCACAAAAACGTGAAAAAAATGAAAAGTTGTTTTTCTCAAAGATATTTATATTACATTTTGTCATAAAAAGTCAGATTTTAAAAGCACAAGGCAATACTTGAAGGATTTTTTTTGAATGTGTGTGTGTTGCAGAAGAGTGTAGACCCATCCATTTCCTTAAAGTAAATTTCAGAATGAAATTCCAGCTTGTTCTTCAGTTACCCATTTAAGCCTTTTTTTAAAAAAAGTAAAAGCCCCCAAACCCACCCCAATCCAAGCCAACTCCTCCAGGCTATGAACTTAGGCCAACAACTTCTTAAAGACCTTGAGATCCTGCTTTAGCCAACTCTTGAAGTTTCAAACTTTAAGGCAAGCCCAATACATGGTAGTTTATAGTTCATGTAGCCAGTGTAAGCCCAGTGTGAGATGTGCAGCCCCTGCCCAAGTCTGAGGTGAGGCCCTAAACCCCAGAACAAAGTAGGTCACAATGCTATGAGTCCTCTAAGCAGGTCAGGAGAATGAATTAGCACTGGGATGTGGTTTTCAAAGCCCCCAGTGTACAGAGCATCAGACTTCCTTAGATCTTAAACTTCCCAAAAGCCAGAACTAGATCTGAGTTTAGAAATAAGGAAAAACTGAAATTTTAAAAAGTGTCCTCTCTACCCTAAGAACAGAGACCACTTTGAAAATAAAATGAAAAGTCAAGAAAAAGGCTGAAAAAAATGAACATATATCTAAAAAAACACCTAATACAGAAAATTATTACAGAGAAAAGAGAAAAACTCAGATTTAGAAGGGGATATTGATATCAAAGCAGTTACATGCAAACTTTCAAAGAAAAATGTGAATTGAAGTCAGGCTCTGGAAAAGCTCAAAAAGGATTTCAAAAACTCAAATAAGAGAGGTAGAAGAAAAATGGAGAAGAAAAATGACAGTGATGCAAGAAAAAATAATACCTTAAAAATGACCAAATAGCAAAAGTGGCACAAAAATCCTTTGAAGAAAATAATTTTCTAAAAATTAGAATTAGGCAAGTAGAAACTCATGATTTCATGAAACATCAAGACACAATAAAACAAAATCAAAAGAATAAAAAAAAGAAAATCTGAAATATCTCAGTGAAAAAAATAACTGATCTGTAAAATAGTTCCAAAAGAAACAGTTTACAAATACTTGGATTATCTGAAAGCCATGATTAAAAAAAGCCTAGACATCATATTACATGAAATTATCAAAGAAAATTGCCCTGATATTCCTTTTTCTAAAAAAAACCCTTACCTTCTGCTTTTGAACCATTATAACAATATTATGTATTGGTTCTAAGGCAGAAGAATGGTAACAGTTAGGCCATGGGTGTTAAGTGACTTACCCAAGGTCACATAGCCAGAGAGTCTGAGGCCAGATTTGAACCTAGGGCCTCCCATCTCTAGGCCTGGCGCTCAATCCACTAAGCTACTCACCTCCTTCCTCCCTCCCCCAAATTCTTGAACAAGAAGGTTAAATATAAATTGAAAGAATCTACCAATCACCTTCTGAAATAAATTCCCAAATTGCAACATCCATATATAACCATATTCCAGAGCTCCCTGGTCAAGGAGAAAATAGTACAAACAGCAAGAAATAAATAATTCAAATATTATGGAACCACAGTTATGATTACACAGGACTTATCAGTTTCTATATTAAGGGTTTGGAAGGCTTGGAATATGATACTCTGGAAGACAAGGAACTTGGTTTACAACCAAGAATAGCCTACTCAGCAAAACTGAGTATATTCTTTCATAGGGAAAATGGTCATTTAATAAAATTGAAGCTTTCCAAGCATTCCTGATGAAAAGACCAGACCTAAACTGAAAATTGGTTGTCCATATACAAGGCTCAAGATAAACAGATAAAAAGGTAAAAAAAAAAAAAAGGTAAAAAGAGAAAATTTTAGGAGATTCAATAAGGTTCAATGTTTTTATGTTACTATATGGAAAGATGATATTTGTAACTCTTAAATTTTTATCATTATTAGAGCAGTTAGAAGGAGTACACATAAACAGAGGTTGTGGAGTAATTTGATTATGATGATATACTATCTGCCCCCTCCCACAAAAATCAAAAGCTGAAAAAGAAAATTGCAGTGACATAAAAGGGAAGAGAGGGGTAGAACAGGATAAATTATCTTACCTCTTTAGACATGAAAAATCTATTACTGTGTAGGGGAGGATGAGTAAGTTGATGGTCCATGTTTAAATCCTACTCTCATCAGAATTATCTCAGAGAGGGAGTGATAATCATAGTCATTTGAGTACACAATCATATCATATAGAGAAGTAGGAGGGGAATAAGACAAGAAGGCAGGGGTAATAAAAGGGAGTGGGAAATGGGATGTTATTATTAAATGCAAAACACTTATGAGGAGGGACAGAATAAAGGGACAGATAAAGAACAGGATCAAAAAGGAAAAATAAGATGGAACTGAACACAGTTAGTAATCATAAATATAAATGTTAATGGGATGAACTCACCCCGTAAAACAGAATCACATAGCAGAATGTGTCAAAAACCAGAACCCTACAAGATATTGTTTAAAAGAAACATGCTTGAAATAGAATGAAACAGAGAATCAAAATAAGGGGCTGGAACAGAATCTGTTATGCTTCAGCTGAAGTTTAAAAGGCAGGGTAATATTTATACTTTCAGACAAAACAAAAGAAAAAATAGAGGTATTTAAAAGAGATAATCAGGGAAACTACTTTTTGCCAAAAATGTACCATGGACAATGAAATCATATCAATACTAAACCAAATGGCATAGCATCCAAATTCCTAAAGGAAAATTTAAATGAATTAAAGGAGGAAATAGTAAAGCTACAGTAATGAAACACCTCAATTTTTCTCTTTTAGAATTAAATACATATAAACATTTAAAAAGTTAAGGAGATAAATAGAATTTTTAGAAAAGTTAGAAATTCCAGACCTCTAGAGAAAACTAAATGGGAATAAAAAGGACTCTACCTTTTTCTCTGCTCTACCTGGAACCTTCACAAAAACTGACAATATATTTGGACACTAAAAAACTCACACATTAAGGACAGCAAAAATATTAAATGTACTCTTTTCAGTCAGTAAATTTAATTCAACAAAGGTCCTTAGAAGCATAGATTAAAAATTGAGAAAAGAAGTAATATAAACCCAAAGAACAAGTGAATCAAAGAACAAATCATAGAAAAATGATATTTTATTAAAGATAATGATGAAAATAAAAAATATACTGAAATTTGTGGGATACAGACAAACCCATTCCTAGAGGAATATATCTTTAAATGTTTACATTAATAAAAGAGAGAATGAAGGAGACGAATGAATTGAACATGGAACTAAAAAAAAACACTAGAAAAAGAACAAATTACAAAAATCCCAATTTAACACTTGTAGTATAGAGAGAGGGGTTCATATAGGTTTTTTTTCAAGCTTTGGCTGAGTTATGAAAAGCAGTTAGGGGTTTGGAATCTTGAGGAAAAGACAGTTGGTTTGGGTCTCCCGTGGAGAGAGGTTGTCTAACCAACTGAGCTGCTTCCTTACCTATTTGTAGTATTGAAATTTAGCCTAGCTTTGAAATATTTATTTAAGAAATTGTTATTTTGGATAAACCCTTTATATCTTCCTTCCCAATATTATTTCCTACCTTCCCTCCTTTACCTTATATGTCTGTGGAGTTAATAAGGAGAGTAATTAGAGAGGAGTTCAAATCTGTGAAGGGTTAATTGTTATTTGACAGTATTAGATATAAAGAAACTAGTCAGTCATCACTTATTTTGTAAGTTGAGTTAAAGGCTGGTCCTTACTCAGACTTCATCTCTGCCTCCCTTCCCCCACCTTAAGTTCCTAAGACAACTGTTAGGGCTTTCCTTTGATCCACTTTCCTGACAAATCATCCTTTAAAGATAATAAACCCTTTTGTGTTTCAACAGACCTATTAGCATAATTTGTCTATTAGTTATTAAGAGAAGGAAGAAGAGGGAAAGAACCAACATACTCTGGGCTTGAAAGGAAGCTGGGGTATCCATCTTGAAGGAAGGTGTAACTTCAAAACAAGTCCCTTCCTGTGAAATTAACTAAACCCTGTTTGTTAATTTCAGTTTAGTCTATTTCCCTCAGCCTGTGTTTGAGTCTAAGTCCCAGTCTGTAAAGCCTGCTGTTTTGTCTGTTTAGTTTAATTTCTCCTCTCCCTGAAGATCTCTGTTTCCATTCTGTGTTATACTCCTGACTTCAGTCATATTATATCCCGAATCTCTTTAATCCCAGCCTACCTGTAACCTAGATTACTCACTTAGCAAGTCTCTGACAACCTCCTTCCAAAATTCCCTTATCCCACACACCTTTCCTCAAATTATCCCCATTACACACTATAATAAATATCCTGAAAATGAAAGAAAAGATTAGTTAAATTTAAAGTAAAAAAATAACACAGTTGAACTAAAAATAAAACTAGGAACTGTTTTTCAAATGAAAAAATAGATCAAATATTGGTTAATTTGATTTTTAAAAAGAAAGAAGAAATATAAATTATCCATATCATAAATGGAAAGGCTAAATGGATAAATGCAAAACTAATGAATATGAAATTAAATTGTAAATCAATAAAACTGCTGAACAAAATGAAAAGAATGAGTATTCACAAAAATATATATTACCTGGATGAAGAGAAAATAGAAAAATTAAATAACCTTAACAAAAAGAAAGCAATTAAGCCATAAATGAGCTCCCTAAGAAAAAAATTCCCTAGGCAGGATGGTTTTAAAAGCAAATTCCTCCACACATTAAAAAATAATTCTAATACTATGTAAACTATTTTTAAAAACCTAAAGAAAGCTTCAATGATAGAAGTATGATTTTAATAGCTACACCAGGGAGAATAAAAATATAGAAAGCAAGCTATAGAACAATTTCCCTAAATTTGAAGCAGAAATTCTAAATAAGTACTAGAAAGGAGATTACAGAAATATTTCACAAAACACTCATACATTATTGTTTGGATTTATATCAAGAATTTAGGGCTGGTTCAATATTAGGAAAATTATAACCCTAATTGTGTCAATAATAGAAACAAATTCATATGATTATATTAAAATATACAAGATAAATCTTAGAGAAAATATATAATTCCTATTAAAAGCTCTATAAAGCATGAATAAAATAAACATAAATGAAGATTTTTTCAAAAAATAATCAGTAGTGTCTAAATGAACAACAAGGATTGCTCATAATAAGAATAAACTATAATACTTTTTTTTTTATAACCCTTACCTTCCGTCTTGAAGTCAATACTGTGTATTGGCTCCAAGGCAGAAGAGTGGTAAGGGTAGGCAATGGGGGTCAAGTGACTTGCCCAGGGTCACACAGCTGGGAAGTGTCTGAGGTCAAATTTGAACCTAGGACCTCCCGTCTCTAGGCCTGACTCTCAAACCACTGAGCTACCCAGCTGCCCCTAAACTATAATACTTTTAAATAATATTAGTAGTGAACATATATATATATATATATAGTAATAAGGAAAGAAAAAGAAATAGAAGGGATAAGAACAGACAATGAGGAAACAAAACTGCCCCTCTTTGCAAATGATATGGTATTTTAGAGAACCTTGGAAAATCAACTAAATATCTAATTTAAAAAATTAACAAATTTTAGCAAAATTGTAAGATAGAAAATAAATCCATATAAATTATCATCCTTTCTATATATTACCAGCAAGAAGAGATAGAAAAAGAAATTCTATTTAGAATAACTGCAGAAAGTATAACATACTTAGGTGTCTGCCTGTCAAGACACACCCAGGAACTATATGAACACAATTACAAATCACTTCACACAAGTACAGATTAGAGAAATTTTAAGGTTGGCTGAACCAATAGAGTAAAAATATCAGTTCTATCTAAATTAATTTACTTATTCAGTGCCAGGTCAATCAAACTACCAAAAAATTACTTTATAGCGCTGGAAAACATATCTAATTCTTCTGGAAGAATGTTAAAATATGAAGTGAATCAATGGGGAAAACAGTGAAGGAAGCTCTTTTAGTAGTTCCAATTTCAAATAATACATACTATAAAGCAGGTATTATCAAAACAATCTGTTACTGGATAAGAAGTAGAGTGATTGATCAGTGGAATAGATTAGATACATAATACGTAGAAGTGAATGACCATAGTAAACTAATGTGTGATACATCCAAAGATCCAAGATTTGGGGGGAAGAGTTTAGAATTCAACAAAAACTTTTGGGAAAACTGGAAAGTAGTATAGCAGAAATTAGGGACAGGCTTACATCTCGCATGTTATGCCAAGAGGTCAAAATGGTATATGATTTAGACATAAAGGCTGATATCATATTAACAAATAGGGGAACATAGAAAAAAATTACCTGTCAGAACCATGGATAAGGGAAAAAATTATGACCAAACATGAGATCACAGAAAATAAAATGGATCATTTTTAATAAATAAAATTTAAAAGTTTTTGGCACAAACAAAATAAATGTGACCAAAATGAGGATATTAGGAAACTGGGTGGTGGGGCAGGTTTATAATATTTTTCTCTGATAAGGACCTTATCAGCCATTCTTCAACTGATAAATCATTAAAGGATATGAACAGGCAGTTTCCTATAGAAGAAATTAAAACTACTAATAGTACTAATATGAAATAATAATACTAACATGAATATGCCCCAAATTACTAATAATTTGAGAAATGCACATTAAACCATCCCTGACACCACCTCCCATCTATCAGACTAAGATGATAAAAAATGGAAATGACAAATCCTATGTAGAAAAATAGGTACAGTAATGTATTGTCAGTGCCTCCTGACAGCTAAGCAGTGGTTTAGTTAGCTATATCTCAGGGCTTTCCCTAGTTAATAAGACCCTAGTGTTTGACCAAAAGTATCCCAGGAGAAAGGAATTTGCAGGCAAAAGGAAAAATCCCTAAGGAAGTGATTCATAGAAATGACAACAATTTCTGGAAAATATTTTGGAACTAGGTCCAAAGGGTTATAAATCTGCATGTACCCTTTTACCCAGTAATGACATTATCAGGTCTGTATCTGTGATAATTAGATTAAGTCTACACCGCCCATCTTTAGATTTAATCACCAAAAGTGAGAACACCTCTAATTCTGGGAGGTCAGTAACCCATGTGTGTTAGAATGGGTGATGAATCAGAATCAACAGACTGCTGAACCCATAAAACCTCTTTTTCCCCCTTACATATCCCAAAGAGATCAGAGAGATCAAAGAAAAAGGAAGAGGTACTCTGAGTACAAAAATATTTATAGTAGCTCTTTTTGTGGTTGCAAAGGATTGGAAATTGAGGGGATGCCCAACAATTGGGGAATGGTTAAACAAGTTGTAGTACCTGTTGATTTCAGAAAAACCTGGGAAGACTTATATGAACTGATGCAAATTGAAGTGAGCTGAATCAGAACATTGTACATAATAACTGCAATATGGTAATGATAATCAACTATGAAAGATTTAGCTACCTCAATCAATGTAATGATCTAAGATAATTCTAAAAAAACTCATTGCAAAATATGCTGTCTCTCTCTAGAGGCAAAACAGATGGACTCTTGAGTGCTAACTGAAAGATATTTTTTTCACTCAAGTTTTCTTGTTTTTTTTTTTAAAAACAAGCATAATTAATATGAAAATATATTTTTCATTACTTCACATGCATAATGGATATATTTCTTACTTTCTCAAAAGGTATGGGAGAGAAAATTTGGAACTTAAAATGAATGTTAAAATTATTTTAAAATAAAAAACACAACACAGATACTGACATCCATGTTTTGTTTAATGGAGATTGGCACTAGAAACACCACCAGTGGAGTGAAAAGATAAGCAAGAACTGCTTTAGAGAGAATCTAGGCTGCAGGTTATTGGAAAATTTCAAGACATGATCACAATGATGAAATTGTAAACTGACATGATAATGAAAAGCCACAGAGCTCAATCAAGTCAACATGGAAATTTGAAGGTGGTTGGCATTTTGTTAGACTCTGTACTGTTTTTTCAACCATTGAAACACTGCTCTAGTTGAAATAAAGACATTAGGTGAATCCAGGAGGTATACCACCTGGCTTTTATGCCTGTCATCATGCCAGAACTATTCTAAGAGCCAGAGCAAACAATTGTGGTCCATTTAGAGTTCCTATGGGGTTTATCAGAAAGTGAGAAAAATATTTTTTTCTCTTTGGTTTTTAGCATTCCTCTCCTCAAATATTTATAAACTCTGGTTAAATTATCTAAGTCATTTAAACAAACATCAGATTATATCTCTGTTTCCTTTTTAAAGATATGAAATCTCACTGCCCATGTCTAAGATGATGATAAATTATAAGCAAATAAGAATAGTAGCAACAGCCACTTCCTTTGGCATTTATCACTAAGGTACATGAATATATCAATGGTTAAACTTTGCTTTGGATACAGAACAGAAATGAAGTTTAATGGATCACAATTTAAAAAAATAATCTATAGCAGCTGGACAAACTTTTAGTTATAACTAGCTTCATTTTCTTTGGCCTTAAACCTTGTTCCTATGTACATCTTATGTTCACCTGTATCATTCCAGAAAATGGTAATTTTTGGTAACTAAAGTGTTTAATGTGATCGTGAAAATTTAGCTCAAAAATACCAAAAGCTTTACTATGTTGGCCTACAAAGCATATTGAAAAAGCAATACACTAGGAAATGTAGCAGAGTTAGGCCTAAGATGGCTTCAGGCCTTCCCACCACAGACAAGTATACTGGCTTGCTAGCACAGATCTTCAAATCAACTGGGAACACTCTCTCAGAAGGCATTTTTGGATATAGATGACTGAAGGATTTCTCCAAGAAGGACAGAGGTAGCTTTGGCTCCAGGGGATAGGAACAAACCAAACCTCTTCAGCTCACAGAGGAAGAGAGCAGGAAGTTTTAACTTCAGGCCATTTTCCCAACAGGAAGTCCAAAAAGCCCCTCAGCAACTGCTGATGTCTACCTTTATCTGTTCTCCAGGTTCCAGAATTTGCATCACCAGTTCCACAGCACATGGTCTGATCCAGCACACTTCTCTCTTTGCAAACTTCTACCTGTTTGCAACCCATTTCTGTTATTCCCTCATTACAGTCTCAATTGGGTTTCCCTGATGGATTGCAATCTAAGGCATGAAATTGTTATGAAGGCCAAAATTATACATTTATAACATTTATAAATTTTATAGGTGAAAAGGACTTTGGCTATCATCTTGTCCAATTCTATTAAAGATAAAGAAAATGAGCTTAGGGAAATTAAAAGATTTATCCGAGTTCATACAACTAGCTTGTGGCAGAGTTGGAATTGGAACTAGGTTTCCTAGTGTATTGCTTTTTCTATTACATTAAGTAATGTTTATATATATTTATATATATATAATTTAAATGTCTAATATGAGGATGTTTTTTAATTTCTTTTTAAAATTATGAATGTAAACACCAGAAAAAAGAGCTTTTCCATGTGCTAAGTAGAACAGTAAAAGAGGATCATCTATAAAACATGAATCTCTTTTTAAGTACAACTTTTTTTTTCTTTTTAAAAAATATATAATAAATTCTGTATGTCTCTTTAGAAATTGTTCTTTTTATCTGTTTCCTTCTTAACTTCCTTTAGTTTTCTTCTGTGCATTTAAATGAATGCCTCAGGGAGTATAGAGATCACTACTCTATAACCAGAGACTAATCTGAGTGGCCTGGGTGGTCATAGGATGCAAAGAATGAAACAGATTGGAAGCACAGCTTATTAGCTCATTGTACTTCAAGCAATACTGAAGTAGCCACTTTATTATAAAGGAAATTAAAGATCCCCTTCCCCCAAAAGCCCAAGAAAATTTCCCACAGTTACAGAGAGCAAGATTTTTATTATAGTCAAAACAAAAGCCTTAGAAGCCTCCAGGCATAGACAAAAACCTATGCTAAACTATCAACTACATGTGTTATCTTTAAGTGGAGCCTGGGACATCTCCGTTAGGTCGGAAAGCCCTGTCAGTTTCTCGGCCTTGATGGTATTAAACAAATTTTTTTGAGCCTCATTATTTTACTTTTAATTCTGGGCAAAATGCCCTGCCAAGGGTTCAGCCTTGGTCGTACCAGCCATCTGTATTCTCGGGTAAAGGGGAACAGAGTTAGCCCCCCTCCTGCTGGAGTGCTGAGAGCCCAAAGCTTTTTCAATAAGATTATAATGCATTTTGAAGGAAGGTGAGAATTATGAAAGGAATCAAAAGAGGAATCTCAGATTTTTATCTTAGATATCCCACACCTGTCTCGTCCCGTATTTAGATAGGGCGGAAAGACCAATGCATGGCTCTGCTGGTCTGTATTGAACTTTTTTTTTTTTAAACCCTTGTACTTCGGTGTATTGTCTTCATAGGTGGAAGATTGGTAAGGGTGGGCAATGGGGGTCAAGTGACTTGCCCAGGGTCACACAGCTGGGAAGTGGCTGAGGCCGGGTTTGAACCTAGGACCTCCTGTCTCTAGGCCTGACTCTCACTCCACTGAGCTACCCAGCTGCCCCTGTATTGAACTTTTGAGGGGGTCCAGATAAAAATATTTACTTGAGATTCTAATTTCTCTTAATAGCTCCCGACAAGGGAGGCTGTTTTCTTTCTTTCTTAAATGTTAACTCTCATTGTCTTCATCCTCCAAAAAAAGAAAAACCAAAATCATTATTTGGTAATACATAAGCATAGTAAAGCAAAGTATTGGCCATGGCGAAAAATGTAATCTCATTTTGAGCCTTGAGTCCATTGCCACTCTCTAAGGAGAGAGAGAGAATATGCCTTCCTATCTATCTCTGAGGCAATTTTCACCAATTTTAGCATCTCTTTTATCTCCTCTTTCTTTGTAAACCACTTCTCTCTCTCTCTCTCTGTCTCTCTCTCCATATATATATATATATATATATATATATATATATATATACATATATATGTATGTATATGTACATGTATATGTATATGTATATGTATATGTATATGTATACACACACACACACACACACATACTCACAGAATATTCCTTAGAGGAAGGCAGGGAGTTTAATAGTCCTTGGAATAGGGATGTAGGGATAGAGAGGAATGGTGAGGGACATGGTAATGGTTGTTGGGATTTTTATTGGCCTTAAGATCCCAGTTTGATAAGAGATGGTTTACAGAAACTTTCTGTTTTGACTCACATAAAACACATTACAAACATTAGAATTGTGGTTTTATAACAGTTATTTCATGGGATAAATTGAATTGGCAACTGAAACCTAGTGTACAAGAACATCTTTGAAAGATACAAGATGTCTCATTTAAAACTAAGTAGAACCTATTATGTCACAGATGGGGAGAGATTAAAAGATACTAAATCTCTTGACTGAAACTAAGTAATTTTTTGTACAATTAATGCAGAAGCCTATTCAATATTAAAACTGATACTGTCAACAACATCTCCCTCTACATCACTCCCTATATGTTCCATTTAACAACAATGGACATTCAGGAATGACCATCAACCTTTAGGCTCCAACACAGTTGGCTTCCTTATTCCTTTTAATCCCTCACCTTTAAAGATATAACACAATTTTTGTTGGTCCAATGATTTTTTTTTATTTGTGGATTATCTGTTCAGATCTTGTCTTTTGTCCCTATGAAAGAAAACTTCATACAACTAGTCTAATTTAATCAGCATTTACTCAGTTCATGTTGATTTTAGGAGATCAGTGATTGTTTTAGATAAGAATCAATACTGATAGGAGATAGGTGTATATTAGATTGATAGATATATTGTTGTTATTACTATGTTACTATAGATCAGTGATGGGCAACCTTTTGAGCTTGGTGTGTCAAAATTCACCAAAAAACTGAGCATAACTCAGGTGGTGTGTCACTGAGGAAAAAAACATCATAATTTCACAATATTTATAGTTTAAATAACAAAAATGTATAATTGTAATATATAACTGTATTTAATAAACCAAAATAGGTAAATTAATATAGGTAGAAGTATTGTCATCTATAATGCATAGAGTGTCTACACTATACTACAGCAAATGTTTCATCCTCAGCATGTGACCGCATACTTCTCTGTATATGGCCTCATGCTGCCATGTGTCATAGGTTTGCAATCACCGCTTTAGATGATAAAGTATAAGGCAAAATAATATAGATTATAAGACACAATCAGATGATTATATCTTATGTCATATTACTTCCAGCTTGTTATTATAGCACAATTTCCCTCATCTCTATGAATCATTTCCTAAGTGACTTACCTTTCATCCACAAATTACTTAATTCCTAGGATACTATTGATCAAACACTAAGGTCTTCTGACCTATAGAAGTCTCTGAGATGTTGCTGACTAAACCACTGCTGAAGTGGCAGGAGGCCGCAGACAAATCTTGCAGTTGATAACCTGGAAAGAATGTACCTAAATCTTACTGATAGAGCAGTTATGATTATAGAATATGTCCCTCAACCAGCTATAATTAATGTGAATATCTCTTGTCTGGGCTACAATTAATGATTTTTAGAAAACACTTGCTTTTCTGTCTCAGAATCAAAATTAAATATTGATTCCAAAGCAGAAAAGCAGTAAGGCCAGGAAATTGGGGTTAAGTGATTTGTCCAGAGTCTCACAGCTAGGATGTGTCCGAGGACAGATTTGAACCCAGGAGGTCTTGTCTCCACTTGATCTGCTGGCTTATGATTAATGATTAATGTAAAAACCCCTCAATCGATCATAGAGTTTTCCATATTTCTAGTGTTAGCCCACTATAAAACCATATTGCCTCATTCTATTTTCTGTGTGATCTCAAATCTACATAAATATTGGTCCCCTCAAATAGCAGTTATTTTGGAATGTGAGGAATGTCTTAGATTTTACTTTATGTAGGAATCATTGGTCTTCCTAAATAAATAAATTGATTATTGCTCGTGCCCCCTTTGCCCACATCTCTCTAATAAAGAAAACTGTCTTTTGTTATGGCACTGCCTATGTACCTCATTTCTAACTCAAAGATCTATTGTCTAAAACTTTAATCTGAGTGTTAGACATGAATAAATCAAATATAAATGAGTCACACTCCCAACAAAGAAAATCTGCCACCTTAGATGAGGCAGCAATACTTTCATCCTCCATCCAAAATGATCCCTGCTCCCTGACCCCCAACAATTCCAGTTTTCAAAAACCTGAAATCTCATTTCCATTTCCCTTCTCATTCTCTCACATGGGAAAATGGTAAAATTGTGCCACAAGACTCATCTATTCATTAACAAAACTTTCCCCTGGGTCATTTCAATCTATTAATGTGGTTACAGGAACTGGATGTACTGGTATTGTTTTATCCCTAGGCAGTACACATGCTGCAGACAGATTATATCTTTGGTCCTAAATCCCTAGTGTTTTTCCAGTGTACCCATTTAAATGTGGCTTTGCCATTGGCAAGTGGGACAGGCAGTCTGATTTTTTTTTTCAAAAGGATTATTGGATTGGGTCTTCTAGTCTTTCTCAACAACCAGGGGAGGAGAATGTATAAGATCTCATAGCCTTTTGCTATTCTCACTGTTTCTTTCTTCATTTATGCCTTAGCTCTTCTAATCTACTTACACCCTCAGATATCACCATCATTGTCTTAGCTCCAAATTGTACGTATAGGATACATGCACTCATATTATATATAGAGAGAAGCCCAAATAAGGGAAGCTACTAATATCCCATTGTTCTTTGGTTTACTGTGATATTTCATCAGTCCAGTGCCTTTGCTTTGAAATAATGGAATCCTCCTACTGATAAAAGTAACAGCATCATTAGAGCTTGAAGGCTTTACTTTATATTTTTAAGTGTGTATAGATTCACAGAATACTTGTATTCTAGGGTAGTTTTTCTTTGTGCTCTGTGAAAAAAGGGCACTCTAAGTGTTACTATACATTTTTATTATTAGGAGAATTATGCCACTTCTGGGATCCCTTCCAGCTAAAGATCTCTAGTATGTGGTGACTGGGATGGAATCTTCATTATAATCTTTCTAAAGGTTGTTTTGACTATAAGGTATGGCTATCTCTCCACCACTGTATGTAAAGCACAACCAAAATTCAGCTACACAGCTGAGAAACATGCTGAATTGTTTGTTGCCCATAGTGGTAATTAGAAGTCACATGCAATTGTTATTTGAAACAAAAATCTACAAAAGCAACGACAGGAATAATGAGTACATATTGTCTCCAAAACAACTACCAACAATTTAATCTACTTTATATGGAATTCTGTGTTACATAGAGGAAATTACCTGCACAGGAACACAATGCTGAAGTACTTATCCAAGGCCATATAAGTAAAACCACATTGGATTTAGGTTTCTGCCAGAAAAAGGGAGAGTCACCATTATTTAACCAAAGCAACATGAGGAAAGTTATTTGGGAAGGAGACCGTGGTAGAGACTCAAATACAGGAATGTAGTGACTATTTTATTTGCTTCATGCTAATTAGTTCTTAATTCCTAACAGGGCACCTTTTTATAACTGGCATCATAATATATTTGATGATAGCAATTTGCCTTTAGAAATCAAAGATGTGAATTTCAATTCAATTCACTAAAGATTTTTAAGCATCTGTTACATGCAAGACATTGTGCTAAACACTAAGTTTGGGTAATGTTTCTGACTCTTCTCCAGTGTGTTATCTTGGCCAAGTCATTGAATTGTTCTGTGTCTGTTTCTTCAGTGGTAAAATGATGCCCTTCCACTATATTATCTCTCACATTCTCTCTAGATCTAACAAAAATTCTTTGTATTCTCTATAATCCTTTTACCCTCACTGACTATTTCATGATTTTCACTGTTTTCTGGCACAATAGAGGATGCTGCTTCTGAAATAAGGAATACCCAGGTTCATATCGTGCCTCAGATACTTTTCTAACAATGCAGTCCTGGACAATTAACTTAACTTATTGTGTCTCAACTTTTTTTTTGCTTTTTTTATTTTTATTTTAAACCCTTAAGTTCTGTGTAATGACTTATAGGTGGAAGAGTGGTAAGGGTAGGCAATGGGGGTCAAGTGACTTGCCCAGGGTCACACAGCTGGGAAGTGTCTGAGGCCGGATTTGAACCTAGGACCTCCCGTCTCTAGACCTGGCTCTCAATCCACTGAGCTACCCAGCTGCCCCCCGTGTCTCAATTTTTTTATCTACAAAGTAGGCCAAATAATAGCACTTACCTCTTGGGATTGATGGGAGGAAAAATCGGTTATTATTACTAAATTTTTTGCAACTCTTAAAGTGCTATATAAATGCTGCTCCTTGTCATTATTATTGTTGTTATTGCTATTATTTTTAGTTCTTTCTGTCCAAAAATACATGTAAATATTTCTAATTCCTAAAATACACAAACCTATGGGTGTCTTTCTAATCTTTACTTTTTCTCTATACCATCTATATAAACTGGCTAACCTCAGTGATTTATTTTTATTCTTTGATCTTTTCCAGAGCATTGTTTTTACCTGTAACATCATTAATGTGCTTTTAAGGAATTCTATTATCCATGCTTTGTCTTTTTTATTCTCACAATCACACTTCCCTATGGAGAAGGGAAATCTCAGCTTCTCAAATTTGAGTTTCCATAATCATGTCAGTTATCTCTAAGCATGCTCCTGTTCTTTAGCACAGCCTGAAAATGTTTGTAATGGAATATTAGAAATACCAAGAATTTATGTAAGTGCAGGAACTTAATGAACCATTGGGTTCAGGAAAAATAATAGCTACATGAAATCAGAAATAGAGGAGGATCACAGAAAAATAAAACTATATTGTATTGAAAAGAAAGTTTCTAAACTCCAGAGGCTTATTCAATAACTTGATTAGAAAACAAAACACTATTCCATCACTAATTTCAGGTATTTAAGATCATTCTAATTCTGAAGAAAGCAATATTCATGGGTGTTAAAGAAATTTCATTCTTTCATCCATTTTTCTATTTAAATCTTATAGTGTACAACATTGATACTTCTAGAAAAAGGGAGGCAAGAGCTATCTATCTACCTATTTATCTATCTATATGTCACATCTCTAGATTGATACAGGTATAGATAGATGGAGAACAATAGATCATTTTGCTCTTTGTTACTTGTTCTAATAAAAATGTGGTGAGGAGATGGAATGAAAGTCCATCTTGAACCTGGCATGGTTCATTTCTTATTATCAGTGATCAAAGCAATGCCAATTCTCTTAATACCACAAGCAATGAAGAGAGGGGCATATCTGGATCTCCAAACACCTTTCTGAGACATGTAAAGATTATTCACATTTCTAGAAGCAATGAAATTGAGAGATATTAAGGAAGGGGCTCATATAAGGTCACTCCGAGAAATCAAAAGCTGAATCAGCATTAGAACGACTAGTTCCTAACTCTTACTTTTATCCTCCATCCCTGAAACCATAATAGCTTCCCAAAGGAAAACAATTAGGAAAAGGAGGGTTTTGTGATTGAAAGCTTCTTTCAAAAGCAAAGTTCTTTGATTTAATAAACCTTACTTTTTGTCTTCCATGCTGATGTTCAAAATGCTTTTCATTGTTCATGTTTACAGCTTGCTGGCTGCTGAAGCAGCAGAAGAGAAGAAATCTTTTTGAAGTGATGGGTCATGTGTATCTTGGCCGAATCGTTTAAATACAGTGCCAAAAGACTCCTAAAAGATTAAACTGTTAACCACAAGTACGTGGTTTCAGTTGGGAAGATTTATTTGTCGCTGACCATATTAGCTGTTGTAGTGAACATTGGCTCTGGGAAAGTCAAATGCTGGGTCAAGTCCAAGATGCAGTATTTGGAAAGCTAGTTTGCATTTGTAGGGTGAACATTTTACTTAAGAAGACTTCTACACAGTACCAAACAAATGGTTAATGATGAACTCACAAGATGTTCTACTGGCTCCTGGTCTTAAATCTTCTTTCTTGGCATGTTTGATGCACACATGTGTCAATTCTAAGTATTTTGTCCATTTATCTGCTTGTCTCATTCATAGACCAGGAGGTAGTGCATGTTCAGCTGCCTCTGAGAAGTAGTGAATGCTACTAGCTTGAGAATTCTTCAAGACACAATTGAGTTAAGTGCTATATAGTCAATTGCCTGTGGTAGGCAATAAGCACAGGAATGAAAAAAAAATTTCTACAGCCATAGATGCTACATCAGATGGACCAAAGCCACATAATGAGATGAAAAATACTATTAATCAGAAAACTATAGATCCTGCTGGAGCTGGAAACATTGAAGTTTCTTGTTTCGGTAGAAAGTTTGCTGACTTTGAAGCCAGATGAAGTTCCAACTGGGCTCTGCCATTTACTACTTGTTTGTTCTTGGGTGAGTCACTTAACCACTCTGGTGAGTCTGTGCCTCAGTTTATTCATCCAGAAAATTAAGGAATTCAACTAGATGTCCTTTAGTGTCCTTTCCAACAATATATCTTTGATCTTAAGATCATGGTGGGCCAAAAATATGGCTCTGATTGTGCTCTTGAAAGTTAGGGATGGAAACTATTCTTTAAGAGAATTCTCAGAGCAACAACAACAACAAAAAAGTCTAGTCACTCAACTTTGCATTGGCTACTTGACCTGGTTTAAACTTGGCAGAATAAGATACCTTTCCTAGGATAAGCTCATCACTTCTAAACTCATCATAATGCTGCTAACTCAAGCCTTGATTGACATCACCTCCCTCAGCCTCCTCTCCCTCTGACTAGAGGGTTGGAACAAGAAGTACCAAACTCCTCCTAGTGCTTTCCTTTATGCAGGGCAGAAGCTGAATTTACTCCAGTTTACATCTGCTACTTTGCCTGGTTTCAACTTCACAGAATGAGATGATCACATGCCAGGTAATCTCTGCTGTTCCTCCCTCCTTTTTCTTGTTTCTTTTTGCATAGTATCCCCTTTTAGACTGTAAGCTCTTTGAGGACAATGCCTGTCTTTCTTTTTTAATTTTCTCTCCATCACTTACCCCAGTGCATAATACTTAAGTATATAGGACATACACAGTACATAATCTAATAAATGAAAAAGCCACCATCAGTCAATCACTGTTCAACTGGTTACCAACGTTGTTGTTGATGGCACCTGCATTCCCCATTTAGACTCTCAAACAACATGAATGGAGGAAGCAAATGATCTAGGACACCTTAGGGTCATAAGACCTCATTGTAATATGAATTAGGGTGTCACAAGAAAGGCTATCATGATCCTATGGGAATAACTCAGTACTTACTATTTCCCATTTAGGGTGTCATCTCCCTCCTTCTATCTTCCAATGGAAACCCTTTATTTCCTTCAAGGCCCAGCTCAAATAATACTTTATGACATTTTCTCTGATTTCCATATTTAGAGGAAGGCAATCCTAACCCAATCTCTCATGTTTCTCTCTTTTTTTTGAGGCCCTCATCATTTCAGGGCTGGACTATTGTATCCCCAGTGCTTAACACAGTGCCTGGCACATATAAATTTCTTAATGAATGTTTATTGACTGATGCTGATGTATAAATAATGAAAGAAATATAGAATGTGTTCTTGAGCTACTATCTCAACTCTTACTTCTTCTGACAAATCAGTGATATGGAACATGGTGAATGATTCTTCTTTTAGGGAGAGATACTCCTGAGGTAGCTTACTTTCTAATCCCATAGCTCATGAATCCCTTATGATGAACTTTCGCCCTGATTATAAGTTGCAATAGTCTGTCAGACTTAATTTGCCTTTAGAAATGAGATTTATTAATGTGATAAAGTACGATCAGTGGATATAAATATTCTCCCTTGCATGACATACCCTCTCACCAGTACCTGTATCAAAGGGACAGCTCACACTTCTTTGAATCCCAATATGGTAAGCACCCTAGGGCAGATGGTGGAGGGTATGAGACTGCCTAATGAGGGTGTGAACTGAACTGAGTCAGAAATGGGGCAGGTTAAAGCTTCTATGTTGATAAGGGTGGTCTCATGTTCATGAGTGGCTACTGAATTTCCAAACTCGGTAGTAGAGAGATCTAGTCTCAAAAATGTAAAATGTAATATGTATATCATACATGCATATACACATACAGAAGTATGTCAAGAGAAACTCGTTTCTTCTGTATGAAGCCTTCTCCCATTTTGTTTGTCTTAATTATTCAGTTGCTGGTGCCCTTCCCTCCAAAATTGCCTCCTCTGTGTCCGTGTCTGTATATGTATAAACACATATAACCCAAATACATAAAACTGTTTTTGCTTCTGTTTCTATATATAACACAAAATAGTCTTTAAAATCCCTTTTACCTTTAACTCCTTATGATGTCTTGACATTCCATTTCACTCTATGATTATTTCTCAACTTTTAATTTTTACTCTGGCAATAAATTTGCAAATCTAGTAATGCCATTGATATTTGTATCAATTCATAAGCACAAGGCCCCAATCTTGATCCAACTAGAAGGGTTAAGCAATGAAGAACATTACTCTTCCCCGTGTTGGCAAGAAAAGCATAAGAATCCAAGTCATGATTTTTCAGCAACATTTCATTTGTACAACATATTTTTCCTTGTCGAAATGATAGATTTAGATAGGGTAGGACTATTAGATGAAGGCTGGTCAATAGCCTACATGTCAAAGTTACTCATACCACATGAGCAATACTCACTTTTGCCAAAAAGGAAAAGGAACCATAGGCAAGTCATGTTATCCACAATGGAATGCTATAAGGAAAATCTGTCCAAACTGCAAACAGATGCTGGGCAAGACCCAAGCTCATGGCAGAGACCCCTACCTTCATAGACTTAAGTATGGGAATAGAACTCCTGACAGCTTTAGGTCATTTGCCCAGCTGCTGGTGAGCCAACGTCTTCACTAAATAATACCCTCTGTAAATGAATAACTGAAACCTGAGACCCACAAAAGCTTTTCAGTTTCATGTTAGCCTGACAAGTAAGCAATGCCCTAAATATTGATAGATAACCACAAATCTGGGAAATTACTTTGGGACCGAATGATAGTATTTTTCATTGCAAAGAATAGAATGGTCATTTATAAAACAATTATTGTTTCAGGAGAGGCAAATTCTGAAATCAGCAGAAATGAGGATTTCATAAACCTTCTGATCTCAGGCCTGCCAGTGTAATGCCTTCTTGATAATAGAACATGAACTCCTTAAATTTAGGATTAAATCAAGTTCTCCCCTATTAGCCTTTTATTTCATTATTTCTATTGTCTTAGATGTCTTTGGATTTATGGAAGTTTAAAGAGACAGATAAATGATCTCTAACTGTCTCTTCCCATGTAAGTGGGTATGATATATGTTTAACTGGAGTAGCTCTCTCCATAAAGAAGTATAGGATTAAATCAGTGCTAAGTCTAGGTAAGTTCCAGCCTTTGTGGTAGCAGTCTTCCAACTACTATAGAGTCCATTGTTTCTAGTAGTTCTGCATTATCTCGATCATCTGTTTTTGTCAATAATTCATCTCTTAAAGAGCGCATCTTTTTCTCCTATGTAATCAAAAGATAAAATAATATAAATTATGTGGGATTTTAATTTTTTGCTTCAGATGAACTATTTGGTGATACTCAGAGATATTCATAGAACAAAGTATTATAAACTTAGACCTGGAAAGACCCTAAAAGATCATCTAGTCCATCTTCCTCATTTTTTAAGTGAGAAAACTGAGAACCAGAGAAGTTAAGTGAGTTACCCAAAGCCACACACTAAATGGAAGAGGCAGATTTGAATCCAAGCCTTTTGGTCCAAGATGCAGTTCTCTTTCCAATGTACCACATCTAAAATGTAAGATGTAGATGATGTTTTATTGCTTCAGATTGTCCATTGCCCACCAATTCTCTCAAAGATTAGCTTGAGTTCCAAGCCAAATAAAATATGATAAATAAGTAATTTTAAGAATCTATTCTGGTGCAAGGCATTGTACTAAGAAGCCTAAACTCTGTCTCTTACAATCCCAGCCTATATTGGGATTAAATACAAATATGTGGAATAAGTGATTATACTTCTAGAAGTATAATCACTAGAGACAATGAACCCCTGCTTATTATTAATAGACATTCTTACTGTCCTAAACATATCCCCTGATGGACATTTAGCTTGCTTCATAGTGGTCTGGCTTCATGTTACCTTCCCAGCTTTATTATACTCTGCTCTTCTTCACCCATTCTCCATTTCAGTAAGACTGGCCTTTTGGCTCCTCATAACCTATGACTCTTGTGCCATTTTCCATCTTTGTGACTTTGCATTGTACCCAAAGTCTATTCGCTCTGTCCTTAACTCCCTCTTGAAATCTCTGGTTTCCTTCAAGATTCAAGTCAAATACCACTTTCTAGAAGACATAAGAACTTTCCTTGATCTTATGCATCCCACCCTGGTTGCTAGTCTTCTTCCCCCAAGGTTACCTTATATCTCTTTGTATGTGTTTTAAATAGACTTGTAAAAATGAATATTCTACCTCCTGTTAGAATGTAAGCCCCTCAAGTAAAGGAACAATTTTGCCTTAACATTTGCATCCTCAGTGCCTAGGACAGTGCCCATAATTTATTAAACACTTAACAAATACTTGCTGAATGATTCTAATACCATGATTTCCGTTTTGTAGATGACTGCCACCATCTTTTTATCTTTTATCATTCCTTTCTGAAATTATAACATATTCCTTTATTCTCAAAATTTCTTAACCCAGTCTGGCCTTTAAGTCCACCTGTACTCTTTTATCATCATTTCCTCCTTATTGGTCTGTTGGGTTCGGCTCATTCTAATTTTTTTAACCCTTACTTTCCTTTTTAGTAACAACTCTTCCAAATGGGATTAAGTGATTTGTGCAGGGGCAGACAGCTAGGAAGTGTCTGAGGCCAAATATGAAACTAGGTTCTCCAAACTGTAGGCCTGGCACTCCATCCACTGTGCCACTGAGGTGTTCTTCACCCCTCTTCTGTTAAGGCTGCTGTTTCCCCATAACTACGTACCTATGCACAACTTCTGTGCAGTATGCAGGTGAGTTATTCGGATGCCTACTGATTGTCTCCAACCCAATCTGGACTCTAAGCATAAAGAATACATTAAGGAAAGGTTGCAGCCTCATCAACAAGAATATCATATCCACACATCATTTAATTTTAATTCTATGAATATTTATTAAGTACCTTCTATGTGGGAATGCATATTTGGGGTTAAGGGAAAGAATATACAGAACACTAAATAAGACCAATGATAAAAGGCAGGAAAGAAGATTGTTAATATCTAATAGCAAGGAAAAAAGAAGTGATGAGATGAGTCCCAAGACAAGACTGGCCTGAGATGACTGTGGCAGAAAGTGATCAATTCTTCAGATATGAAGGAGAGGAAGATCAAAAGAGCTATGATAATCACTGAAAAAAACTGAATTTATGGTATTTTATATTAGTCTAGTATGAATGCCTATTCACAATTATAAAAATCTCCATACCTAGAAACCATGAATAAGTAACAGAGTTAAGTAATAATAAGGATATATATCACAAAAGGAAAAGGCTAATTAATTTTGTATACCCAAGGGTAGTCCTACAAATGTATCCAAATAGAGCTCCAATAAACCTAAACTGTCTTTAAATAATTTCAAACATTGTTAGGTATACAAAAATTTCCTTTGACCAGAAAAGTTACCTCAATCTTACCCAAAGGTATTATTTCTAAACTCTCCCTTACTACATATCCTCTTATTTCTACTTATACCACTATGTTACCACACAATGTCAAGACAGTCTTCATTACAGCAATTCAAGGATCCAGGACAACTCAAGGGACACATGAGGATAAAGTCTATCCACTACCATGGAAGAAACTGAGTCTGAATACAGATTGAAGCATTCTATTTCCTCTCTGAATTTTTCTCTAGTATTAGTGATATGTTTCTTCTTTCACAATAAGACAAACAAGATATTCTACAGTAGGATGGACTGATCCATATTTTCTCTTCCTGTACCTTCTTGCATCTTCCCTCAAATAGCTCTTATTGACACATCTATTCCCTCAATAATCCATTCTACATTTTTTTCTCTTCTCTTCTTGTTCCCTTTTCTCTGCCTTTTTTTCCTTGCTCTTATCCAACAAATTCAGTATACTTTCTAAGTCACAAATCCTAATGGTAATTTACCTCTCAAGTTTCAATACTCCTAATAAATTTCACAGTTAGTTCTGGCCTCCCAAGCCTCGTCCTTTCCTTTATTGGATACACCTAGGAACTTCCTGGATTTCTCAGCCACATGAAGGCTGGAACTCTTACCCTTCCCTAACAATTCCTGGTAACCCAATGGTAACCCTACAATTTCTGATGTGATACAATATGCTTTGGGTTTACTTTATGCCCCCTCCTTGTTTGATATCTGGAATCTGGTCCCTTTTGAGAAGGAGCAACATGCACACATTCAGAGTTCTTCCACAAAAAGGGACCAACCAAACAAATAGAAAGGCATGGAAGAGATTATTAAATTTATTTTAGGCCCATTGCCTGATTTTCCTTAGATCGTCTCTGGTTTCTTTTATTCTTTGGACATTTGGACCAGTGAGTATTTTCATGACTTTATTAGCTGTAGCTCATTGAAATTCAATGCAGAGCAAAGAAGCAAGAAGAACACTTGGGAAAGAGGAGTTTAGGGAGTTGCCCTACAATTAGAGGTCAAAGAGGGGATAGCTAGAGGGTTGTGCATTCCAGGAAGGGCTTTTCAGGAGTGTCAGGGGATGTCATGGTAGGAGGGATTTTTTTTTCAAGGGCTGGAGAAATTATTTTAGGAGGATGATTTTCAAGTGGAAAATTTTTAATGTCTTGAAGGTGGATACTTGCTGAAATGAAGGGGAGTGACTGGAATGAGAGCTACTTTTCTGAATGACAAAACTGTTCTTTTAGGAAGACAATTCTGGGGAGTAAGGGAGTATATAAGGGGTGAGAGAGTATACTAGCATTTAAAACTTATGTGGAAGGGAAATTCCAGATATAGGACTCTGAAAAAAGAAAAGATGTATGAATGGCTTGTTATTTTAGGTATAATTTATCAGACATTACTCTAAAGTGTCCTTTGGTCCTTTCTAAGATAAAGTGGGTCAAGACTTTGTCTCTGATGACAGTGATCCCAGAGGAGAAATTTATGGGAAAGGATTTTCACTGATTTTATCAGTTGAGGAATGTACTCTGAATATCCCAAACTTCCCCTTCAATATATTATCATAGATATTTGATCATTATCCATTTAATTGACTTATAAAGGCTTTTGTAGGTTAAACCATTATACCTCCTCTGGATAACACACATCCGTGCACACACACACACACACACACAAACACACACACACACACACACACAGTTGTCCAGTCATTTTTCGGTCATATCCAAAACTTCATGACCCTATTTGGAGTTTTCTTGGCAAAGATACTGAGTAGTTTGCCATTTCTTTCTCCAGAGGAAACTGAAGCAAAATGGATTTACTGACTGGCTCATGGTCACACAGCTAGTAAATATCAGGGGCTGGATTTGAACTCAGGAAGAGAAGTCTTTGTAACTCCAGGCCTAGCATTCTGTATTCTGCACTAATTGCCTCATATACTTCTTGTACTTGTCCTGTAACTATCATTTAGTTTTAAAATCTGCCTAGTAGGGGCAGCTGGGTAGCTCAGTGGAGTGAGAGTCAGGCCTAGAGACAGGAGGTCCTAGGTTCAAACCCGGCCTCAGCCACTTCCCAGCTGTGTGACCCTGGGCAAGTCACTTGACCCCCATTGCCCACCCTTACCACTCTTCCACCTATGAGACAATACACCGAAGTTAAGGGTTTAAAAAACAAACAAAAAAAATCTGCCTAGTACCCCAAAGTTTCTATGATTTGTATAAATTGATTGGTGTTGATATTCATACTGTTCATAAGATTTTGGAACACGGACCCTCTAATTGTTCTTTTCTCTAGACTGAGGAGCTCTTACTACCTAAGGTCAAACTTTTTTTTCTTTATGTAGTTTATGAACCCTTCTAGTGTTTTCCCTTTCCTTAAGACCTTCCCTATTCCTGAAAGGTCCTTCACCTCTTTTTTATTCGTGAAATCTTTCTTATATTAAATGTTCAAATCAAATTTGAATTCTTCCTCAGTTTTACCTGATCAAATGCTAGTTCCTTCATGGTGTTACCAGATTAAAAGTCACTTCTGCTATGGACAAATTTGATCACTACCTGTTCTAGTCCAATTTCTTCTTCTCTCTCTCCTAACTATGAATACTTTAAGGTCAGTCATGTTGATAATTGTCTCATACATTTTTTACATATTATCTTGTATTTGAACTATTTATGTATATTGTTTATTCTCTATTACTCAATAAAGTCCAATGGCTTCCTATCACCTTTAGGATCAAATAAAGACTTTTGTTTCATATTTAAAGCTTTTGACAACCTGGTACTACTTTTCAAATCTAATCATACAATATTTATTTTCACAGACTCTGTGGTTCAATTAAACTGATCTTTCTATCTTTCACATACTTTAACTCCTATCTCCATGTCTTTGCATGGGCTCTCCTCCATATTTAGAAAGTATTCCCTGCTTAATCCTACTTCTTAGAATCTCTATTCCCCACTCACCCACCCAAAGCTCAACTCAAGTATCACTTTTTGAATAAAACCTCTTCTAACTATTCTCTCATACCTTCAATTATCCTTCATTAATTTTAGTTAGATTTCTATCTGATTATATAAATACACATCTCCTCTGAGAGAATATAAGCCAGTTGAAGGCAGAGACCATTTTTTCCCATAGTTCCTTCAACATTTGCCATTTTCCTTTTCTGTCATAATAACCAATCAGATGAGTGTGAGGTAGTACTTGAGAACTGATTTAATTTGCATTTTTCTAACCAATGATGATTTAAAGCATTTTCCTCATGATTATAGAAAGCTTTGATTATTTTACCTGAAAACCACCTGTTTATATTCTTTGACCAATTAACTATTGGGAAATGACTAGTTTTCTTAATCATTTGACTTTTTATCAATGCATTTGAGAAATAAAGCCTTTATTAGAGAAACTTGTAAATTTTTTTCATAGTCATGATTATTTCCTGACATCTTTCCTCCCCTGCCATTTCTCCTACTCTTTATTTTCTTTTATGTGAAATAATTTATCTTATTCTAACTTCTCCTTTCCCCCTTCTCCTAATACATTCTTCTTCCTCACCTCTTAATTTTATTTTATTAGATATTGTCCTATCATATTCAACTCACACCCTTGTCCTCTATTTTTACTCTGTGTGACTACTCTAATAATGATAAAGGTCTTGAGAATTATAAGTATCATCTTCCCATATAATGATATAAACCTTTATTAAGCCCCATATGATTTCTCTTTATTTTGCTTTACTGTTTCTTGATGTCTCATAGATTCATTGGTTTAGTTTTGGTTTTTTTAAGTGAATTAATATCTTCATCAAATTTATTGTCTCTAGAGTAATTCTCACAGTGGCAACATCTAAGTACAGAAAATTAGAAGAAGTTAGAGTGTGGATGCCAGACTCATGAACCTGAAAATAAAATAAATGTTAAGATTACAAAAAAAGCTGGTTGTTCTCAGTTGTGGCTGAAATAGGGTTAATGAAAGGGCCTAATTTTAAATAAACCTGGAAAGCTAGGTTGGACTTGACCTTCTAGGCTTGAACCAACAGATTGATTTGTTTCTACTTTATCCTCGAGGCAACAGGGAATAATTGAAGGTTTTTGAACACATGGTCAAACCTAGGGCTTAGGAAGATGACTTTTGCAATTGGATGGAAGGGATACCAACTGAAAGCAAAGTAGGACAGTTAGAAAAATATTACAGGAGTCCAGGTGAAAGGTGATGAATAACCAGCCCTTTGAGAAGAGGTGAGGTAGAGTTGATAAAAGATGATGTGGAGTCAGAATGAGTCAAACTTGGTAATTTATTATCCAGTTGGGCACAGCAGTGGCAAGAATGCTAGATGGAGTCTCAGATGGCCTGAATTTGCTCCTTACTCTGCTACTTAATTCTACTCCTTAATATCCATGTAACCTTAACAAGTCACTTAACTTCAGTTCTTTCATCTGTAAAATGAAAGTGATGACCAAATCACCTCTAAGGTCCCATTTGGATCTAAATCTATCATCCTTTAAAGCTGACAACTTATGTCTCATTCCTTGCCTGAAGATCTCCATCCACTTAAGCACTCTGAACATTATTATTTCCTACTCAGCCCCAAGACTTTGAACTCTGCAATCTCTCTCTTCCTGGCCACAATCTCCTGTTCTCTTCTACTTTCTTCAGTCCCATTGAATTTGGTCTTAATCTTCATCCTGACCACTAGTTTCCTCAGTCCCTCCCTATGATTACCATCTATTACTCTGGTTCTATTAATGACTCTGAGATTTCTCCTTAGATTACAGGCAAGAGTTAAGAGTAAATAAATTTATAAACGTAGGTTAGATAATTGTTGTCTTGATTTACTTGCCCATAAAACACACATGTCATTTCCTCCTCTGTGAAATTTGTTTCTTGTATTATTTATCCATTCCTCATGTATTTCCATTCCTAGAGGAGTTTAACACAACCCAAAGCTTTAAAAAGTCCCCTGAGCATTCTCTTTTCCAGCTGATGAAAGTGTTAAATAGGAAACCCTATGAGCAACATGCCACCATTCAGAGAAAACAAACCCTTGTCTTTTTTTAATTAAGAAAGATTGTAGCAGTTATCTCAGTGCCTGGTGGCTAGTAAGCACTTAACAAATGCTTTTTGATTAAAAACATGAACAACTTAGGTATAGACCAGGGTAAAATATCCTTAACAATTGCATGGTAACATTTAAAAAATGCAAATGAAAAAGTACTACTTCTCCTTTGCCCAATTGAATGAGACATTGACTCCAGTACTTTATCTTTGCTTATGAGTTCTCTGTTTCTACACTTGAGATTTATCATTATTTCTTTTTTAACATTTATTATCATCATCTCCTCCTCATTCTCTTTCATCCTCTCCATCTTCTCTTAAATTTAGCAAGGCTATTAGGTAAAAATGAGAAATATGGGAAAAGCCTATTTTTGATCCAATGGTTTTGTCTTGAGAGATCTTAGTACCAAAAAATAGCTTGTTCCAAACTGAAAGAGTGGAGAGGTGTTAGCCTATTAGGTTAGAGGCTGTCATGGTATAAGCATAGGTTGAGATATTTGTCCCTAATCACACTGTTTTATTTGCCCCAAATGAAACACATCTAACAAGATAAATCTGGGCTCAAAGGACAGCACACTTCTTTTTGGAAAGATCTTCCAGAATAAAAGTCAGATCCATAGGAAGTATGGCTTTTTGGTTCTTATTTTATTGCTTTTCTTACCACTTCTAACTACTGTATTCAACTTATGGTATACATTCTGTTCTTTAGGATTTCATAAGATATCCCTATACCTCTATGCTAACAATTCCTGTAACTTCATTCCAAACCTGTTGCATTTTATATAAAAGAAGAAATTTAGGAGGATTATTTTAAAATATGTTTTTAACATATATATTTCTTTTCCTTCTTTTTGTTCTCTCTTCCTCTCTAAGGAATGCATACCGTCTGGGCTGAACTGAAATGGTTGAGTCACATCTCTGGTTGAGTCACACATTCACAACATTTTTCCAGCACCATAAAGGAAGAAATTCTGCTGATTTAGAACACAACAAAGTGGAAATTATTATGATGTTGTTGAGAGAATCAAAACATTTAAATTCATTCTGTACAATTTTGTCAAGCAAGCTCAAAAGTATAATTCTGTTGTTTTGGAAAGTAACTAGGTCATTGGGTAAGAACTCCTGGTTCTGTCACAACAGATACAAGTTGTAAGGGAAGAACTGATTGTTTAAATAAGTCAATATGGCAAAGGCATACCGACAAGGCAGCAGTAGGGTGCAGTAGAAAATATGGATGTATTTGACATTAGAAGAACTGATGATTCAAACCCCTCCTCAGCAGACACTGACTTGTAGCAGGTCACTTTACCCCACTCAGTTCTCTCATCCATGAAATGATAAGCACCTCGTTTTATCGAGGTGTTAAAAGCATTGTTGTGAGCTCAAATTAAACAATGTATATGACGAATTTATAAATGTTAGTTGTTACTAATATAGTGCTAAGAGATGTTGCATAGGAAGTACCATTCAAACAAGTCCTTGAAATAAGTATAATTATGTTTATGTAGTTCCCAGGTTTGTTTTGGCAGGTAAATCGCCATGTACTTTATTCTGACTGATTATTTTAATTGGGTTATCTCTTACTATCTCTTCTTGCAGGGCTTTGACAGTGATAACAGAATGCTGAAGATTCATGTGGGTTTATTTTATATCCTGCTAGTTTGCTAAAATTATTAATAGTTTCAACTAATTTTCTTGTTGAATTCTAGATTTTTGCATATATACTATCAAATCATCTGTGATAAGAGAGTTTTATTATTTCTTTGCCCATACAGATTCTACTAATTTACTTATCTTATCTTATTGCTATTGCTAGCATTTCTAATACAATATTAAATAATATTGACAATGATAGACATCCTAGTTTTAATCTTAATCTTATAAGGAAAGCTTTTAAACATCTCCATTACAGATAATGTTTGCTGATGGTTTTAGGTATATACATAAAGTGAGATTTTACAAGTAAATTAGAACAGGGAGCATATTACCTATCAAATTTATGAATAGGAGAAGAAATTATGAATAAACAAGAGATAGAAACATTGTGAGATATAAAATAGACAATTCTGATTAAGTTAAAAAGGTTTGCACAAATAAAACTTATGTAACCAAGATTAGAAGGAAAGCAGAAAATCAGGGAGAAATTTTGTAAACAATTTCTCAGAAAGAGAACTCATATCTAAAATATATAGAGTCCTTTGTCACATATATAAGAATATGAGCCATTCTCCAATTGATAAATTTCCAAGACATGAACAGACAGTTTTAGGATGAAGAAGTCAAAGCCTTATGTAAAAGGCTCTAAATCATTATTAATTAGAGAAGTAGAAATTAAAAAATATCTGAGATATCATCTCATACCTATCAAAATGCCTAAATGACAAAAGGGCTAAATTACAAATGTTGGTGGGAATGTGGAAAAATGGACACAGTAATAGACTATTGGTGAAACTATGAATTGAATCATCCATTTTGGAGAGTAATCTGGATTTATACCCAGAGAGTTATAAAAGTGTGTATATCTTTTGATCCAACAATACCACTATTAGGTATGTTCCTTAAGGTGATCAGGGAAAAAGGAAAAGAATTGTGGTGGTAAAGACCTGGAAATTGAAAGGATGCCCATCAATTGGGGAATAACTAAACAAGTTGAAGCATGTTATTGTTATGGAATAATTACTATGCCATAAGAAATGGTTATAGTCCCAAGGTGATTGATCAATAGGGCAGCCAATTGACATGACTTTTCTATCTATTCAGGAACAATTTTAATATGGTATTATTGATTTGATTACTGCCATATTTCAATGGAAATATGTAGACATCTCAAACTCCTGAAGTCCCAAATAGAACTCATCTTTTCTCCTAAACCTTCCCCTTTTCCAAACTTTGCTATTACGGTCAAAGGTGTCAGGGGCACCACCATACTCCCAGTCACCCAGACTCACAATCTCAGTGTCAGCCTCAATTTCTCATTCTGTCACAATTTTAATCTTGTGCCCCATTTTGTCATCTCTGCCTTCACATCCCTCACAGGTAATTCTTTTTCACCATTCACATAGCTACTGTGCAAAGTCTCCATCAACTTGTAGCCTTCCAGTTGGTCTGACTTTTCCAAGGTGTTGTCCACTACAATTCTTTTCCTCTCAGCAGCCAAAGTGTTCTTCCTAAATCTCAGATGTGACAATTTCTTCCTTCAGTCACTAGATTCCAGTGGCTCTGAATTACCTTTAGGATCAGATATAAAATCTTCACTTGGGTTCTAAAAGTCCTTCAAGATCTGGCATTTGCATATGTTTTCAGTCTTAAACTTTACTTATCTCCTCAAATTCCATAACCCAGCAAATTGAGCTTTCTTTCTATTACCTCTAATAGTGATTTCTAAGTATCCCTCCCTGCCCCCCAATACAGTGCTATAGAAATGATGTTTTATAAATAGTTCTGTTGTTCTGTAGAAGAAAGCACTATAATCCATGATGAGGGATAATACACACCTAGCACCTGTAAAAATTGGCCTAATCCTGCATGTCTGATGGTGAATGAAAAAAAAAAACTGAGCAATTTTTCGCTGTATTCAATCCACATGGATAATCCACATAATTTAGATTCGATGAAGCTTTTTCAGCTTTAAACAGTCTGGCCTGGAATATAAGTAATATCTATTTCAACTCCCTACCCCTCAAAAGGATTATAAGTTACATTATTCAGGTATTGCATACATTACTAAGCTTACTATTTTATTTTCATGTGTAAAATTTGATCCCAAATTGGATTCAACCCATAGCCATATTTACGTAGAGAGTTTCAAAAGGATAAGAAAGAATAAACTTTGGTGTATGTCTCCAAGTAAATTCAAATTGACTTGCAAAAAAGCAACAGCAAAGTCAAGGGCTACTTTGGGGCCAAATCTATATTGGTTTTTGAACCATTGACGTCTTATCCATTTCTCCATTCAGCTGGAAAAACAAATGCCATGAATGTCACAGGCAAAATGAATTCAAATCCATTGAACCTCATCTTGTTTCTTTTGAAAGTGTAATTTAGACAGACATCTGGATTTTGTCACTTCTCTTTGTGCAAATAATGTTGCTGAGTAGGAGTTGCCACAAAAATATTGTACTGTTGACATTGAATTTATAGATGTTAGAGTAAATTAGATGAGGCCTAGAGACTCCGGAATTGGAGATAGTGCAAATGTGGAAGGGCTGAATTTAATGGGGATGCTTCAGAGGCTTAGTTGGCTGCAGCTCAGGACTTCTGAGCTCCTGATATCCACTAATTTCACTCTCCTGTCATAGCAAGGATTACAGATATATTGCATCATGCCTGATTTCTTAACATAAAAAAATTGAGAATAAGCAGCCACGTTCTGTCAATGTTGACCATGGTTTAGCCTGCAGGCCAAGAGAGCTGTACCCAGATTGTGGCTGCTGTGCATGCTGGTGGTCATCACCATTGGTGACCTAGGGGAATATCTACCCCAAGAAAGTGAAGATTTCTCCTGGCACATGAAAATTATTTGTTCCAGTGGCTGAAGTAGGCACTGTACAGTGTTTAGAACTTAGTCATTGAAGATGTCAAGGTCATCTACTGCATCTCAAGTTGTTACCAATTATCCTGACTTTTGTCTATCTTACCACTTGACTTGGGTGACTCTGAAAGAGAGAGCAAGGTTGAAGACTATCCAACTCTGCCTCACTCATATCCAATTCATGTGCAACCACTGCACCAACCTCTTGCCTCAATAAATATTTATTCATACTTATGTGCCATGTACTGTGCTAAATTCTGGGGCAAATAAAATGAAAATAAAATATCCAAACACAAGCATTACCTATTAGCCTTCTCTTCAGACCTTGGAATTAGGAAAATATCTGTTCAGATTTGATTTCTGATCCGATATTCCTGAGTCTCATTTTCCACATCTCTAAAGTGGGAACATTAACTATAGCACCTACCTCAAAGGATTGTTGTGGGTTTCAAATGAGAATAACTACAGCGCTTTATAAACTCTAAAGTACTATAGAAGCATCAGTTATTGTCAGACTCTACTACTGTTAGTTAATGTTCATTGCTGGTTATGGTCTTACTCTTCAGTAAAGCAGATATGAAAGATAGAGGCACAAAGCTTGCATTAGAATAACTCCTACTTAACACCTTCATGATACTTGGGGTGGGGAATGATTTGCTTGTTTCCGGAACAAAAGATGCTCTCAAGCAGAAATTTCAAACAGTTAAAAAAGGGTAGAATAATTATTTTAATTATCATTAAAACAACTAACATACTTTCTTTGAAGTTTGACAGATTCTACCACTGTCTTTGATCTTTACCCATCTCTGATAGAAGCAGAAAGAATATTTGTTATCCTACGACAGCCAAACCAATGGCTCATTTTTCTCCTTTTGGCCCAGCTTCTTTTGGCTAGTGATTGGGAATAAATGTCAAAAGTAGCAGTGTTGGTTTACAGCAAAATCAAAGGGGCAGCTTTTTTTTTTTGGTAAATGAAACCAAGCGAATATAGAACTTGTCCTAAATACTGTAGTTAATATTAAACATAAGATATATAGGTTCATCTCCTGGCCTCCTCAAACTCTTCAAGGTCCACAAAAGATACAAAATCATCTTCTTTGTGCACACTAGTGAATCTATCCCTGAATCTATCAGCTACTGAATGCTTTCTTTATTGCTTTGTATATGAGTCCCTTTCCCTGAAAGGCTTTAACAAGAATCTTGATTTTAAAAGTCTTTATTGAATGGCATCATTAATTCTACCTCTCTAAAAAAATAATAGCTTCATGGTGGCAACTTTTAAAAATGCCCCTAAACCTTCTTAAACATGCTCCTCAAACAGTATCTAATGATGGCTAGCATTTATGTAGCACATTAATATTTGCATTGTTTTGTATATTTTATCTCACTTGATGCAATAATCCCATAAAGGCAGTATTATTAATATATCCATTTTATAGAATGGGAAGTGGAAACTTACAAAGATGAAGTGACTTATGTAGGTTCACATAGTTAATAAATGGCTAAGATCAAATTCAAACTCAACTCTAAGTAATTCTAAGTCTAGTATTATTTTCACTCTACCATTTTTACTCCCTTCAATGGGAGAAAATGGGGGTGGCTTGGATTTAAATTAAATTGAATAGTTTTCAAGAACATAGCCATTTGCACTCAGAATACATTTTGAATTCAGATGTTATAACAAGTTCCATACCTTATAAAATCTCTATTACCCTACCTTTCTCTGAACCCTTTTGATAATTCAACAAAAGAATTTCCTGTATGGATACATGGATTATTAACATGAAAAGATTATAGAGAGAACTCTAATTTTGCTTCTGTTTTCTCTGCCAAAGTGAATGATTTGGGGTTTGGATGGATGGACTACAAAGAGAGTGAAGACCCAAGAAAAATAAGGAGATAGTAAGAGAATATTTAGTTGTCATCAATGAATTCAATTCATCTGGCCCAGTCAAACTATACCCCAAGTTGCTGAAAGCTTTTATGGATGTTGTCACTGTGCTGGTGTCAGAGAGCTTTTGATGATGGTTTAGAAGAAAAGAGATGCCATATAACTGAAGAAAAGTGAATGAACCAATTTTTAAAAATGAGGACGATAATGGAGTTTGAAAGTGATAGCTCAGAATGGTTGACTTGAATCACTGGCTGGTCCTTGAACATGTTATTTGAGAAGATTGGGCAGCTAGGTGGCAAAATGGATAGAGCACTAGGCTTATAGTCAGGAAGACCTCAGATACTTTCCTAGCTATATCACTCTGTGTAAGTCACTTAATTTGTATTTGCCTCAGTTCCCTTATCTGTAAAATGGGGATAAAATATTACATTGATAGGGAAAAGTTGAAAATTCAAGAGAGGAATAGATGAATTAGTACTTCATGAGAGAAAACCAGACTAGATGTGATGAAATGAATATATAAAAGGGCTGACTTTGGCAAAGAGGATTATATTCTGTCAGAGACTGGGAGAACAAAGTAGCAGAAGAAGAAACTCAAATTAAATGATTTTAATTTTGTCTATTAAGAGACAAAAATAGCTAGACACTGGAGGAAAGTAAGGTAGAATTGTGGGAACCTTAAGGAGTAAAGAGGTTTATAATAGCATATATTGAGAATAAGATAAGATAAGAATAAGATAAGTATAATCAACTAAGGAGGAATTAGTTAAAGAGGAATGAAATGACTGCCTTGCTGTAGTAAAGACCCAGTTGATGTTGGATAATATGAATTTGTAATATATCCAATCAGTAGCAATCTTAGTCTTCCTTTAGTTGGAGAAAATCATGAAACCAGGCTGATTAGGTCCACTGGAAATTTGTGTCACCTAATCTCAATTGAAGGAAGGTAATGATTCTACTTGTAATTAATTCTTTATGAAACCCCTGCCCTAAATCTTCTCCTCCCTGGCAAGCCTTCCCCACCCTTTCAGCTAAGACTCACTGGTACTTCACAAAAAAAAAATGAGGCCATTCAGTGAGAGATAATCTTATTCTCCTCTCCTCATATTCCATTCTCCTTGCATTAGCTCCAATATCTCCTCCTTCACTATAGTTCTTGAAGAGTTGACTCTTCTCCTTACCAAGGCCAACCTCTCTTCTTATAACCTAGTAGGTGGAGCCTTGAATAAGTAATGGATGTGGAGTCAGAAAGACCCAAGTTCAAATCTGGCCTCAAACATAAACACTTTGACTGCTATCTTCCTCAGTCTTCCCATATGTAAAAAGGGTTACTATGAGTATAAAATAAGATAATAATTGTAAAGCACTATATAAGTGCCTGCTATTATTATTTTCCCCTCCCTTCTTTAATAGACAGTCCCCATTATGATCCCAAATCTCTAATCCTTGATCTCTCTCTCTTTCTATTGGTTCCTTCCTGTCTGCCTACAAACACACGGATGTCTACCTTATTCTTTAGAAACAAAACAACATAACACAGAAAACCACAACTAAAATGATCTAATAATATCGTGCATATTAACCACTATGCTAGCTCTCCTATCTTTTGTGGATTAACTCTTTGAAAAAAGCACTCTCAATAAATTTAAATTAGGAATCTCCATTTTCTCACCTCTCATTTCTAAATCCTATGTAGTTTGTCTTTTGACCTCATTACCCAAATCAAGCTAATTTCTCCAAAACTGCCAATGATCTTTTAATTGCCAAGTCCTACTTGACCTTTCTGCAGAATTCTATACTGCTGATTAATTTTTGTTCTAGTATACTCTAATCTCTCTGGGTTTTGTGACACTCTTTTATCTTCACTTTCCTTCCTGTCTGGCCACTCTTCAATTTTCTTTACTAGACAAACTTTATGTAGGGGTTTCCCCTAAAGATCTTTTCTGGGTTCCCTTTTCTTTTCTGTCTATATTTTCTCTTTTGAATCAGCTTCCCTGGACTGAATTATCATCCCTTTGGTAATGATTCCCAGAACCCCATAAATTTCAGCCCTCATCTTTCACAAACTTGAAGTACTATAGACATCTTAAATTCAACATGTCCCAAACTTAATTCATTTTAAATTAAAGCCCTCCTCTCTAACTTCTTTGTTACTATCACAAGAACCACCATCATCTCAGTTGCCCAGGTTCACAACTTTGATGACATTATCAACTCTTTCCTTTGCCTCATTCCCCATATCCAATCAGTTATTAAAATTTTGTCATTTCTATATTTGCAATATCTCATTCAGGCCCCTTTTCTTCTTTCATGCTTCAACCATATTGGTGCAGGACCTTATCACTCACACATGAATTATTGAAATAACATGCTGGTTAGTTTCCCTGCCTCTCAAGTCTCTCCTCACTCTAGTGCAGTGATTCCCAAAGTGGGTGCCACTGACCCTTGGTGGGTGCTGCAGTGATCCAGGGGGGCAGTGATGGCCACGGGTACATTTGTCTTTCTTATTAATGGCTATTAAAATTTAAAAAAAATTAATTTCCAGGGGCGCTAAGTAATATTTTTTCTGGAAAGGGGGTGGTAAGCCAAAAACTTTGGGGAACCACTACTCTAGAGCATCCTTTACTCAGCTGTCAGGTTGATCTTTATTTCTTTTCTTTTCTATTTTTTGTTAATAGAATTTATTCTCAAGTATCTCAACTCTTCCCTCTCCTCCCCACATCGTAGAATACATCATCTGTCAAAGAGATATGTATATATATATACATATATATATATAAAGTCTTTCATTTTTCCACTTTTCAGTTCATTCTCTGAGAGTGACATTCTCAAGTTATTCAAGTATTAAATATGAAACTGCATATAATGTTCTTATTTTTCATTATTCATCATCACATTTAATTATTTACAATTGTTAAAAAATTAGCCTGTTCATTGTTTCTTATGGCACAGTAGTATGCTATAACAAACACAGATAACAATTTGTTTAGCCTTTCTCTAATTGGTGAATATCCCTTCAAATTCCAGTTCTTGCTGCCACAAAAAAAAGTACTATACATATTTTACAACATATAGATTCTTTCCCAATTTTCCTGATCTCCCTAGGAAACAGACTCAGGAATTGCTGGTGCTAATACAGTTTTATATACTACTAAGGGTATACTGATAGTTGGATCAGTTCATAGTTCCACCAACATTGTGTTAGTGTCCCCATTTTTTCCATATTACTCCAATGTTTGTCATTTTGCCCTATTGTCATTTTAGCTAATCTGATGTATGTGAGATGATATCTCAGAATATTTTTGTTTTACTTTCTATACTTGGTATTTAAATTTAGAGCATTTTCTCATATACCTATATATGTCATCAGAAATTTCCTATTCATATCTTTTACCCATTTATTACTGGGAATAGCTTTTTTTTTTTTGCACTCACTATATTTTAAAAAAAACTACATACTTTGTAACCACCACCACCACCACCACCAAAAAACATTTAACTGAACAAATGCATAAAAATTTATGTTTAAGACCACAATCTCCATAATGATTACAATTTGTTAAAATATTTAAATTATATTTGTATGCTGATATAAACATCTGCTTTTGAGTTCTCTTTGGATGTTTTGCTTTGATATGTTTTTCTCTTGATTTTGTGGCTATTTTTTAATAAATGTAATGATGGTATATTTTATTCTTATTCTCTTTTTATCTCTTCCTATATTTCCCTTATTTTCCTTATATTTCCAATATTTGTCATTTCAATAACATAATACAATCCATTACATTCAAATATCATGGTCTATTCAGTTATTTCTCTCACTAATTTGATTTGCATTATTTCCAGTTATTTTGTCATAATAAACAAAGCTTCCTTGAATATTTTCATATAAACACAGTTTTTTTCCCCCACTCAACAATGTCCATAGGGCCTAATCCTAGTAATGGGACCTCTAGGTCAATGAGCATGAATAGTTTTATAGCACTTAATGTATAGTACAATGTTGTTTTCTAAAAAAACTAAATTTCACAGTTGCTCTGGCAATGTAATATTAGCCTATTTCTCCATGTTCCTGTTGGCATTTTATTTGATCACTTCATCCTATCTGGTTCTCAATTAAAATATATTACCAAGACCATATTTTAGATTGGTACTTAGGCAACAGATACAATCTATTCCCAGGGCTCTTTTCAAAACAAGTCTTTCCAACTTGGTCATACCCAGTGGAACCTTTGTTGTAGTACTACAACCCCTCAGGGATGCAAGATTCGCAGTATAATGAATGCTAAGGTGAAAATTTTGCAGAATATTTATACTCTAAGCCATTGTTGCCCCATCAGAAATTGTTTGGGTTATATGTATGCTAAGGTGTCTGTGGTTGTCCAGATATCTATCTTATTTACCTTATCTAAGATTCTATTTATCTCCTTAATTTCTTTCTTTTTTATTTTTGGTTAGATTCATCTAGTTCTGAGAGGGGAATATTAAAGTTCACCATTATTATTATTTTGTTACTGGTTTCCATTTTATCTCATTTAGTTTTTCCTTTAAAAATCTAGATGCTATAACACTTGGTACCCACAGGTCCAATATTGATAATGCTTCATTATCCATAGTAAACCCTCCTCTTCAATGTAATCTAGTTATCCTTCTTCCAATTATATCCATTTTAGCCCCGACTCTATCAGAGATCATGACTGCTACCCTTTCCTTCTCTGGATCAACAGAGATTCTGCTCTAGTCCTTCATCTTCCCTCTATGTTTGTCTCATTTTCAGTATGCTTCTTGTAAACAGCACATTGTCAGGCCCTGGTTTTTATCCTTTCTGCTATCCATTTTTTCTTCATAAGTATGAATTCATCACATTGCACTCAATATCATAGTTACTGGTTGTGCATTTCCTCCTATGACATTCCTCCTCACTGTTTGTCCCTCTCTTCCTTTCTTCTTGCCATATCTCGCCCAAGATGTACAATTTCCTTTGACCAGTACCTCTCCTATTCACATTCCTTCCTGGGTATAGCATTTATTCTTATACATTTGGCAGAGTTATATAAATTTCAGATAGAAAACATCTAGCTGAGAGGATGTCTATATTATTTCTCCCCAATTTTGTGCTTTCCTTTTAATCCTGGCATCATTTGTTTTATTTGTAAAAAGCTTTTAAAAATTTTAAATAATTATTCATTTGACATCTTATAATATTCTCCATTTCTTGTTTACTCATAAATTTCTCTCCTATTCATAAATCTGCTAGGTAATATATTTCCTGTTATTTTAATTTACTTATGATATCTCCTTTTATATCAAGATCATGCATCCATTTTGATCTTAACTTATTTGAGTGGTGTAAGATATTGGTCTTTACTGAGCTCCTACCAAACTATTTTCCAGTTGTCCCAGAAATTTTTACCAAACAATGATTTCTTATCTCAAAAAACCTGGATAAACATTTTTGCCAAATACATGGTTACTATAACCTTTTACTACTGTTGTATATTTGTCAGTTCCACTAATTTACCTTTCTATTTCTTAACCAGAATTAGGTAGCTTTGATAATTACTGTCTGGTACTGCTAGACATTCTTCCTTTACATTTTTTCATTAATTCATTTCATACTCTGCATCTTTTTCCTCCAAATGAACTTTGTTATTTTTTCTAGTTCAATAAAATATTTTTTTGTAATTTAATAGGAATGAAATTAAATAAGTAGATTAATTTGATAAGATTGTAATTGTAATTATATTGGCTCTGGCCATCCATGAACAATTAATATTGCTCCAGTTATCTAGATATAATTGTGTAAAAAGTGTTTTATAATTATGTTAATGTATTTTCTGGGTTTATTTTAGTAGATTTATTCCCAGGTGGTTTATTATTTCTCTGGTTATTTTAAGTGGAATTTGTTTTTCATTCTTTTTTTTTAAACCCTTTACTTTCAAATTAGAATTATAACAAATAAAAGTTGGTCCAGAGGCTCATCACCAGAGTTATAAGCATTTATTAATAAAAAGATAGAGAGATTTTCCTTTAAGGTAAGATTAGGTCCCAGATTTCAGCCCAGGTTGGTCCTCTTGCCAAGCACCCAAAGAGTCAGTTTGTTCAAGAGCAGAAGTAAAGAGCCAGAGAGAGAGAGCTTCCCACCTGGGTTTAAGAACTATCCTAGCCCACTTGCTTTCAAACGTCATGCAGGTGTGGTGACATTCTTCCCCCTTCACTAGGGATGCCCCCATGGTGACACTGGACACTGTCACCCACCCTAACTGCTGATTCTCATGCTGATGCCAGGAGGTTCCAGGGCTTAGACTCAGTGCTTTGGATTAACATCCCCTAAATAATTTCCTTCACACAGGAATAATACTGCATATTGGTTCCAAAGCAGAAGAATGGTAGGAATAGGCCATGGAAATTAAGTGATAGGCAATGAAAGTTAAGTGACTTGCCCAGGATCACATATCTAGTAAGTATCTGAGGCCAAATTTGAACCCAAGACCTTCCATCTCTAGGCCTGGCTCTCTATCCACCAAGGTTCTTCTTGTAGGACATTTTTTTAGTAATATATAAAAATGCTTAAGATTTATGTGGGTTGATTTTATATCTTGCTACTTTACTAAAATTATTGATGGTTTCAAATAACTTTTTAGGTGATTTTCTGGGATTTTTCTACATGTCCCATCAAGTCATCTACAAACAGAGATAGTTTTATTACTTCTTTTCACCATGTACTGTCGATAAAAAGTGTCTGGAATGCTTTGGTCATGCATATAAAGAAATAGTGGGAAAACAGAAGAAACAAGATTTAGAAACAGATTTGATAAACAGAGCAAGTGGGAATAAATAGTTGAGGTTAGCAGCAACATTGTAAATCTCAGGATGATGATGGTGCCCTTGATAGTACTATACGTGGAAAGAATGCTGAATTTGAAATAATCAAAACCTTGGTTTGTATCCTATTTCTGCTCCTTTTTGTCTATGTGACCATGGCAAAGACACAGCCTCTGTGAGTCTTATTTTCCTCATCTGTGGGAAGTGGGAGTGTTGAATGCCTATAGTACCTCTCCCATAGAGTAATTGTGAGATTCAAATGAGAGAATGTAGGAAAAGTGCTTCACAATCTTGAAAGCGCAATTAAAATGTCCATTATGTCAGCACCACCATCACTAACATCATCATCATTATCACAAGAATAGCCATATTTTGAAAAAATAACGGATATGGATAGCCAACACTGGATTATTTTGAGGTTTATTCTTAGACGGAGGCTCATTTGTGAGTCTCTTTCAGTTCTGTGATTCTGTGACTTTGTTAAATGAACTTGTACAGAGCACAGCAAAATTCTGTGAAGCCTCACTCAGTTGGAGCAGAGAAGTCTTTAAATTCAACTTCCCTCCTAGTGCAGGGATCTTTTATAAGATTTCCATAATAGACAGACTCTTTGGATAGTGCTGGTGATAGGATGGGGAAGCTCACGTCCTCTCAAAGCAGACTGTTCCATTGACAAGCATCTTGAGTTAATACTAGCTCATGTTAATATTGTCCTTCACGGTCTATAAAATTCCTGAGTCATGTAGTGCAACTAAGTTATCCCCATTTTTCAGATGAGGAAACTAGGTTGAGAAAAATAAAGTGAGTTCTTCATAGCCACCTAGATTGTACAAGAAAGAACCAATATTCAAACTCAGGTGCTGATTCTAGGTCCACACTGTCTACCATGCTGCCTTGATAGAATTTTCCTTTCTTTGAATTTCAATCTTCCTCTTTATAACTTTTTCATGATGGTCCAGGTTCTACCCTTTGGAGTAACACAGGACAAGCTTATATCCTTTCATGAAAGTCCATTACATTTTTAAAGACAGTATGCATTTTTCTTAGTCCCTTCTTCAAAGCAAAGGTAAAAGATTCATAGCAGACAAATAAAGAATTACAAAAGTCATCTTGGCCATCCTTCTCATTCTTTTAAATGAGGTAACTGAAGACCAGAGAAATTAAGCAATCTACCCAGGACTATTAATATATAGAGGCAGCTATATGTATAGGAGATAGAGTATCAGGCCTGGAGTCAAAAATACTCCTTTTCCCAAGTTCAAATATGAAGCAGACACTGAGCAAGCCATTTAATTCTGTTTGCCTTGGTTTCCTTTTCTGTAAAATTAGCTGGAAAAGGAAATGTCAAACCACTCCAGTATCTTTGCCAAGAAGATCCCCACTGGGGTCAAGAAAAGTTGGATATTATTAAACCTGAAATGAATGAACAACAACAATAGTTAATATGCTGGGCTGGAATTTGAACTGTAGTCATCTGACCCCAAATCCAGTCCTTTTTCCATGCTACCAAATTGTCTTTTCTCTCCTTCCTTCTTCTATTTCTCTTAGACTTCCCCTCCACACCAAGTCCATATTTACCCTCATTCTGTTCAGCCTCCTCTGGGTCCATACTATTTTGCCAATATATTTTTTTAATGAGGTGCCCACAAGATATCAGTACTCCAAGATGTGGTTTGATCATCATGGAAAACAGTAGGACTATTACTCCAGCATCTGAATACTATGCTTCTTTGAATGAAGCCTCAGATTTTGTTGGGTTTTTCATGCAGCCACATCATACTGTTGGCTTATATTAAAGTTGTGGTCAACTAAAACCCAAATCTTTTTCACATGAATTGCTGCTTAGCCAGGTCTCTCCCATCCTGTACTTTTGCAATTGATCTCTTTTTTAAAGGCTAAATATAGGCCTTCATATTTACCCTTGTTGTATTTCATCCTGTTGGTTTTATCCAAACATTTCAGTCAACAGATAATTTTTAATATTCTTTCTGTCATCTATAATATTAGGTATATCTCAAATTTATGTCATCCACAGAATTTAAAATCATGACATACATTATGTTGTTGGTCAACCTGCTGAGAATCCCTAAAGTAGTGTGGTATTTCAGCTCACATTTCATTATCTTATTTAAACAAACACTATCCTGGTACACTATAAATTTGATCAAGGAGCCATTTCTTCTTCAGCATTGTAGTAATCTTCCTCATCAAGAAAGCAAGAATTAGAATTGCCAGTAAATTTTCTCATTGAATTCATATTGGCTCTTAGTGGTTATGTTATTTCATAAAGGCTAAAAATGATTTTCAGAAAAAAATTCATTTTAGAATTTACCTAGAATTTATAGTTCTATAGCAGCTTTGAATGTTGATTGTATATGTATATCTTGAAATGTGATTCTTTTCTCTTTTTCCAGGATTCTATCATCTCTCAAAATCTTTCTGATGATTTTTTCCTTTCCTTTTTATGTTCCTACAGTCAACATGCTAATTCAGAATGTTATAGTTTTTCACTTAGATTGTGACTAGTTTTCCCACTAATTTCTCCTTCTTCTGATATCTGTTATTGTTAATCCTTTCTACATAAAAGTCCATGTTGATGCTAAAACAGTGCTTTCCTCATCACCCCCTTGCTTAAGAATTTATAGTGACTCCTTGTTCTTTGTTGAATAAAACCCAAACTCCTATATTTAAATCTCTCCATTTTGGCTATCTTAACACATACATTTATTTCTCATTTACCCTTTTCTTTCCCAAGAGAAGCTCTTGACTGTTTCCTATGCAAGCTGTTCATTCTCATCTCTGTCCTTTTCCTTGGGTTCTAGTTACTGCCCCTTAATATACCAATTTTTTTGCACGTACAAATTCTTCAAAATTTGATTGAGTTCTCATCTTTGACTTAAAACCTTTTCGCAAATGCCAATAGACAGATCTGCATCTTCCTGATCAAAATTTATTATTTGCAATATATGTCATAAAATCGACCAAGTAATTATACTTATTTAGTTGTGTTTATCTGGGGTATCAAACCTTCACTTTAAAACCAGCTAAATGTTATCTATAAAACTATATTGTAATTTTCTCAGGATCCAGGAAAATATATCTCATGATGATTAACACATGTAGAAAATTATATATATGCAATAAATATTTATTGATGGAATGGCATTTTAGCATTTATGATACTTGGGAGAATATAGCACCATATTGCTGGTAATTTCTTAACTTGATCAGGCTGTGATATATAGGGAGCTTCCTGTTTTCAACAAGCCATTTCCTGCCTCCTTTCCTCTAGAGATTCTCCAGTTGGACAATGAGTCTAGGCCCATAACACAATCAGATTTGACCCAATTACTATCAGAATGGCAAGTCAAGCATTTAAGAATAGTGATGACATAATTCATTTATCTTGAACCTTCTAATAACTTGCCTTCATTAGCTGACATTTCCCAATGGTAATCAAAATCTCATACTCCTCCCCATTCCACAATTCTCATTATCCCTGTGACACTGAACACCTGCTATTTGAACACAGGTCCTCAGAATTCAAAGCCCTTTCCACCATAAAGCTATCAATAAATCACTAAGTTACAGCTATGCCTGGAGACTGGAAGTCTCAGATACTTACTGTGTGACCTGGATCAAGTTATTTAACTTCTGTCTGTCTCAATTTTCTCAACTATAAAATGGGATTAATGATAGCACCTATCTCCCAGGGTTGTTATGAGAATCATATGAGATAATATCTGTAAAGTGTACAGCACAGTTCCTTTCAAATAGTAGCCACTTACCAAATGCTTATTCCTTTCCCTTCTTCCTTTCTTCCCTTACCTTTGCTGCCTTTGCCTTTATTCTCATCTGCTTCAACCCTCTGCCCCCCACAATAATCCATTCCAGATTTGTTCATCCATTACCAGGTGGAAAGCCTACTGGAAAATATACTCCATAAAGTACAAACTTGCTTTGATTTTAAATCCCCTTCTTTCTTAATCCTTTTATTTTATGGCACACACTTGGCTCTCACACTTGGCTCTATCTGATGATATCACTTCCCTGGCTACTCTTTCTAGTACTGATCACTCTTTCACTTGTATTTTATCTCACTCACTATGGAGATAAAGTTGGAATAATCCTTGCTCCCCATTGCCATTTCCATTGTCTTTATCTCCTCTACTGTGCAACCTTTCCTCCTCTGAGGGACAATGAATCCAAATTTATTATCCAATCTAATTCTTACAACTATGTTTTATCAAGCCCTAAAATATTCTCCATCTTTTGTCAATGAGTTCAGTGCCTGGTTCATAGGTTTTCTCTAAACCAAAATACCTTCCCTAATTCTAGGAGACTTCAATGTAATAATTTATATTTCCTCGAATGATCCAAGTTTCCACGTCCTATTGTCCCATGACTTCACCTCCACTCCACCTCAGCTACACACAAGGAGGGACATACAAATGATCTTACCATTACTCACAAGTATTCCGCTTTTGTATTTTTTAAAAAAAAACTGATTTATCTTTCCTTTTACCTCTCTGTCTCATGACCCCTAACCTTCTTCTTTTGCCTTAATGTGACCTCCAATCATCTACCCCTCAGTGCCACTCCAGGTCATCATCCCTGCTCTGGCTACTTTCTCCTCGATTTTCAATTCTGAACTCGTAGTGAACCAGTTAAATTCTACATTATTCTCTTGTTCATAATCACTTACTTCTTTGACTTATCGCTAGTCACACCTGGTCAAATCTCAAACTTAGAGTATTCCTATGACCTTCTATTTTTGAAATCCATCATAAAATCCCAATTCACATACTACTGAATGGAACTGGAAGAAATCTGGCTGAGGAATCAATCCCCTACAGGTTTGCATTACATAATCTTAACTATTCTCTTGCCGGAACAAAACAATCCTACTTCTCTTTGCTAACTAATTCCTCTATTCCACAAACCATAGAAGCTGCTCAAAACTTTTTATTCTCTCCTCAAATTTCTTATATTTCTTCCCCACCCTATACTCTCTATTGAGGACCTTGTCTCATATATAATTGAAAAAAATTCAGATCACTAAAATTGCCTGAGTTTCTTCTTTTCCACTTCTCCTAATCTCATATCCAGATTTCTGTTATGTCTTCCACTGCAATCTCTCAATGATGAAATTGCCCTTCTACTTACCAAATCCAATTTCTCTGCATGTTTCCTTGATCCCATTCCCATCTGCCTTTTCCAGTACATTGTCCAATTTTTTCATCCTATTCACTGGCTCTTTCCTACTAGAAACACATATTCCCAATTCTGCCCTATCCTTAAAACAAAAAAACAAAACAAATGTTCACTAAATTATACCATGCCCAGAAGCTATTGTCCCATATCTCCCCTTTCCTAATCAATTAAATTCCTTGAAAATGTCATCTACAATTACTTCATTTCTCTCTCTTCCAAATTCTTTGTAATCTGGCTTCCTAAATTTTCATCCTACTGAAGCTGCTCTTTCCAGTGTTGCCTATTATCTCTTATTTGTCAAATCTAATGGCTTCCTTTTGATCTTTATCCTCTGAACTTCTCTCTCTACAGCATCTGACATTGCTAACAAACTTCTCTTCCTTGATGCTTTCTTTTCTCTAAGTTTTTATGATACTTTTCTCTCTTGGTTCTGCTCCTACCTGCCTGACTGGAAGAAATCTGGTTGAGGAATCCCCTACAAATTTGTATTACATAATCTCAACTAATCTCTTGTTAGAGCATGGCAATCCTACTTTTCCTTGCTAACTAACTCCTTTATTCCTTCCCGGGCTTCTTTACTGGATCTTCAATCCTCCAAACTTTCTTTTCTACAATTCATCCTTCACTCAGCTGTCAAAGTGACTTTCTTAAAGCATAGATTTTCCACATTACACTCCTATGAAAAAAATCCCTTTGTTTCCTATTATCTCCAGCATCAAATATAAAGTGCTTTCTCTGATAGTTAAAGATTTTCACAATGTGATCCTTTCCTTCTATTCCAGTATTCTTATGCTCTATTCCCCCTACATATTCTATGGCACAACCATATTGGAGTGAATGCTGTTCTTTTCACAAAATATTCTATTTCCAAGCTCTACTTTTCCCTGACTGTCTACCATGTCTAGAACACTCTCCTTCCTTACATCTGCCTCCTGGCTTATTTCTATTGCAGCTGAAGTTCCACCTTCTACTAAAAGCTTTTCCTGTTTGTCCCAGCTGCTAATAGCATCCTCCCTAGAGTTACTTTTTAACTGCTTATAGGTTGTAAATTCCTTTAGGACAGTAACTGCTTTTTTTTTCTTTTTCTTTATATCCTCAATGCTTAGTACAGTATTTGGCACATAATAACCATTAAAAATACTAGTTGATTAAGATAGCAGGTAATAATGACTTTGCATGCAAGTAGAGCCTAAGAAATCCCTGTAAACAAATGATGACCATAAAGATGATCAAAGAACTTAATGGAGCCAGTGGTATGTTAGTAAATGATTAACTATCAGCTTTGGGGTTTGGAGATGCTAGAGAGGAGAGAAATGTATGTAGGACATACTTTTAGTTTAATCTGCATTATTTTTTAAAACATTTATTAATATTTATTTTTAGAAAAGTTAACATTGTTACATAATTCATGCTCTTACTTTCCCCTTCACCCCCTGCGCTCCCCCCAACCCCATGGCTGATGCGTATTTTAATCTGCATTATTAATACTTTATTAAGTTTAAACAATCAACCAAACAATAAATCAAGCACTGATTTGTAGCATTTGCCAATTTCTGAGGTGTAAATGCTTATACCAAAATTTCAGCAATCGGCTTTCATAACATGGTTGGAGCTGTCTCTGGCACACTTCTGAAGACAGCTGTCTCAGAAGGACTCATTCCAACAAAAAGAAGAATGTCATGGAAACATAGAATCATGGAATTGCAAAACCATGTATTTAGAAGAGGAACTAAGAGATCATCTGATCCATCCACAGAGTGATAGCCATTTTGTCATGGAGATCTAGATTCAAATTCCACCTCAAATACTTGTGAGACTAGGAACAAAAACACCCAAAACTCTTTATGACTTAGTTGCTTCATCTGTGAGTTGAAGAGGTTGAATTTGGCAGTGTTTAAGGTCCCTTCTAGTTTTAAATCTGTGATTCTCTGAGCCTATACCAAATACCAAACAAATGGTCATTTAGCTTTTAATTGTGACTACTTCTTGTGATTGCTATGGTCAGGATTCTTCATTATATAGAGAGAAGTTGGTCTATATGACTTCTGAGGACTCTAAATTTTGTGATGGTTCTCTGTTGCAATTCTGTGTTTTATTTCTTCAACATTATTTCTTACACAACTTACACAACTAGACTTTCATCATGACCACTGAAATCTCATTATCCTCTAAGATTAAATCATCTCTAAATAGGCCCCCTCCCTCCCTATGGTTAGAGAAGTTTCAAGGTGGTGGAGACAGTAGAGAGAGCTTGTCCTAGATCATCCATTTAAGGATAATTAAGGAAAAAGACTCAATTTAAAGGACAGCCATCTCAGTTCTCACTGGGCTATTATTTTAGGGATTGTTTTCTCCAATTAGATTGTCAGTTCCTTGAGGTTAGGAACTGTTTTTGTCTTTCCTTCTATTCCTACAATTTAGCATGGTATCTGGCACATTATTTATTCCCTGACTCTAACTAGATTGTAAACTTCTCAAATCTGGTAATTTAGGTGAAGTTTTGTTTGCATGCCTCTTATGGTATGAAGCACAAAGAAAGTGCTATTTAAATATTTGTTAAATGAATAAATGATTGACCTCACAGGTCAAAAATGGGATACCAGAGGAAATATAGTGAATTCTATGATACTCATGTAGTATGCTGTAAGGGAGAATAAAAGAAAACAGAACTTTGCAAAATTGCAAAGAGTGGCCAAAGACAAGAGTTTGCAAAGGAGGGTCTGGTCATATGCACAGAACTTTATGGACCATATTCTGGAATGGGAGGACTGCTTAAAAGGTGACACATGGAGACCACTGGGGCAGTTCTTCCTGTTCTCCAGGAGGAGCTGAGAGAGAACTTCCTGTGGCCTAAAGGGTTTTGGCCTAAGGGAAGTTTACTTACCTGTCCTGAGAGCTGGTGGATCCTGTGTTCAAGAGATCCAAAGATACATATATCCTTTACAACCCTCTCTCTAGTTTCCCAAATCCCTGTGATCCTGTAAGACCTGGTTCCTGAGAGTATCCTGACCATGTGTGTGATAGAGAGCTGGTGAAGAAGAGGCTTGTAGCCATCTTGACCTCTGCCTAATAGGCTGATCTCATCAAGATTTCAACCCATTCCACTCCGATGAACTTTTACTGAGACTATCTTTAATTTGAGGACCAGTCAGCTCAGATAAGCTAGTTAGTCAGGGTTTTTAGAGAGATCAGAGTAGTGAAAGTGTAGCTTGAAGAACTTGAAGATAGTTTCTTGAGAAGCTGGTGGAAAGGAGGGAGGAATATCTAGATTTTAAGATTAGGGACTCCTTTTTCCTGGTCCTCATTCTTCTTCTTTTACTTGGTTATAAAATAAATCTCAGTTACCGTTTTTACCAAGGTCTAAGAAAGTCAGATAGTGTCTTGGCCTTCTCAGGCCTAAAGAGCCTAGTCACTCAGCTATATACCAACGTCAGCAATACAAACCCTTCCATCTATACTTTCTATGTATTTCAATGCCAACCAGCAAAGGACAATAAAGTCAATTTCATCCCAGTGATGCTGAATCATGGATAGTAGCATATGGATAAAAACAATATCTTATTTTTAAAATTTTGAGTGATACTAAAAAGGTATTAATTATGAGATATTGAATTCTTGTGACTCTTCTCATTTTTTTATTCACATAATGCTGTTTGGCTTTGTGATCTTTGTGATAACACTCTTTTTAAATGTATTCTGGCTGGCAAATTTGAAGTGAACAGAAGAGGCCAGGTTCCCAAGGCTAGATAGGAGAGATGATAGAAATTTCAGGTTCCTAGCTGGAGCTGAAGGGAGAAAAAGAGACAGAATCTCTGAATCTGAACTTTGCCTTTTTTCTTTTTTTAATCATGAATTTATCCATCAAGCAGAATACACTTGCTTCCATTTAATCCTCTACTGATGGAGCCACCATTAAGGATGTTGCCTAGTTGAAATTTTAAGGTTAGGTGCCAAACTTTTATGTTTTTCCATATGGATTCCAAACAATAAGAACCCTTTCATTCTTTATATTTCCTAGTTATTCTAGGAGACTAGAATATATTTAAAAATATTAAATTGTTGGAGTAATGAAAATGTCCATTTATTAAGTAAGCCTATTTTAATAAAAGAGCTGTTAGTGCTTTCTCCCTCCTAAAATTATTTTAAATTTAATTATCAGTGTACATGCTATGGTCCTTCCATTTTTCTCCCCATCCCACCCTCTAATATAATGCAAACTCTTTTAGGTTAAGGACTATTTTTGTATATCTCCAGAATTTAGAACAATATTTACATCTCAAGAATTTAATTTATGTATGTTGAAATTCAATCGTGTTGCTGAATTGAACTGTTATGTAAAAATAATTTTTATTAAGTTTTGATAAATATATGAAGCATGAAAAAGGAGTATAAAATCTATGCCATTAATTTAAACTCAGAAATATATTAAGAACCTATCTAACTTTTTGTTGTTGTTATTGTTATTTGGTCAAAGTTCACTGAAATTACCATTTAAGAAAAAAAGGAACAAGCACATGCAGATTTTTATAAGCTCTTTTCCCAGATGAAACATAGCAAAAAGCAAAGGGAAAGACCTTGATGAGCAGTTAAAATGCTTTCTGTAAGAAACAGGACCGAAGAAAATCATACTAATTCACCCCATTGTTTATTTAAACAAGGCTAAACAGAAATCTTGCAGGACAAGTAAAAACATAAAATTGACATTTTGGCCCTCAGGCCTGTCTTAAATGCTACCAGATCACAGACCTTTAAAACTGCTTTCAGAAGCAAACACTTTTCTCAGAAGCATGTATTTTCTTGCTTTGTGAAATCAGAGAAAAGTAAAATGCCATTCAGAGGTTTTGTATTGTCTACAGAGGGATTTTTTAACTTTGTGGTCTCAGAACCCCATTATTACTCTTAAAAGTATTATGAATACCCCACAAAAAGCTTTTGCTTATATAGGATAGATAGTTAGAAAATATATATGATAGTAAAAAAATAGGGCGATATAATAATAGAAAAATGATATCTAGTAGATATATAGATATAAACATAGATATTTCCAAATAAGAAATTAAAATATCACTACTATTATGAGAATAGTTTTTATTTCAAGGACCCAGTGAAGGGGTCTTGGTGCTTTGATTACACTTGAACCATTAACCTGCCTATTATCTATTTCAGCATAAATCTCAGTTTCAGGACCTTGTAGATGTGTGTGTGTGTGTGTGTGTGTGCATGTGCATGTGCATGTGCATGTGCGTGCGTGCGTGCGTGCGTGCGTGTGTGTGTGTGTGTGTGTGTACTTGTGATTTCATTAGTGTGGGCAGTTCCTAGAACAGGAACTTCTCCCATTTGATACAGGTCAGCAATTAGCATATAACTTGTGTTTTTTTTTAAACCCTTAACTTCTGTGTATTGGCTTATAGGTGGAAGAGTGGTAAGGGTGGGCAATGGGGGTCAAGTGACTTGCCCAGGGTCACACAGCTGGGAAGTGTCTGAGGCTGGATTTGAACCTAGGACCTCCCATCTCTAGGCCTGACTCTCAATCCACTGAGCTTCCCAGCTGCCCCCATAACTTGTGTTTTAATAGTTTTGCATGTGGCCCTGAAAGGCTGAGACTTGTTTATAGTCAAAAAGGATATGTCAAAGATAGTATTGAAAAGCAAGTCTTCCTGACTCCAAAACCCTACCTTTTTCCATTATTCTAGGCAGCCTGTCAGGGATTTTTGGGTGGCTTATGTTACCAAGTAGCTAACTTGCTTCTTATCACATTTGAATTATGAAAACAGAGCATTTGAAGTGGCTGAAAATAGTAGTTGCAAAGGAAAACACTAGTGAAATGTGAATTGCAGAATTAGAGCTGAAAGGACTCTCAGATATCATTTATCCAACCTTCTTGTATCACAGATAAAAAAATGAGGCTTACAGAGTTAAAGGTCATCTTTGATCTTGACCAAGATCATCCAGATAGTATGCATAAAGCTTTTTTGGCATATATTTGTTTGTATGTTGTCCCTCCCATACTATTGCAAGCTCCTCCAAGGCAGAGATTGTCCTTTGCTTCTTTTGTAGTCCAAGAACTTAGAATAGCTAACATATAATAGGATCTTAATATGTGATTAATTGATATGCATTTTAAGTGTAAATTTAGTTATCCAGCATTTGTAAATGCTTCCAAAACTAAACCACTGAAACTCCAAGGAATTTCCTTAGTGATAGGGTACCTCAGAGAACTGAAGTGTCAGATGGTTATCCATGGAAACTTTTGTAAAAACATTACATTAATTGCTCTAAAACAAAAAAAAATTGCTTTGTTTTGACAAATGAGGCAAAACTATTTCCTCATGAAAAAACTTCCACACAGAGAATAAATATTTGCAATGACAATAATGTTTTGGTTATGATTATTATAACAAGTTCTTACCAATGGAGTAATGGAGCATACATAAAAATTGTTATTGTATTATCATTCCCTATTCTTCAGATGGTAAAATTCAGAGGCAAAATTGAGAAGGTTAAGGAACTAGTCCAAGTTATATGACTATTAAGAGTGTGAAAGAAATTGAAATTTCAAATACCAATCTGACAAAAGTCCTAAAGCCCCAACATCTCTTCATGTCATCTCAGAAGAAACTATGGATCTAGGAATTTTTCAAAATGATTGATTTGATAACAAAGGATTCACAAGCAAGACTAAATATAGGCCACTGGTATGCCTCTATCCAATTCTTTAAATTAAGGTGGTTGCCTTTCATAATCATAGGCAGACTTTTGAGTAGCCCATGACATCTCTACAAATAGAAGTCTTTTTCAGTGTCATGGCTAGCAAGAGAATTATGGTAGCCTTGTGTGGCTATTTTACCTACTTCTTAGAGAAAAGTATTTCCTTGATTAGCGAAGGAGGTTTAAACCATATCTTAGGGAGTGTTTCAAGGTGGCCTTCATGTTGTTGCTCTTAAATGGCATAAGGACTGCTGGGTCACTCTTCACCTTTCATGGTAAATTTTTCCCCCAACTATAATTGAATTATGTCATTTTCTGAAAGAAATGAACATCTTTCTTCTGCCTCTGACTTAAAACTAGGATTGCTAACCAGAAGATCGGCTGATTCCAGAAGACACACAGGTCCATAAAATAATATGTAGCCCTTCTCATACTGAAAATCAGTACATTGATTTTTGCCCTATTGGATCTAATTTTTTAAACTAATTAATATATTTATTTAGAATATTTTCCATGGTTTCTTGATTTATGATTTTTCCCTCCCATTTCCCCTCCTCCCTACCTGAGCTGACAAGTAATTCCACTGGGTTATACTTGTATCATTGTTCAAAACCTGTTTTCATATTATTCATATTTGCAGTAGAGTGATCTTTTTACACCAAAACCCCAATCATATCCCCACTGAACCACTTAATCGATCCTATGTTTTTCTTTTGCATTTCAACTCCCACAGTTTTCTCTGTGGTTAATAAGTTTCTCTGAATTGTCCTGGATCACTGCATTGCTACTAGTAGAAAAGTCTGTTATATTTGATTGTGCCGCAATGTTTCTGTTTCTGTGTACAATGTTCTCCTGGTTCTGTTCATTTTGCTTTGCATCAGTTCATTGAGGTCATTCCAGTTTACATGGAATTCCTCCTGTTTATCATTCCTTTCATCACAATAGTATTCCATCACTATCAGATACCACAATTTATTTAGCCATTACCCAATTGATGAACACACTCTCATTTTCCAATTTTTTGCTTTTGTACAGGTATTTTCCCTTATTATTTCAGTGGTATGACTGGATAAAGGGCAGGCATTCTTTTAAAGCCCTTTGGGCATAATTGCAAATTGCCCTTCAGAATGATTGAACCAATTCACAACTCCACAAGCAATGTATTAGTGTCCCAATTTTGCCATATCCCCTCCAACATTTATCACTTTCCTTTGCTGCCATATTGACCAATCTTCTAGGTGTGAGGTGGTACTTCAGCATTGTTTTGATTTGCATTTCTCTAGCAGGAGGCATTTAGAACATTTTTTCATGTGTATATTGATAATTTTTATTTATTCATATGAAAACTACTCATTTATATCCCTTTTTCATTTGTCGATTGGGGAATGGCTTGATTTTTTTGTAAATTTGACTTAGTTCCTAATTTAATTTTGGAAATTAAATCCTTGTCAGAGAGTTGCATTACAAAACTTTTTCCCAGTTTGTTCCTTTCTTTCTAATCTTAGTTGCATTGGTTTGGTTTGTACAAAACTTTTTTAATTTGATGTAATTAAAATCATTTTACATTTTGTAATATTCTCTGTCTCCTGCTTGGTCTTAAATTCCTTCCTTTCCCACATATTTGACAGGCACATTATTCTATGTGCATCTAATTTATTTATGATTTCATTCTTTATATTTAAGTAATTTATGCATTCTGAATTTATCTTGTTATAGGGTGTGAGATGTTGTTCTAAACCTAATCTCTCCCATACTGTTTTCTAATTTTCCCAGAAGTTTTTGTCAAATAGTGGGTTCTTATTCCCAAAGCTAAGATCTTTATCTTATACTATCTTGCCGAGGACTTTTACCCCAAGTATATTCCATTGATCCTCCCTTCTTTCTATTAGCACCATTTTGTTTTGATAACCACTGCTTTATAGTACAGTTTAAGTTTTGGTAGAGCTACACAATATTTTTTCATTATTTCCCTTTATATTCTTGATCTTTTGTTCTTCCAGATGAACTTTGTTATATTTTTTTCTAATTCTATAAAATGTTTTTGGTAGTTTGATAGGTATGGCACTGAATAAATAAATTAATTTGGGTAGGGTTGTCATTTATATTATATTAGTTCATCCTACCCATGAGCAATTAATGTTTTTCTAATTATTTAGATCCAGTTTTAATTGTGTGACAAGTGTTTTGAAGTTGTGTTCATATAATTCCTGTGTTTGTCTTAGTATATAAATTCCTAAATATTTCATATTTTCTAGAGTGGTTTTAATTGGAGTTTCTCTTTCTAAGTTCTGCTGCTGAGTTTTGTTGGCAATATATAGAAATACTAATGATTTATGTGGATTTATTTTGTACCCTGCAACTTTGCAGATGATATGATGGTCTACTTAAAGAATCCTAGAAAATCAACTAAGAGGCTAGTGGAAATAATTAGCAACTTTAGCAAAGTTGCAGGGTACAAAATAAACCCACTGGAATATCAAAAAATCCCTGTATCTGAGAAGCATGGAGATCCATTGTAATGATATGATCAACCCCAGACACTGAAAGCATATTAGCCATAAGTTTTGCTGAAATTGGAGCACGACTCTTGTCTCCAATTGGGCATATGGAAAACATGAGATCACTGCAGTCACCCTGGATGATGATGCAATTTTGCAAGCTTTGATCATAATGAGAAGTTCCATCAAGTTATCATTAATTTCCCCACAGCTGCTTTGGATGGTGTAGACATCTTCCACTCTTATACTTTCACAGATTTCTACACTGGCCTCCTGATTGCTGAATTTCTTAGTGACTACCTTGCCCAGTTCCAGCCCCATCCTGCCTGCCACTTTTTGGGACAAGTCCTGGTGCAAGCTGCCACTGAGCAGCATGATGTTGGGCATAGCGGGCTTTAGGCGGGAGATGATGGCAGTGGTGACAGTGGCAGCTACTGCTGCTGCTGCTGCTGGCCTTCCTGTCTTTTTTAATTAGATCAATTTCTACTTTAGTTTTGTCTGGAATCATCATTGCTACTCCTGTTTTTTTTTTACTTTAGATGGTGTGTAATAAATTCTGCTCCAGCCTTTTACTTTGAATCTGTGTGTGTCATCCAACTCCAAACAGGTTTCTTGTAAAAAACATGTAGGGTTCTGGTTGTTAATTCACTTAGCTATCTACTTCTGTTTTATGGTTGAGTTCATCCCATTCACATTCAGAGTTATGATTACTAACTGTATAACCTCCATCATATTATCCCCTTTAGATACTGCTCTGTTCCCTTTCTCTATGTTCCTCCTCACCAGTATTTTGCTTTGTTATACCCATACTTCCCCCTCCCTTCAATTACCTCCATCTTCCCTTGTCTTATTCCCCTTCTATTTCTCTGTAGGTTAAGATAGAGCTCAATACCTCACTGAGTATACTTGTTTTCCCCTCTCTGAGCCAGTTACAATAAGAGTAAAGTTTAAGCATTGCCCATCACCACTCTTATCCTCACCTCTCTATAATGATTTTTCATGTCTCTTTATGTTATAGAATTTACCCCATTCTATCTCTCCCTTCCCAATTCTCTCAGTGCAACCCTCTCTTTCAGCCTTTGATTGATTTTTTTAAAATTTAAACATTTATTAATAATCATTTTTAACATGGTTACATGATTCATGCTCCTACATTCCCCTTCACCCCCCACACTCCCCTCACCCATGGCCTGTGCACACTTCCACTGGTTTTGTCATGTGTCCTTGATCAAGACCTATTTCCAAATTGTTGGTGGTTGCTTTGGTGTGGTAGTTTCGAGTCCACATCCCCAATCATGTCCACCCCGACCCATGCGTTCAAGTAGTTGCTTTTCTTATATGTTTCCTCTCCTGCAGTCCTTCCTCTGAATGTGGGTAGCTTTCTTTACCATAAATCCCTCAGAGCTGTCCTGGGTCATTGCATTGTTGCTGGTACAGAAGCCCATTACATTCGATTTTACCACAGTATATCAGTCTCTGTGTACAATGTTCTTCTGGCTCTGCTCCTTTCGCTCTGCATCAGTTCCTGGAGGTCTCTCCAGTACGCCTGGAACACCTCTAGTTTATTATTCCTTTTAGCACAATAGTATTCCATCACCAGCATATACCACAGTTTGTTCAGCCATTCCCCAATTAAAGGACATACCCTCCTTTTCCAGTTTGTTGCCACCACAAAAAGCACAGCTTTTAAATATTTTCGTACAACTCTATTTATCTATGATCTCTTTGGGGTACAAACCCAACAATGGTATGGATCGATCAAAGGGCAGGCATTCTTTTATAGCCCTTTGAGCATGATTCCAAATTGCCAGCCACAATGGCTGAATAAGTTCATAACTCCACCAGCAATGCATTAATGTCCCAATTTTGCCACATCCCTTCCAACATTCATTACTCTCCCCTTCTTTCATTTTAGCCAATCTGCTAGGTGTGAGGTGATACCTCAGAGTTGTTTTGATTTGCATTTCTCTAATTATTAGAGATTTGGAACACTTTCTCATGTACTTATTGATACTTTTGATTTCTTTACCTGAAAATTGCCTATTCATGTCTCTTGCCCATTTATCAATTGGGGAATGGCTTGATTTTTTATACAATTGCTTTAACTCCTTGTATATTTGATTAATTAGACCCCTGTCAGAATTTTTCGTTATAAAGATTTTTTCCCAATTTGTTGTTTCCCTTCTGATTTTGACTACATTCTTTTTGTTTGTACAAAAGCTTTTTAGTTTAATATAATCAAAACCATTAAATTTACATTTCGTAATTTTCTCTAACTCTTGCTTGGCTTTAAAATCTTTCCTTTCCCAGAGATCTAATAAGTATACTATTCTGTGTTCACTTAACTTGTATATAGTTTCCCTCTTTATATTCAAGTCATTCACCCATTCTGAATTTATCTTGGTGTAGGGTGTGAAATGTTGATCTAGACATAATCTCTCCCATATTGTTTTCCAAATTTCCCAGCAGTTTTTGTCAAATAGTGGATTCATGTCCCAAAAGTTGGGCTCTTTGGGTTTATCATACACTGTCTTGCTGATGTCATTTACCCCAAGTCTATTCCATTGATCCTCCTCTCTATCTCTTAGCCAGTACCATATTGGGTTTTTTTTTTAATTTTTTTTTTAAATTTTAAACCCTTAACTTCTGTATATTGACTTATAGGTGGAAGAGTGGTAAGGGTAGGCAATGGGGGTCAAGTGACTTGCCCAGGGTCACACAGCTGGGAAGTGTCTGAGGACGGATTTGAACCTAGGACCTCCTGTCTCTAGGCCTGACTCTTACTCCACTGAGCTACCCAGCTGCCCCCAGTACCATATTGTTTTGATGACTGCTGCTTTATAGTATAGTTTAATATCTGGTACTGTTAGGCCCCCTTCCTTCACATTTTTTTTCATTATTTCCCTTGATATTCTTGATCTTTTGTTATTCCAAATGAACTTTGTTATAGTTTTTGCTAATTCAGTAAAGAAGTTTTTGGGTAGCTTGATAGGTATGGCACTAAATAGGTAAATTAATTTGGATAGAATAGTCATTTTTATTATGTTAGCTCATCCTACCCATGAGCAATCAATGGCTTTCCAATTCTTTAAATCCAGTTTTATTTGTTTGGAAAGTGTTTTGTAGTTTTCATATAATTTCTGTGTTTGTTTTGGTAGATAGATTCCTAAGTATTTTATATTTTCTAGGGTGATTTTAAATGGTGTTTCTCTTTCTACTTCTTGCTGCTCTAGTGTGTTGGAAATGTATAGAAATGCTGATGATTTATGTGCATTTATTTTGTATCCTGCAACTTTGCTAAAGTTGTTGATTATTTCTACCAGCTTCTTAGTTGATTCTCTAGGATTTTTTAAGTATACCATCATATCATCTGCAAAGAGTGATAGCTTAGTCTCCTCCTTGCCTATTTTGATACCTTCAATTTCTTTTTCTTCTCTAATTGCAACTGCTAGTGTTTCTAGTACTATGTTGAATAATAGAGGTGATAATGGGCATCCTTGTTTTACTCCTGATCTTATTGGGAAGGCTTCTAATTTATCCCCATTGAACACGATGCTTGTTGATGGTTTTAGGTATATACTATTTATTATTTTTAGGAAAGGTCCTTCTATTCCTATACTTTTCAGTGTTTTCAATAGGAATGGATGTTGTATTTTGTCAAAGGATTTTTCAGCATCTATTGCGATTATCATGTGATTTTTGTTTGTTAGACTGTTGATATGGTCAATTATGTGGATGGTTTTCCTAATGTTGAACCAACCTTGCATTCCTGGTATAAATCCCACCTGATCATGGTGGATGATCTTCTTAATTACTTGCTGGAGTCTCTTTGCTAGTATTCTATTTAAGATTTTTGCATTTATGTTCATTAAGGAGTTTGTTCTGTAGTTTTCTTTCTCTGTTTTTGATCTCCCTGGCTTTGGAATCAGTACCATATTTGTGTCATAAAAGGAATTTGGTAGGACTCCTTCTTTGCTTATCATGTCAAATAATTTGCATAATATTGGGATTACTTGCTCTTTGAATGTCTGATAGAATACACTTGTGAATCCATCAGGCCCTGGCGATTTTTTCTTAGGGAGTTCTTTGATGGCTTGTTCAATTTCTTTTTCTGATATGGGATTATTTAGGTATTCTATTTCTTCTGCTGTTAATCTAGGCAGTTTATATTTTTGTAAATATTCATCCTTATCTCCTAAATTGTTATATTTATTGCCATATAATTGGGCAAAATAGTTTTTAATGATTGCCTTAATTTCCTCTTCATTAGAGTTGAGGTCTCCCTTTTCATCTTTGATACTGTCAATTTGGTTTTCTTTTTTTTTTTGGTTTCCTTTTTTTTATTAGATTGACTAGTACTTTGTCTATTTTATCTGTTTTTTCAAAATACCAGCTTCTAGTCTTATTTATTAATTCAATACTTCTTTTACTTTTGATTTTATTAATTTCTCCCTTGATTTTTAGTATTTCTAATTTAGTTTCCATCTGGGGATATTTAATTTGCTCGCTTTCTAATTTTTTGAGTTGCATGCCCAATTCATTAATCTCTGCCCTCCTTATTTTGTTAATATATGCACTCAAAGATATAAATTTCCCCCTGAGTACTGCCTTGGCCGCATCCCACAGAGTTCGGTAGGATGTCTCATCATTGTCATTTTCTTCAATGAAATTATTGATTGTTTCTATGATTCCTTCTTTGACAAATTGGTTTTGGAGAATCCTATTATTTAATTTCCAATTAGTTTTTGATTTTCCTGTCCAGGTGCCCTTACTAATTATTATTTTTATTGCATTATGATCTGAGAAGATTACATTTATTATTTCTGCTCGTTTGCATTTGTTTGCAACGGTTCTATGCCCTATAACATGGTCAATCTTTGTGAACGTGTCATGTGCAGCTGAAAAGAAGGTGTATTCCTTTTTGTCCCTATTTATTTTTCTCCACATATCAATTAAATCTAATTTTTCTAGGACTTCATTTACCTCTCTTACCTCTTTCTTATTTATTTTTCAGTTTGATTTATCTAGCTCTGACAGAGGAATATTTAGATCTCCCACTAGTATGGTTTTACTATCTATTTCCTTCTTGAGCTCTGCCAGTTTCTCCTTTATGAATTTGGATGCTATGCCACTTGGTGCATATATATTGAGCTGTGTTATTCCCTCATTGTTTATACTGCCTTTAATCAGGATGTAATGACCTTCCCTGTCTTTTTTAATCATATCTATTTTTACTTTGGCTTTGTCAGAAATCATAATAGCCACTCCTGCCTTCTTTTTCTCATTTGACGCCCAAAAGATTTTGCTCAAGCCCTGAACCTTAAACTTGTGTATGTCCACCAGTCTCATATATGTTTCTTGTAGACAACATTTGGTTGGATTTTGGTTTTTAATCCACTCTGCTATTTGCTTCCATTTTATGGGCGAGTTCATCACATTCACATTCAGAGTTATAATCATCAGTTGTGCATTTGCTGACATTTTCGAATCCTCCCCTATTCCTACCCCCTTTTTCTTATACTGTTTCCTTTTAAACCACTAGTTTGCTATTCAGACTCTATCCCTTATCCCCTCCCTTGATTAACTTCCCTTTTTACCCCCTCCCTTATTTTCTCCCCCCCTTTTTGTTTTTAAAGGTCTTATAAATTCCCTCCGCCTTCTTCTCCCCTCCCTTTTTTTGATCTCCCCACTCCTCTGTTTCTCTTGGTTTTTCCCTTCTTACTTTCTCAGAAGGGTTAGATAAGAGTTTTATGTCCCAATGGATAGTATAGCTACTCTTCCCTCTTTGGGCTGATTACACTGAGAGTAAGGTTTGATTATTACCTCTTAATGCTCTCTTCCTCTCCTTCTTATAATAGTATTTGTCCCCTGTCCTTCCCATGCCCTCTTTGTGTGTAATAGAATATCCTATTTTTCTTATTCACCCAAGTTTCTCTTGGTGTCCCCTGCTATTCACCCCCTCTTTCCCATCCCCCATGTCATCTTAGATTATTTAGTGTTCCACCCTTACCCTCTGAATTATTCTTCTGATTACTATAATAGTGAATACTATAATAGTGAATAGAGTTCACTACAGAGAATTATATATAACATTTCTCTACATAGAAATACAGATAATTAGATCTCACTGAGGCCCTTAAAAAGGCAAATTTAAAAATTATAAGTTTTCTTTCTTTCCCCTCTGTATCTTATTTACCTTTTCATGTTTCTCTCGATTTTTGTGGTTGGATATCAAACTTTCCATTTAGCCCTGGTCTTTTCTGTGCAAATACTTGGAATTCTTCAATTTTGTTGAATGCCCATACTTTCCCCTGGAAATATATAGTCAATTTTGATGGGTAGTTGATCTGTGGTTGGAGGCCCAGCTCCCTTGCCTTTCTGAATATTGTATTCCAAGCCTTACGGTCTTTTAGCGTGGAGGCTGCCAGATCCTGTGTGATTCTGATTGGTGTTCCTTGATATTTCAATTGTCTCTTTCTGGCTTCTTGTAAGATTTTTTCTTTTGCTTGGAAACTCTTGAATTTGGCAATTATATTCCTGGGCGTTTTTTTATCTGGATTGAATGTCGCGGGTGTTCTATGGATCCTTTCAATGTCTATATTGCCCTCTTGTTGTAGGACTTCAGGGCAATTTTGCTGAATAATTTCTGTTAGTATGGAGTCCAGGTTTCTATTAATTTCTGGTTTTTCTGGAAGACCAATGATTCTCAAGTTGTCTCTTCTAGACCGGTTTTCTTGGTCTGTCACTTTCTCATTGAGATATTTCATGTTTCCTTCTATTTTTTCAGTCTTTTGACTTTGTTTTATTTGTTCTTGTTGTCTTGAGAGATCATTAGCTTCTAATTGCTCAATTCTAGCCTTTAGGGATTGGTTTTCGGCTATAATCTTCTGGTTTTCGGCTATAATCTTCTGGTATTCCTTTACAATCTGGTCATTTCTGGTGTTCAATGTGCTTGTCAGTTCATTTGGTTTCTGAGCCTCACTTTCCAATTGCAAGATTCTACCTTTTAAACTGTTATTTTCTTGCCAGATCTCTTCCATCTTCCTCAGAATCTCAGTTTTGAACTCTTCCATAGCTAGTGACCCGTTTTCCTTATTTGAGGAGGGTCCGGATGCTTGTTTGTTGTCCTCCTCTGTTTGCTCATTTGTCTGCATTTTCTCTGTGTAAAAGTTGTCAAGTATTAAAGACTTCTTTTTCTTGTTGTTAATCTTTCTCTTCTGAACTTCCTGAGACTGGGTAGCCATCATTAGCCCAGCAGCTTCTCAGCTTTATCCTCAAGCTCAGGGTCTGTCTGCGGTCTTTTGGCTCCTGAGGTCTGAGGTCTGGTTTTTTCCAAGGTCAGGTCCCCTGGTGGACCCCCGTGCTTGATGATTTGATTGATTTTTAAAGATATTATTCATTTACATATTCATAACCATATTGGGCCTCTAGGTCCTGTGTGGTACTACTAATTGTAGCTCTATGGAATTTGAATGGTTTCATTCTGGATGTCTAAAGTATTTTCTCCTTGATTTGGTGGTTCTTGAATTTAGCTATTACCTGGATGAGTTTGTCATTTAGGGATTTCTTTCTGAAGGTGATCAAGGAATTCTTTCAATTTCAATTTTATTTTCTTGTTCAAGGATCTATGGGCAGTTATCTTTGCTAATTTCTTGTAATAAGATATCCAAGGTTTTTTCTTGATCATGGCTTTCAGATAATCCAATAATTCTTAAAATGTCTCCCCCTGGAGCTATTTTCTACATCAGTTGTTTTGTCAATAAGATATTTCATGTTTTCCTCTGCTTTTTCATTCCTTTGATTTTGCTTTATTGTTTCTTGATTTCATATGAAATCATTAGTTTCTAGATGGTGTTATGATGATAATAACAGATAATTTGGAGAAGCAGATAATGTGTCTGGGCCAAACAGAGCTTCAAGTTAAGAGCCACAGATTGACAGCCTTCAGTGAGGAAAGGAGGGGGCTAAACATTCCTGGATCTCAAACCCCTCCCCCCTAAACAGTTGCTGGTTTCAGTTGGTAATGAAAGCAGGAATGATATTCTTCTGGTAAGTTTTGTTATGGCTGAAACCCCAATGATATCCCTTTTCTTTAATTTATATTCCTCACAGTTCAGTTAGATGAGTATATAGAAGCTAGCTATCTAACTGTTGAGGACAGAGAAGATCTTCTTAAACTGACAGCAGACAGGATTCAAACTAGATGTCCAGACTGAGTTGTGAGTATCCCTCCAAATAATTTCCCAGGCATCGATTTGAAGGTAATGGTTATATTAAGTAATAACAAGGAAAACTAGAGAGGTTAATGAAGGTATTAGGATAATGAAAGGTGACCCTGAACTGTTAGGTTGATACTGCCCTTCCCCCTCCTCACAGGAGGGGATGAAGACACTTTAACTAAAACTGGCACTCTTGCTATTAATGAATATCTTTACTCTCTAATTGTTGATATAGACTAACCCTATTATACAGGCTAATCCTTATGTAGAAACCACACTGGCTATGCCACAATGGCCTCTCAAGTGAACCCCCAAGTGTGGAGTAGTAAACAGGGTGTCTGCTAACCTCAACCTCCACAAAGCAATTGTCTCAAACCCTTCTCAACTGACTCCTCACCCAAAGTTCTCCAGGGGAGTCCCCTGGAATTCTGGGTGAGGCTATCCCTGTATCTTTTCAGGGATTCCATGCTTTGCATCTCCACATAACAATGGTCAGTTCTGATTTTTAAGACCTGATTTTCCTGTCAGTTTTTGGTTCTCCTTTTGCAAATGGCCCATTTCTTGTTGCATCACTTTCATTTCTCCTTGCATCACTTTCCTTTCTTTTTACATCACTTTCATTTCTCTTCCCCACTTTTCCTCTTACTCTCTCAATTTATTTTTCAAGTCTTTTTTGAGCTCTTCCAGATTCTGTGTCCAATCCTTGTTTTTCTTTTGGATTTTGATTGTTTCCTTTGCTTTCACTGTCTCCTTTTGTGTTGCTCTTTGTCTGCCATGCCACCCAGCTGTAAGCTTTTGATCTCACTCTGAACTTCTTCAGGTCAGGGTCTGATCAAATTCTAGCCCCAGGCTTAGGTTCAAGATTTTGATGTCACTATATACTTAATACAACCAAGGCACCCTTGAATGTCCTGTCCTGGAGCTCTGACCTTAGTTTTGGGCAAAACAATAGAGGGGGTAGTGCCCTATGAACTGTGCCCTCACCCCAAAGTGTGAACTATGTTCTCAGCCCAAGCCCAGAATGGAATTCCTGTATTTGCTCTGGACCCACAGGGATCAGCCCACTTCAGCCCAGACTGTTCTGGGCTGGGACTCTGGATTTCTCCACAGAGCTGAAATTTCAAGCAGTGTGGGTTGGCTTGGACCACTATTTTCCCAGGCAGGATCTCAGGATCTGAATGTTAGCTGGAACTTGGGTTTAGAACCTGGGACAGCAGATGTTGGTGGGGGGGGGTGTAGTTTGCTCTTGGCTTATTCTTCCCTCCTTTCTACAACCTCTTGATGTCTCTGATCTCCTCTCACCCTAGTGCCCCAGATGTTCTCCACCTACCTTTTGGGTTTCTTTTAATAGTTGTTTCACTGTGTCTCCTTCTTGGTTCTTTCACTACTGTATTCATTTTGTAGTGACATTTTAATCTTGGTTGCAGAGGATTCTTGTGGAGACACAGAGCTGCTCCGATTTACTCCTCCATCTTGACTTCACCCACAGAAGTTTATTATTGATTCCTTATATTTTTCTTTATTTTTTTATTTAGAATATTTTTCCATGGTTATGTGATTAATGAGGAACACTCTCTCCCCACTGCAGCTCTTTCCTCCCCTATCTAGAAGCTGACAAGAAGTTCCACTGGGTTATACATGTATCATTGTTCAAAACCTATTTACATGTTATTCATATTTGATATTTCAACATCAAAACGCTAATCATATCCCAATCAACTACGTGATAGATCATGTGTTTGTCTCCTGCATTTCTGTTTACACAGTTCTTTGTCTAGATGTTGATAGTGTTCTTTCTCATAAGTTCCTCTGGATTGTTGTGGATCATTGAATTGATGCTAGTAGAAAAGTCTATTACAATAGATTGTACCACAGTGTATCAGTCGCTGTGTACAATGTTCCCCTGGTTTTGCTCTTTCTCTCTGCATCACTTCCTGGAGGTCTTTCCAGTTCACTTGGAATTCCTCCAGTTCATCATTCCTTTCAGCAAAATAATATTCCATCACCATCGGATACAACAATTTATTCAGCCATTCCCCAATTGAAAGGCATCCCTTCATTTTCCCATTTTTTGCCACCACAAAAAGCGCGGCTAGAAATATTTTCGTACAAGTCTGTTTATCTATGATCTCTTTGGGGGTACAAACCCAACAATGCTTTGTCTGGATCAAAGGGCAGGCATTCTTTTATAGCCCTTTGAGCATAGTTCCAAATTGCCACCCAGAATGGTTGGATCAGTTCACAACTCCACCAGCAATGCATTTGTATCCCAATTTTGCCACATTCCCTCCAATATTCATTACTCTCCCCTTCTCTTATTTTAGCCGATCTGCTAGGTGTGAGGTGATACCTCAGAGTTGTTTTTATTTGCATTTCTCTAATTATTAGAGATTTAGAACACTTTCTCATGTGCTTAATGATACTTTTGATTTCTTTACCTGAAAATTGCCTATTCATGTCCTTTGTCCATTTATCAATTGGGGAATGGCTTGATTTTTTTATATAACTAATTTAGCTCTTTGTATATTTGAGTAATTAGACCTCTGTCAGAGTTTTTTGTTATAAAGATTTTTTCCCAATTTGTTGTTTCCCTTCTGATTTTGGTTGCATTGTTTTTGTTTGTATAAAAATTTTTAATTTAATATAATTAAAATTATTCATTTTACATTTTGTAATTTTTTCTAACTCTTGCTTGGTTTTAAAATTTTCCCTTTCCCATAGATCTGACAAATATACTATTCTGTGTTCACTTAATTTACTTATAGTTTCCTTCTTTTTATTCAAATCATTCACTCATTCTGAATTTATCTTGGTGTAGGGTATGAGATGTTGATCTAAACCTAATCTCTCCCATATTGTTTTCCAATTTTCCCAACAGTTTTTGTCAAATAGTGGATTTTTGTCCCAAAAGTTGGGCTCTTTGGGTTTATCATACACTGTCTTGCTGATGTCACTTACCCCAGATGTATTCTACTGATCCTCCCTTCTGTCTCTTAGCCAATACCATATTGTTTTGATGACCACTGCTTTATAGTATAATTTAATATCTGTTTCTGCTAGGCCACCTTCCTTCATGTTTTTTTTTCATTATTTCCCTTGATATTCTTGATCATTTGTTATTCCAAATGAAATTTGTTATAGTTTTTTCTAATTCAGTAACAAAGTTTTTTTTGGTATTTTGATAGGTATGGCACTAAATAGGTAAATTAATTTGGGTAAAATGGTCATTTTTATTATGATAGCTCATCCTACCCATGAGCAATCAATGTTTTTCCAATTGTTTAGATCTAGGTTTAATTGTTTGGAAAGTGTTTTATAGTTGTGTTCTTTTAATTCCTGTGTTTGTTTTGGTAGATAGATTCCCAAGTATTTTATATTGTCTAGGGTGATTTTAAATGGTGTTTCTCTTACTACCTCTTGTTGCTGTGATATATTGGAAATATATAGAAATGCCGATGATATATGTGCATTAATTTTGTATCCTGCAACTTTGCTAAAGTTGTTGATTATTTCCACTAGCTTTTTAGTTGATTCTACAGGATTTTTTAAGTAGACCATCATATCATTTACAAAGAGTGATAGCTTAGTCTGCTCATTGCCTATTTTAATACCTTCAATTTCTTTTTCTTCTCTAATTGCCACTGCTAGTGTTTCAAGTACAATGTTAAATAATAGAGGTGATAATGGGCATCCTTGTTTCATGCATGATCTTATTGGAAGGCTCTAATTTATCCCCATTGCATATGATGCTTGTTGATGGTGTGTAAATGGAATTAGCTCATCTTCATTCTTTTTTAGACTCTAGTCATCAGAAATAATGTCACCCCACCCAACCATGGGGAGGGAAGATTAGTTACCCACACATGACAATAAGTAGCAAATGAAGAACAAAGGACTGCCCTTTGGGAAGTCCAAAACAGTGTTGAGGCTACCATTTGTCCACTTGAATTAGAGGTGCATGCAGGAAGTGACAAAAGATGCTATCTTTTAAATATGATGGTAACTTCCTGTGGAGGCAGTTGGCACTTTGAACTTGGTGCTGAAGGATCTCTGCTGAGACCTTAAATGGCTTCCCTCTGAATTATCACGTGGGTAAGTTAGGCTGACTTCCTTTCACCTCCCTTGAGTCTCTACCCGCAAGGAGGCTTCCTTGCCTCTCTAATTGTCAAAGGCCTTGTGGTTAGTAGCCTTGTCTAATTAACCTCTAAATCCTCATCTGGGCCAGACCTCTGGGCCAGACCTTTGGTCAGGTTGGAGTTTCTCTCTCTCTAATTCCCTACCTTCAATCTTCCTAATTGTAAATAAACTTCTATAAAAGGTATCCTGACTTGGGTCTATTTTAAAGTATGGAATCAAGCTAAGCAGATTGATTCCTGGTGACCATACCTTAAATAAATATATCTAAATTCCCTTCTTACAATGGGTTTAGATATATACTGCTTATTATTTTTAAGAAAGGTCCTTCTATTCCTATACTTTCTATTGTTTTCAATAGGAAGGTATGTTGTATTTTGTCAAAGGCTTTTTCAGCATCTATTTAGATGATCGTGGATTTTGTTGGTTTGCTTGTTGATATGGTCAATTGTGTGAATGGTTTTCCTGATGTTGAACCATCCTTGCATTCCTAGTATAAATCCTACCTAATCATAATGAATGACCCTTGTGATCACTTGTTGGACTCTTTTTGCTAGTATTCTGTTTAAGATTTTTTTGCATCTATGTTCATTAAGGAGATTGGTCTGTAGTTTTCTTTCTCTGTTTTTGATTTACCTGGCTTTGGGATCAATACCAAATTTGTTTCATAAAAGGAGTTTGATAGAACTCCTTCTTTGCTTATTATGTCAAATAGTTTGTATAGTATTGGAATTTGAAGGTTTGATAGAATTCACTTGTGAATCCATCTGGTCCTAGGGATTTTTTCTTAGGGAGTTCTTTGATAGCTTGTTCAATTTCTTTTTCTGATATGGGATTATTTAAGTATTCTATTTCTTCTAATGTTAATCTAGGCAATTTATATTTTTGTAAATATTCATCCATCTCACCTACGTTGCTATATTTATTGCCATATAATTGGGCAAAATGATTTTTAATGATTGTCTTGATTTCCTCTTCATTAGAAGTGAGGTCTCCCTTTTCAGCTTTGATACTGATGATTTGGTTTTCTTCTTTCCTTTTTAAATTATATTGACCAGTACTTTGTCAATTTTATTTGTTTTGTCAAAGTACCAGCTTCTAGTCTTATTTATTAATTCAATAGTTCTTTTACCTTCAATTTTATTGATTTCTCCTTTAATTTTTATAATCCCTAATTTGGTTTTTAACTGGGGATTTATAATTTGTTCCCTTTCTAGTTTTTTGATTTGTATGCCCAGTTCATTGGTCTTTGCCCTCTCTAATTTGTTAATACATGCACTGAAGGACATAAATTTCCCCGTGAGTACTGCCGTAGCTGCATCCCACAGAGTTTGGTAGGATGTATCATCATTGTCATTCTCTTCAATGAAATTATTGATTGTTTCTATGATTAGTTCAACATAACAGTTCTTTAATTAACTGGTTTTGGAGAATAATATTATTCAGTTTCCAATTTGTTTTTGATTTGCCTGTCCATGTGCCCTACTTATTATTATTTTTATTGCATTATGATCTGAAAAGGTTACATTTAGTATTTCTGCTCTTTTGCATTTGTTATCAATGTTTCTATGCCCTATTACATGGTCAATTTTTGTGAATGTACCATGTGCAGCTGAAAAGAAGGTATATTCCTTTTTGTCCCTATTTATTTTTCTCCAAATATCTATTAAATCTAATTTTTCTAGGATTTCATTCACCTCTCTTATCTCTTTCTTATTTATTTTTGGTTTGATTTATCTAGATCTGAAAGAAGAATATTTAGACCCTTTGAGCATAGTTTCCAATTGCCCTCCAGGATGATTGGACCAATTTACAACGCACCAGCAGTGTATTAGTGTCTTTTGGTTCCATTCTTATAAGACCTACCTCCACTTATGTGAATTATTATGGGGAGGTGTGATTAGTAACCTGTTAGTACCTATATGTACATTTTCACATCAAATATTCCATTTAATCACAATAAGACTTATGTATTCTTCCTTCTGAACTCCTTTTTTCTCTTACTGTCCTCTGAGAGCTGACAAAATGGTGGAAGAGAGCTGGTATAACTTAGGCAGAATCATGTCCAGCCAATCTCTGCTACTCAACTATGGCTTTCATCCTAATTAGGAAACTGCCCAAGGACTGACCTGCTTTCCCCTATAGGTAAGGGAATAGTAGATCATTCCTTTCTTCTATATTCCCAAATTAGCATTTGCATTACCTCTTCCCCTGTAACCTATTCGTAACAATTGTGATTAAACTCCCAGGTACTTGGGTAGTATAGATCCCAACTATGGAGTATAGAACATACCTCTGAGTATGGATTTGGTTCTTCTCTTAAATGAGCAAGTACAGCAGAGATTCTGTCCCATTATGGTAGTAACTGAAATAACCAATATCTACCCTCTAATTTAGACCAATGCTTAAGAAGATAAGTCACTAAGAATCTCTGTAAGAAAATATTGTGAGATTCTCAACGAAGACACAACCTCTTTTATTTTACCCTGCTCAGTGAAGTACTTTTTTTGTTTTACTTTATACTTTGCAGTACAACCACAGATTGGTTGACTAGCACACTGCAATCCACCAATCATGTAGGATTCAGGTTAGGTTGCTCTACATTCTTATTATTCCTAGATGAACTAACTCATCTAGTCATAATACCATCTTAATCCTGCATTATCTCTCTGCATTTAGTATAGTTGAGGCAGAGAGTTTGGGCCCATATAAGTTTATTGACTGATAAATCTATCTGATTAGAGGACCCAATGCCCCACCACCCTCAGCTGGATCTACACATTGATCAATCCAGAGACAGCAGAGTCCTTTAGGAATTCTTAAAACAAAACTAGATCAAAATCTTATATAGACATCCAGCCAACCAAAATGACAAAAGGTGGTGACAAGGAAAATATGGTTGGAAGGAAACACAGGCTCAGAGTAGGAATCAGTGCTGATTGATTTTTTCACCCAATCTCTAGATTTTGCAAAGTTCAGGACCAGCAGAATAGAAAATAGTAAGGAGAAGAAGCCCAGAGTCCATTAATCAAAATTAGATCATTGTCTCTTATGTCGACATGAGACTAATAAGTATTTTGGTCTTGGGATCCAAAAAACAGTGGGGTAATTTCAGAGTCAATGGGATTTCTCTTATGTGATGAAACATTTGAATAGTGTGAATAAATTACACTTTCTGCTGCTCCTTTTCCTGCCATTCTATTTAAATATTCAGATGATTTCTCCTAATGCCAAGCAAATTTTATGTTCTGAATGGTAAGAGACAATAAGTAATCTCTAATGGTTTGATATTAACATCAAAAGGCATGTGGAATATAGCTCCTCAGAGATTCATGCTTATCCTTCTGTTGCTTGACATTTTAATCAATGACTACGATAAAGATGTCATGCTTATCAAACTGTCAAATACATCAGCAAGGATGTATTGAGCATTTATTATGTGTCAGAGACTACGCCAAGTCGTAAATGTAATGTAAATTTTTGCACTTGAGTTCAAAAGCAGTTTCCCAAGTACTAGATAAAGAAAGCATGGCTTGAGAGCAATTTATAGGGAAAATAGATATGGGGAAAAGCAGATTGATGGATGACAAGTTCAATTTGAGTCAACAATGTGCTCTGAATGCTTATGAAACACATGCAATATTTGCCTAATTTAAGAAAGTGAAGATCAGAACCTAGGAAATCATGGTTCCACTGTATTCTGCCCTGTTCAAAGCATATCTGGAACATTGTGTTTATTTCTGGTGTCACATTTTAGGAAGGATATTGGCAAGTGTTGTGAGCCTCAAATGAGATAATGGATGTAAAGCACTTAGCAAACCTTAAAGCACTATAAGTGCTAGTTATTATTATGATTATAATGATTATTATTCACCTACAGCTCCAGGTCTTCAGTCTAGTAATGACTTCATTTCCTTAACCTTCTACTGAACTCTGGCTGAGCTCAGGCAATATTTAGAGAATAGTATAGAGATATGCTGGTAAATGTTTAAGAACTAAGCTCTCTGAGAGGAAAAAATATTCACACACACTTTTAAGTTTTATCTGCATTATTAACATTTCATTTTCTGAAAATCAACAAAACAACAAATCAAGTCCTTAATTTTTATTGTCAATTTATGATGTGTGAATGCTTATGCTGAAAATTTGACAAAGGGCTCTATAAGCTGGTTAGATCTGGCTCTAGCACATGCCCTAGCTCCATGAACCTATGGCAAACATCTTAGAGAAGGCATGCAGAGCCCTCTCTGTGGACATGTGCTTCATGGCCCACCAGAGTTTGTTACTAGAAAGCCAGAGGGACTCTGGTCAAGCTGCTCCCTTCCCCTTTCCATGAGCACCTGAGGACATACAATTCTTACTTCATCCACCCCTCTGCCCAGAAGCCCAGTGGGAATTGCTTCCTCCCTCCCCTCTCTGGGGTAAGGAGAGATAGCATCATTTGATGTCTCAGGGTGGGCAGGGCACAGCATTCGGCCTCTAAAAGGTTTGCCATCACTGCCCTAGCTAATGCTAAGGCACAAAGTATTTGAGGAGGATGACAAGGATGATGAAAATGTGTGTTATACAAGGATGTATTGCAGGAAACTGGGTACTTTTTCATTGGGGAAGAGGATGATGAAAGAGATCATAACAATATCAATAGTCAGCATTTATAGATGATCTTAACATTTGAAAAGAGCTTTATATATTATCTTATTTGATCACCATCAAAAATTAACCTTTGGATATAATTAAAACATTTATCAGTCAAATGTGAAATTAACCTCAAAATCTTTTGTTTTATTTTGTCATGAGGAAATTTTGTTTATATGCTTAAGCTTTGTTAAAATTTCCAGTTTAAAATCAGTAATGAGATTTTATAGACAAAAAGAAAGCTCTTCCTGCTCTTATCTAGTTACATTTAGCTGGATATATTTTGTAATTCGTCTACATTCTATTAAGTGATGGCCCTTGTGTCTAGGAGTTTGCATTATGAGGCTTCTGAGCAGGTTTTTGTTAGGTAGAGGTATAGAACAGATGGAAATTAATCAGCCTGTATTGAATGGTCCAGCTTAGAACTTGGGCCTTATTAACACCCTACTCTGTTATAATATTTATCTAATAACATATGGTCTTAGTTTCCATAGGAATAACACCTTAAAAAAGATCCTTTATAAAAGAAGGAATGGGGAAAAGCATTTATTAAACACCAATTATGTGCCGAGTTCTGTGTTTACAATTATTATCTCTTGTGATCCTCACAACAACCTTGGAGGTAGGTGCTATTATTATTCTCATTTTATATTTGAAGAAACTGAAGTAGAGGCTAAATGACTTGTCCAAAGGCACATAGCTAATAAGTATCTGAGGATGGATTTGAATTCAAGTATTCCTGGCTCCTGATCCAGGATTCTATTAACTGTGGCACCTAGTTACAAAGAGGCAGTGATTAGGTTTATATGACATGAACATTTAAAAAAATTTAATCCAAATTATATTTTCCCCCTATAAAATAAGTTTAACAAAGTTTTTTAATTTTGGTTGTTTTTTTAATGGAAGTTTAGCAATCTGATTCAACCAACTATCATTCAGGAGACTTTGGCTTGGATCAAAATGTTTTAATTAAATTTGATTAAAACGATGAGCAAATATACTTGGGACAAGTTCCATTTACATTTCTTCATGGCTGCGGAGTTGGCATTCAGAGCTCTACTTCTCACATTAGGAGGGGAAAGGAGAGAAGGATATAAATATTTCTTAAGTGACTATGCTAAAGGTACTGTGCAAATATTAATTCATTTCATTCTCACAACAACCATAGAAGGTAGGTGTTATTATTTTTCCCATTTTACAGTTAAGGAAACTGGGATAAATAGAGGTTAAGTGACTTGCCCAGGATCACATGGTCAGTAAAAAGATGAGATCAAATTTTAACTCAGATCTTTCTGAATCTATAGTTCTACTGTGCCACCAGCTGCCTCTAGAGAAGAATAGACAGCTCTCTACCTATGACAAACAAAGGATCCAGAACAAAGAGTACCTGCTTTGTAACAGGGACAGCCATAAGGTTGAAGGTTCCTAGAATCACACAGACTTTGATAAGAAATTATCTAATTCAGTTGCCATTTTTCCCTGGGACTAACAGGACCTAGAGTCACAGGGCCAGGAGTAAAATCCTAGTTCTCTTACATACTACTTAATTCAACTCACCACTAATTCAATTCAAATTAACTCAGCCAATATTTATTAGGTACCTTCTTTGTGCAAGGCATTGTGCTAAATTCTGAGGCTATAAACAAGGAAAAAAGAAGATAATCTTTGCCTCAAGGAGCTTATATTCTAATGGCAGAAGCCAATACACAGAAGGAAATTGGAAAGGTGTCACTGACTCTATGTTGATCTTTATTTCCCAGTCTTTCTAAGGAAGAGGATCTCGTAGGTCTTTTTCTACCTTCTATGACAGAATCCAAAAATGTCAGAATTTGAAAGTAGCACATAGGTCATGCAATTTAACCTGTACTAAAAAAATTATTCCCTAATTCATTGTCATGTAACCGTTGCTTGCTTGAGGCTTTCCAAAAAAAAAGGAGAATCCATAATTTTCTAGGGCTGTTCATCCTTCCTTTGGATAATACCAATTTTTATAAATTTTTTCTCATTACATCAAACATTACAAGTCTAATTACAATCTATTGTATAGAAAGCCTTTTTAAAAAAAAGTTTACCTAGTGTGTCCTACTAAGAGAACTGAAAAACCAGGAATCCACTTAGGTGTATTTAAAATTTTTTCTCCTGGTTATTCCTGGAAGGCTTCCCCTCTAAATGGGTGGGAGAAGGATACATTTCCTTACTGAAATAACAAGGGTAACAATGCTGGCAACACTAATACACTCAGCTAAACATACCAGCCTGGTCATTTTTCCAAGAAAAAGTTAGTGGGGCACTGAATTTGGTACCATGCTGAAAGTGTAGCCAATTAAACCAATGAAGAAAAAAATGTTAGTTCTTCAGTCTTATTCATTGTGTGGATTGGTCATCAGCCAGCAATTTGAATAAACCATAGGGATGATGTGATTTCTAGGTACTAGCTGTGGACTCAGAACTCCAATATGAGCTTCAGAATCAGTTAAATAAACAGTGAATAAAAGTGATCATCCCCCAAAGGGACCAGTTCTTTTTCATCTCCAAAACTTAGATGAAAAATTGGGTGTTAGGAAAGTTCACAAAGAGGTCTGCAATACAAGGCAAACATGGAGCTCTCCGTTGTCTTGGCAAATGCTTCAATTTGTAACAAGGCCAGCTCTTATCAAACCATTGCACAAATCTCAAGGAAAAATGTGTCCAGGTTTCCCTCGCAAATGTGCAAAGTTGAACAAATCTATTAACCCCCTTGTCACTGAAATAATGAGTAGGCAAGTGCTATCACTCTGGAAGACCTGACATTGGGCACATTTGAAATTCTAGTGGAATGAGGTCTCTCCCCTTTGAAAGAATAATGCTAAGATGAAGTTTGCCCTCAGGGAAAAGGAAAAGCATTTCATAAACTTTAGTGAAAAATAATTTCTAGATGATCCTACTGTCATAGTTATTGTTTGAAATAATTGTATTTTATATTAATATACTAGTTTCCTATTAGAATAAAAAGGCAACTTAGTTATTTTTATATCACTGTAACACTTTAACTTTATTTTTTTTGAGGGAGTAAAAAAGATCTTCTCATGCTTTGTTGCCAAATGACACATAAGATTTAAGTGTAATTGTTAACACAAACTGTCTGGTTATTTTTACTCAAGTTATTAGTTCTTTGTATGTTGTGTAGGGTGGAATAGGGAAAAGGTCAAACAATACAATAAGCTGCTGATTTTCATATAAATAGTAAGAAATAAATTTTCTTTGAGATATTCTCCATTTTTTGACAGATTCTTGAAAATCTCAAACAAATGTAAAGGCGACTTATAAAGAAGTACCATTATCACATCAGCCTATAAAATGATGCTCAATTCCTTATCCCCAGTTAACTTACCTTTCTTCTAATCACCTTGAAATTATATGTAATAGAATATTAATAGCAGCTACATTTTGTGTAGCCTTTATTTTTTTAACCAACTCATTCCTTTTATTATCTTTGCATGTAGTAATAATTTTTAAAACAAGTGTTTATTGATCTTTGGCAATCCAAATTCTTTCCTTCCCATCTCTCTTCCCTCCCTATGTGGCAAATAATATGATACAGCTTTTTTTGTCCAGTCTTGTCATGCAATTATATAGTATTTATGGTTTGCAGAAAGTTCCACAGAAATAATCAGATAAGATCTCCACAATAATTCTGAGATAAGTGGTATTATTTCTTCTTTTTAAGATTTTGTAAGTAAGATGGTGAAATAAGAGGAATAGCCAAGGCGTTTGGCAGATTCATGGGGTGACAGAGATCTCAAGGGAGGGGAAATTAGCCCTTAATGTATGGAAGAAGCAGATGTCATTCAATCTCTTATCTATTAGTAACAAGCATATGTTAAGCACTTATTATATACTAGGTATTGTCTTAAGTGCTAAGATACCAGGAAGAAAAGAACAATCTCTTCCCTCAAGAAGGTCGCATTCTACTGAGTGTACAGAGAGGAGACATAGAACAGATAGAAAGTAATCTTACTCAGGATATCTATAGCAGCTAGGAGGAGGGAGAGAGGCTTCTTGAAGCAGATGGAATTTGAGCTTGAGTCTTGAAGGAAGCCATAGAAAATAGGGGATGAAGGTTAGGAGTATAACATAAGGAAGCACATAACTAGTGTGGGGGAGAGCCAGTTTAAAGAGACAAGAATATTCTCTTTGTAAGAAACAGCAAATAGGAAAGAGTAATAATAGTTCCCCCTTGATATGTGGGTCCTTCTGATGACAACCCTATACTTGAAATGCTTTGTGGGTCAGACTTACATCTGAGGCTTTAGATTCAGAGCTATTTTTCAAAGAATGGCTCTTGTCACCAAAATCCATTGGTAATTTTCTCATGGATATAGATATTGATATATTCTCAAATTTCTTTTTAAAGAAGTGGTTTTATTAGATTAGAAAAGGCATAATAAGGTCAAACTTTTCTAGTTAAAGCAATGGACTCATTAGATTAGAAAAGGCATAATAAGGTCAAAGAACATTAAAGACATATGTCATAGAATGCAACATTTCTATCGTTTCTCTGTTCCAACTTCCATGACAAATCCCATTTTCAAGTTGGAGTCCGTATACTCTTACTCTTCAGTCTCTTGAGCTGTAAGAGAATAAACCTGAAGGTTCAGCATTTTCTCCTAAATATCTCACTCCCCAGTAAAGTGAGATAAGGATCACATTTTCATTTACAACAGAATTTAATATGGGATCAAGTAATATAGCTGGAGCTTTCTATGATTCTCTGTGGTCACACCTACATGTGCATGAACAAGAGAGCAAGACCACTGCTCTAGAGTCCAAAGTCTCTTGGATTTCAGAAATCACCACAGCATACTGATTTGTATTATTGACCTATCTATCCCCAAATCTCCATATTCTAAAGTAGTATTGCTCACATGCTACAAAAGATGACCTCTATCTTGACTATCACAAATATAAAGCGAACAAACAGTAGGGAACAGATTCTTCTGTTATAACCACAGCCTCCCTTTCCTTCTTCTTCTCTTTCAACCACCATGGATATTTTTGCATTTTGTGTCACATTCAGGATATAAACCAATCTGGGTCATGCTAGCACCAATGACAACCAGAAAATGTCCCAGTGCTGGCAGTTCCTGTGGAAACATCCCACAGGTCCAGGATGGAATGCCAGCAGATACATTCCATATGTGGACAAATAGAATTCATGCCATAATCTCTGTGGCATTAAATATATTGATACTATTTTGATATGAGTCATGATAGGGAAACTTCTACAATTGTCTTGAATGGTAAATAATACATCATTTAAGTTCCTAGTACATCTGTCATTAACTCAAGACATGTGTATGAGCAAAGCACTGTTATGTGCCAAAGGAAAAACAGAGAAAAAGACATCGTGCCTCATTTTCTAGGAGCTCCTACATGAAACCACTCCACTCAATAAACTTAAAAAAAATTTTTAAATTTTACATTTGTCTTACAATTGATACTGAGTATCAATTCCAAGGCAGAAGATTGCTAAAGACCAGGCACCGGGGGGAAAGTGACTTGTACCTGGTCACATAGCTAGGATGTGTCTGGGAACAGATTTAAAGTCAAGATCTCCTTTCTCCTGGACTGGCACTCTATCCACATCCACATAGCTGTCCCTGGATGACCTATTTTTAAAAATTGATTCAGTATTCCAATTACTGCATAGTTTGTACAGTGATATTAATGATCATCTTAAGACCCTTCCAGATCTATTATTATATACTGATCTGGATCATAGACCTATGTATTCCCAAATATCCATATTCCAAAGTAGTATTGCTCACATGCTAAAAAGATCATTTCTTATGTATTTTAATTTCTATTGACAGTAAAACCTATTGGTGTCCAGCTATGGGAAAGAGATTATAGTGCCATAGAGGAAACATGGGAAACAGAAAAGCCCAACTTGAGGCGACTCTGTCCTTGACTTAATGTGTGATTTTAGTATATCTTTTATCTCCAGTTTCTTTAGTTTTTGAGAACTGGAACAGATTGTCACTAAATAATGTTTGTAAAGTTATTCGAGATTGTTGGATGAAGTTGTATAATTAAAACAAAAAACAAGCCCAAGAGAAAAAAGTACTCCTAGAGTGAGAGCAGGTGCCAACCACTGAGGGAAAGAGTAAAGATGAGATATCATGCTAGAATCCTTTTAAGTAATAGAAGGTATAGTAAGACGATGTTTTCATTTGCTTAGCTACCCATTGCTTAGTATAGTGAGGGATTACAGTAAAAAAAATTAATTACGAGGACGAAATTTCACTCTTGGTTAATCCCCTACTTTGTTCAGATACTTTCAGATGGGCCTAATAACCAGAGAATTGCAAGTGGGACTCATAAAGAAGTTAAATGTAAGGCAGTGTCAGAATTAAAAGCTAGTTAGTTTTCTTTGACTGATATCTTTTGAAGCCTTAGTAGCAAACTCCAGTGTCTGAGTGTCACCAAGACTTTCTGTTTGCTGCAATCAAGAATCCTGCACATTTGTTATTTTTTGTCTATTCATGACCTTAGCCAAAAACAGCTTTGAGACATCAGTTTGTCAGTGCCATTTGAAAGCATGGGAAAATGTGGTGCATACCTAGTTTCCATGCATTTCCCACCCCCCCCAAGTTCCTTGTTGCCAGCCTAAAGTCCCTGCTGTGGTCAGATGTCCAAGTGTGATGTGCCAAAGGTATTTCCATTAGAAATACTGAGAAAATGCTGTTTCTAGTGGCATGGCAAGAGCAAATAGAGGAAACGCCAACTACTCTATAATCTGGAATTTCATTCCTGGGTTTCTCAAGAGGGAACATGCAAACACAAAAGTGTGTGGCAGGAAATTTCTATCAGTGTAATATTATCTAAGATGTTTTTCATGAAATATCCCCAAATTGTAGCATTTCATATTTTGAACATTAATAACTTCAGAAGACATGATGAGAAATATTGATCTCTCAGACTCATTCAGTTCCCTAATCCTTTTTTCTATATGGTTACAAGTATTTAAAGAGAGTCTACTGGGGGAACTTAATTATTTATTCAAACAATATTAATCTCCCTCAACCTCCAGGTTCCCATCACCAATTCTCTATTGGATATTTTGAACTGGATGTTGTTGACATCTTAAATTTAATATGTCCAAAACAACTCATTGTCTTTCCCAACAGGCCCTACCATTTCCTAATTTTCCTGTTAAGAGTACTACAGTCCTCCTATTTCCTGAGGCTCACAACCTAGATGTCATGTTTGACTCTTCCTTCTTTTTTCTCCCAAATCCAATTTGTGTCAAGTCCTGTTATTTTAACTTCATAATACCACTTATTTATTCCCTCTTTTCTCCTCTGATCCTGTCACCAAGTTCCTCCACTGCATCCCAAGCCACTGTCAGCAATCTTGACTTTTGTTTTGCCACCAGACTTAGATCAAGTTTATACAACTTTGCTTCACTTCAATTCATTTGCAAGTTAAGATATCACCAGTGATGTCATTGGTTCTCATAGGAAAGGAAGGATGAACAACAATTTGATTCATTCATATGTTTAGGGAGGCCTTTTGCTTTTTGAATCAAATGGATTTGGCTTACTTGTGTGTTTTGATAAGCAATAAGCACACATGCTTCTTTGGCTCTTCAGTCAATTATGTACTTTAAAGATGTAGTACATACTAAATGTTGTTTACAAAAACAAAAACAAGTTAAGAAACCAACAAAATTCTCTGCCTGCCTTACCTTTATAAGGCATACTCTTTATACATGTGTGAATTATTTCCATAAAGTCTTTATAAAGATGGGGAAGTAGACAGATGGATCTTGGAGCTATTTGAAATAAAATTCATAGATTTCCTCAAGCATCTATTCTCTATGAGAATTAGAAAATCATTTCCTCAAATTCTGTGATCTTTAGATCTCTTCTACACATACACAGTCTAGTTTTAGTTCTCTTCCCACCCTGCTTAATCTAAATTTATTTATTTCCATTTCTTCAAGAACCACATTGGAGGCTGCTCTGATTCCAGATGTAGTGGCTGTGCTGACAATGACGAAGAAAAGAATTTAAACAGAACTTTAAAATCATACTCCCCAGTTTTGGTCTGGTTTTTTTTATTCTTCCACTTTCAACTTTGGATGTGTGTTGGGTCACCCACCAAGATTTCTGTAAATTTCTTAGGCTCTCCAATATTTTAAAATATTTTCTTAAGTTGATATTGCTTTTTTCTCAATCCTCTTCCTTAAAAATCTAACAGATAAATTTAGAGTTTAATGGCTTTTGTTGATGAAGTATAATGTTGAGAACTAGGGAAACTAAGTTTTGTTTTATAGAATTTAAGTGCTCTAAAGAATAGAAAATATCTGGTCTTATCTTCTTTCCTGTTTTAAACTCACACTAGACCTATGATTTCCTTAGTGAAGGAGATTCCTAGTGGGTAATCCCCTCTACTGTTACAGATTGATACTTGCTTTCCTAATTATAGCTTTCTAATTATCACAGTAATAAGGACAATAATAATAGCTTGCAATGAAATAGTACTTTAAAGTTTGCAAAGAAATTTCCCTGTATTATTTTATTGGATCTGTAAGGCAGGTGCTTTTATTGTTCCCATTTTACATCTGAAGATATTGAATCCAGGAGTGATTAAGTGACCAATCCAGAGTCACACAGCTAATATCTAAAGTTGCCTCTGAATTCAGGTCTTCTGGATTCCAAATTCAGCCCCTCATTAGCTATGCCAAAAAGGTGCTAAAACAAGATGCTTGAGGCACAGAAGGTTTTAAGTGTCCAGGATCACACAACCAGTATATGTTTAGCAAAAACTTACATAGGTCTTCATGACTCAGGCGAGTTCTTTATCTGCTAAGTCAGACTTCTCTTTCCCATTTTACAGATGAGAAAACTGAGTTTATAGAAGTCAGATGAGTTGACTGTGGTCACCTAGTAAGTTAATAACAGTGACAGGTTTTGAATCTAAGTCCCTTGACTGCCAGCCCAGTGCACTTTTAATTCAAACTTTACTCTTAACTGACAGTAGGACCTTCAGCAGGAGGATTACATTACTAAATTTTGTTTCGCCTTAATTTCTTTAACTATAGAATGAAATAGTCTCTGAAGTCTAAGAGTTCTAAGATCTAAGGTCATGCTATGATTTCTAATATTTCTTCCAGTTTTAAATACTAATATTATATGAAAAAGGGTAGCTAAATGGCACAGTAGATAGAATACCCAGTCTGGAGTTATGAAAACTCATTTTCTTCAGTTCAAATATAGCCTCAGATACTTACTAGCTGTGTGACCCTGGGCAAGTCATTTAACCCAATTTTCCTCAGTTTCCTAAACTGTAAAATGACCTGGAGAAGGAAATGTCATGCCACTCCAATATCTTTGCCATGAAAACTCCAAATGGGGTTATGAAGAGTCAGACATAATAATTACAATAAACATTAATGAAATCCTGTTCTTAGGTAAAATATGAGCAAAGATTCACCCTCAAGAAGATACTGATTTTTTTAAATTTGGAATTCTTTTAAAAGCCAATTCTTAAAACTATTCCATTTGACTTTTTCTGAAGTCACCAAGAAAAAAAACGTTAAGAAAAATAAAACTAAAAAAATCAACAAAGCAGTATTAGAAAAGGTCTGATTAGTAAATCTTTCAAAGTCTCTTTGGTGCCCATTATTCTATATGATAAGGATAATCAAATGCCATTTTTATGTATTACCTTTTAATTATTGTAAAAGTTAATATGCAACAACAAAACAGTTTTTACACAAAGAAAATTAGATCTCAAAAACTGGAAAAAATTAATTGCTCAGTGGAGTGAGAGTCAGGCCTAGAGACAGGAGGTCCTAGGTTCAAACCCGGCCTCAGCCACTTCCCAGCTGTGTGACCCTGGGCAAGTCACTTGACCCCCATTGCCCACCCTTACCAATCTTCCACCTATGAGACAATACACCGAAGTACAAGGGTTAAAAAAAAAAGAATTAAAAAAAATTAATTGCTTATGGATAGGCTGAGCAATATAATAAAAATGACAATTCAACCTAAATTAATTTACCTATTCAGTGCCATCTGAAACTACCAAAATTATTTCATAGAGCTAAAAAATAGTAACAAAATTTATCTGGAAGAACAAAAGGCCAAAATGTCAAGGGAATTATTGAAAAAAAATATTAAGGAAGGAGATCTACCCATACCAGATTTCTAACTATACTATAAAGCAATACCATCAGAACATTGTGGCATTGCGTAAAAAGTAGAGTAGTGGATCCATGGAATAGTTTAAGCACTCCATATGGGTGCTTAAATTCCATATGTGCTTAAATAAATGGAAATAATTCACTAGTCTACAAATACTGCTGGGTAAACTAGAAAACAGTATGACACAAACTTGGCACAGACCAACACCTCAAACCACATACTAACGCAAAGTCAAAATGTATATATGATTTAAAAATAAAGGGTAACTCCACAAATAAATTAGAGAAACATTGAATAATTTACCTGTCATATCTATGGACAAGAGAAGAATTTAGATCAAAATAAGATAGAACATTATGAGAGGTAAAATAGATAACTTTGGCTACATTAAATTAAAAAGATTTTGCACAAACAAAAGCAATGCAACCAAGATTAGAAGTGAAACAAAAAACTGGGAAAAATTTTTATAGCAAGTGTCTCTGACAAAGAATTCATTTCTTAAATATACAGGGGAAAAAATCAAATTTATAAGAATACTTAACATTTCCCAATTGAAAAATGGTCAAAGGACATAAGCAGGCAGTTCTTAGATGAAAAAATTAAAACTATGGTTAGGCATGTGGGAAAATGCTCCAAATCACTATTAATTAGAGAAAATGCAAATTAAAACAACTCTGCAGTACCACCTCATACCAATCAGACTGGATAATATGACAGAAAGGAAAATGATAAATGATAAATTGGAGGAGATATGGGGAAACTGGGACATTAATACACTGTTGGTAGAGCTATGAAGTGATCCAACAATTCTGGAGAGAGAGCAATTTGGAACCATCCCTAAAGATACATCAAACTGTGCAAACTCTTTAACCCTATAATATCACTACTAGATCTGTATCTCAGAGAGATCAAATATAGGGAGAAAGGGCTTATCCAAAATATATCTATAGCAGCTTTTTCTTGTGGTGGCAAAGAACTGGAAACTGCAGGGATGTCCATCAAAGGGAGAATGGTTAAAAAAATTGTGGCATGTGGTTGTAATAGAATACTATTGTGCCATAAGACATGGCAAACATAATGATCACAAAAAACCCTAGAAACACTTATATGACATGATGCAAAGTGAAATGAGAAGAACCAGGAGAACTTTATGCAGAGTAATTACAAGAAAGCATGATGATCAACTTTGAGGTTATCCACCACCATAGAAGGTATTAATGGGATATGAACATAGATTGAAGCAAGCCATTCTTCACTATATTGCCCCCATGAATTTTCCTCTAGTGTAAACAATGCATTTTCTTTCACAATATGATGAATATGGAAGTATATATTGTATAATAACACCATGCAACCTATTTCATATTATCTGCTGTCTTAAGGAGGTGAGAGGAGGGGAAGAAAGAGAGGGAACACACATCACAATGTCACAAAAGGATTATTCAAAATTGTATCAGTACAATCTGGGAAAAAAAATCTTTAAAAGTTAATGTAGTTTAGCCTTGGGAAATGCAAAGATGGTCTTTTAAGTACAGAGTTTATATACTGAAAGTAATCCTCTCTAATAAATTACCCAGGTATAAAGTCAAAAGGAATATTGCCTATCACTGAAATGATTACAGATAACTTGGCAAAAAGTAATGGAGAGTAAAATGACACTTGGGAGAACCAAAAGAGTTGTTTTTCAACTAAAATATGATTGCTGTTCTTTTCTATCATGCTTTCTGAGAAGCAAAATAAACTCCAGTAAGAGCCTGCTTTTCCTGATACATACATTGTTAGCATTATCAATAAAAATAAAACCCTAAATTAAAACAGTGTTAGCATTCTAAGTATAGGAAAAGAAGCTAAAGCAAATCACAGCCCTAATTGTCCCATGAGCACAATAATATTTCTACCAAGATTTGATGGAATAAATTCCTTAAATTATTATCTCACAAAAGTAGAAGTAGCTTAAAACCACATTCATCATCATTATGATCATCCTCATTACCACCTCCACCACCTTCATCAAATATTCATATAGCATTTTAAAGTTTGCTAAGCACCTTGCAAACATAATTTCATTTGATTCTCACAACAACTCAGGGAACTATTTATTTATTTATAAATAAGTACTTTTGAATTGGTCTGAACAAATGAATTAGTTTAGAGAATAAAGCAGAACTGAAGTAGATGAAGTAGATTAATCCATTCCTGCATTATTTAGGAAACTGACCTAATCTCTCCAGGAGATCAAGCAACCTATACAAGTGGTAGATCAGAGTCCAATTCCCCTATGGCCAACAAAAGGACATCAGGACAAACAAATAGGTCAGGATGGAATGCAAAGTAAACACATAGCTAACCGGATGAGTGTTTAAGTACATGTGAAAAGTAAATATCCCCTGAGTGTTATCTATTTATCACTGACCACACATCTGTGTTTGTGATGATGCTTTTCTTGACAAATAAGAACCTGGATGTGAAAGGAAATAACCTTGTATCTTGAAACCTATATAAACTGTCTTCTAATGTCAATCTCATACAGCTTCCATTAGGGAAGGCTGTCCCAGCTGGTAGATTTTTTCTTTTTCCTTTTTTAAATCAATAAATAATGGTTCCAATTACTGAATTTCTGGGTGTCTGGATTCGTGTTATGAAGCACCCCACTTCACTATTTATTGCTATTTACTTGTTTTCAGTCATGCTGAGTCTTTGTGACCTTACTTGGGGTTTTCTTGGCAAAGATACTGAAGCGGTTTGCCATTTCCTTCTCCAGCTTATTTTACATATGAGGAATCTGAGGCAAACAGTGATAAGTTACTTGCCTAGAGCATATATTATTAGTGTCTAATACCAGAGTTGAACTTATGAAAGTGCTATTATATTATTCCCATTTTATAGATAAAGAAACTGAGGCATACACATTAAGTAATGTGGCCAGGATCACATACCTGTTTTATGTCTAAATTGAGGCTTCCTGATTCCAAGTCTAGTGTTCTCTGCATTGCATCTTCTAGGTGACAGAAGACATGACACAAAAGGTCTGGAATAAAGCATTTTTAGGGGAAAATAGGGAAGTGAACCTTAAATATTTTAGCTAGTGAAAGACCCCAACACAGTAATCTGACTCTAAAGCATAGGAAGCAACAACAGCATAGAATTTAAAGCATGAGGAAAAGAACCATGAGAGGAGAATAGCTCCTCTGGCATAGCGGAAGCAGTTAAGAGTTATCTGGTCCAATATCCTCATTTTACAGATGACCAGCAGTGAGACATAAAGAGATAAAGTAGCTTACTCAAGGTCATATAGGTAGTAAGAGGCAGAGGCAAGATTCAAATCCATGTCTTCTAACTCCCAAGTTTGGTCTTTATAATTATATAATATTCAAGTTTTTTGTCTGCTTTCTTTTTCAATTTACATTGTAGTAATCATTTAATATACTGTTTTCCTTATTGTTTCCTGCCCTGTTGTCCTTTCGTATAATTCTTTCTGTGGATTTCCTCACCTGCAAAATAAGTTGAAGAAGGGAAGGGCAAACCTCGCCAATATCTTTGCCAAGAAAACCCAATTGTAGTAACACAGATTCTGACAGTTTACTAAACATTTGAACAGTGACTAATTGTACTTACCTTCCAGGGATGTTATAAGAATCAAATAAAATGATATTTGTAAGGTGCTTTGCAAATCTGAAAGTGCTATATCGCACTTCATTATTATTAATACAAACAACAAGAAGAAGAATAAAAGTCAGAGAGTAGTATGACATTTAGTTTAAAATAACTTTATGGTTATGTCCTAGGAAGGGTAAGGTAAGGGAGAGAGGAGAGCTCAGAAGTTTCCTTTTTATCTTTTTAATATAGTTGATAGATGAATACACTAAAATAGTAGACATAATTTGGGGTTCAGGCACATAGGGAAAAAATGAAAGGTCCAAGACAATGACTTTAAAGGCAATTAGGCAGTTGGAGATGGCTTTCCAATATCTTAAACTAAAAAAATTCTCCAACTTACTGAGCCTGAGCAGATAAAATAGAAAATCAAGAATTTTATAATTATTACTTCACTGTCAAGTTCATGTAACTATTTTAGTTAATATAATTAATTAATTAATCATAGAATTCTATGATCATCACTTCATTCAATAATCATTGCAGAAAGAAAACCTGCCATGCATGTGGCACAAAAACTTAATCCATTTCCCAGTATTGTCATTCTTATTTGATAGCACAATATTAGGAATTGGTATAAAATTAATATATTGATTTTTTGAACAGATGTTCTTTTGCTGTTTTGCCTGGGAACAGTTTATATATGTGAGGGAATAGTCTAAGAATGCACACAAAAATAATATTTGATTTGGACTACATACTCTTATGATTTACACCTAACATTGCTCTCACTTTGTCCCAAAGCCAAAGTTTAGCAACAAAAAAAGGGTAACGTAATTTCCTGTTTCTAAGCAGCATTGAAAAGCTTACAAGGAAACTAATCCAGAGATCAAAGATATCTTTCCCATCTTGTCATCGGATGTCTGTACATTGATATAATGCTTGCTTGCTTATAAGTATTACGAACTATTGCAAAAGCTTTTCTATGTTGAACACTAATCCTTTTTTGATAAGTAACTGATTCAAAAAGAATGAGTCATTTTTGTCTACCTTCATAAATCCCTCATATGTTTTTGGTAATGCTCACTGCAGAGGAAGTTGGGCAGGCTAGAGCCTGCATATCAAATTAAAAATATTAAACAATTTTTAATCTTTCTTTGTATATTTCCTCCAGACCGTGAGATAACTAATTTCACACCATTCTTGTGGCTTCTGTAGTTTTTTTTCAGTATTCCCTATTCCAGAATTAATTCTAAATAACTTCTTTGTTTTCTTTGTTATTATCTAACCATATAACTACATACTTCCAATAGTATTAATAATTAAGAACTGACTGCAGTTCCTTTATTTACAGGTTTGAATCAATCATAGTCTAGCTCACTGAGACAGCATTTACTTTGGCCATTCTTTTCCCTTCTAGGATCCATTCCAGTTGGCTCTCATTGACCCAAACCAGATTACAGACCAATCAAATAACAAAAAAGACCATCTTGCACTTAGTTCAACATCATATCTTGTATTAATTATTCAGAATCAGAAGATCTCAATTGGAAAATGTTTCCAATTCATATAGGTAAAAACCTATATCCAACGAACTTCAGAAATGGCCATCAATTTAAGAGTTCCAAAGAAAGGAAGTCCACTACTTTCTGAGGCAATCTATTCCCATTTTTAGATGATTCTAATTGATACTTTCTCCCTTAAATCAATTCTGAATTTTTGTCTTTACCACTTCTACTTATTTCATTTTTAAGAAAAAATATTAATATTTTGTGACAGATTCTTTAGGTTTTTGGCTCTCACTAAGATTTTGCATAGCTAGAATTCAAAGATATCACTGGATCTCAAGATCTGTTAGATTTTCTCAGTCACTGACCATTTCCCCTCTCCATCCTATTTCATAGAAAAATCCGAGGTGGAGAGTATCCCAGGCCTCCTCAAATGATAGTTTCCATAAAATTTTTATTGGCCCAAGCACACAAGGAAAAACACATGCTATATTTATCCTACACATATGTCTAAAACATTGTGGAAACCAGAATCTTTATATAGCATCACATTTGACCCCCAGAACAAGCTTGTGGGGAAAGTACTGCAAAAAATTATCTGTTTTTAACAGATAAGAAATTTGGAGAAAGTACAATGACAATGGAAGAGAAAGGAAAAGATGGTAGTGATAGCCAAAATAAGGTGGTGGTGGAGGTCAGAATGGAGAAAAGGCCAATCAAGACTGTAGAAGTGTCAGAAGAGGCAATCTATCCCCTAGAGAAGTGGTGTTAAACTCAAATAGAAACAATGCCACAAATCCATACATAGGGATCCCTTTAGGCTACATATTGGTTTAGTTTCAAAATGTAATATTATTTATTTTTATTGTGTTTTTATTTATTTTGTTAAATATTTCTGAATTACATTTTCAAATGGTTCTTCAATTGGAAATTCTCTTCTTTCTTATCTTCAAAAACTTTGCACTCTGGGTTTCCTCCTATATTTCAGACTGTTTCCTCTACTAATTCCATATTCTTTTCCTTTTAAGATTAATATTTCTCGGGCCCTTTGGTTAACACTCTTTAATTCTCTCCATACACTCTTTTCCTTGTTATTTTCATATAGTTTATCTGCTTTGATTACTTCTATGTAGTAAGTCAATCAGTCAGTAAGTCAACAAGCATTTATTAAGCATTTACTATAAATGAGAAATGGTTTTAAGTACTGGGACACAAAGAAAGAATGGGAAAAACACTATCCCTGTCTTCAAGGATCTCACATCTTAACAGGTGAAACAATATGCATCACTTTGTATAGAGATGTTTACAGTATTGCTGAGAGATAATCTTAGGGGGAAGGTACTTGCATTAGAAGTAGGTGATTAGAAGGGGAGGTGGAGACTGAGAAAGGTCACTTGCAGAAGGTAGGCTCTTAGCTGAATCTGGAAGTATTCCAGGGAAGTGGTGATATGGGAGACCCTTCCAGGAATGAGGAACAGTCAGTGAAAAGAAATGGAGTTAGGAGGGAAGAATGTTGTATGTGAGAAACAGAAAAAAAAGACCAGTGTTGCTGGATTGTAGAGTACATGGAGATGAATCTCAGTAGACTGGAAAAAAATAGAAAAAGTTCAGATTAGAAAGGGCCTGAATGCCTAACAGAAGATGTTCTACTTGATTGTGGAGTTAAAATGGAGCTACTGAAATTTATTGCATAGGAAGGTGGCAGAGAAGGAAGAGGATGTACAGGTCCTCTTCAATTGGATGTTCCTCTGGTACTTTGAAATATAATTATTTCAAGTGTATCTTTCTATTCTCTGCCCCAAAATTATTCCTGTTTTATCTTCCCCCTTTTTGTTAATTCATCACCTGTGCTATCATTTTTTGGAAACTTTGATGCTATCTTTGACTTCTCACTTTCTCTGCCTCTCTCTTCCCTGTTACTATGCACAGTAATCTCCTGGCTCTTCTATTGTTTTTTTTTGGTATACTTTGCATTATTTCATATTAGTTTCATTATTATTATAGATAGATCATTATATACAATATACACAAAATATAGCGATCATGATAGATATTGCTTGCTTTTGATTTTTGACACTACTTATAATTTTAAGAAAGGCTCAATATATTCCTATGCGTTCTAATATTTTAATAGGAATGGGTATTATATTTTTTCTGCGTGTATTACTATAATCACATGATTTCTGCCATTTTAATTATTGACATAGTCAATTATCCTTATAGATTTCCTGATGTTGAAACAGCCCTGCACTCTTGTTATAAATCCCACCTGGTCACAGTATATGATCTTTGTGATATATTTCTGTAAGCTCTTTGCTAGTATGTTATTCAAAATTTTGTCATCAATATTCATTAGGTAAATTGGTTTATAGTTTTCTTTTCTCTATTTTTACTGTAAAAAAGTAGAAACAAGTTAAAATTCTGTTAAAATCATAGATGTGTTAAATAATGACTTAGAAGAATTTAAGGTTAAGAAAATTGTTACTGAAAACTTAGACATTGTGTTCAATGGAAAATTTTTGGTGTTACAAAATTATTTTGTACCCTGTAAATATTGTTATGTAAATTGCAACCCTCATCCCCTTACGAACCTCTCCAAAACCCATCTTAGAATAGGAAGAGATAGATAATTAGTATAGTTATAAGACAAGATAAGGATTTATTATTTTGGAGGAAGGGGAAACATAAGATAAGAATAGGAAATAGTGATGCATGAATTAAGTGGGAAAGTCCCACCACACAAAACCAGGATACTGTAAGGTTAGGGGATGGGACAAAAAAAGAGTCAGAAGAAGGCCTTTGGTGACAGTTACTGAGAGTTGGGACAAGAGAGGATTCTGGGAGGCTCTAGAGGAAGAATGAGGAGAGGAGGACTTCTGGGAAGACTGAGAGAGGGAGGAGGAGAACATCTCAGCTGGAATCAAGCTCAAATTTCTGAAGATCTTTCTTTGGACATTGAAACCCTGATTCCCTGGTCAAAGGCATCCCATTGCATGTCACCCATGAAGACTTCAATCATTGAGTTAGCTAAGTTTGAGACTCTATTTTGGGAGTGACCTCTTGGGCTCCTTCTCCCATTACCCAACCTTGCTGAGAGACTCTTTCCAGTTTGACTTGCAATTATGGAAAAGGATAGAAATAGAAACAGAAGGAGAAGGGGCAAAGAGGGTAGACGCTTAGGAGTGGGAATCCCAAAGGTTCCCACCCAAGTGACGGACCCCATAGAAATAGATAAGAGGGCACCCCAAAATCCCTCTGTCCTTTACCCCTTTCCTCAATTCCTGAATTGTGATTAATAAAAGCCATTCATGATAGTAGGGGAGAGTAATGAATGTTGGAGGGGATGTGGCAAAATTGGGACATTAATGCATTGCTGGTGGAGTTGTGAAATAATCCAACCATTCTGGATGGCAACTTGGAACTATGCTCAAAGGGCTATAAAAGATTGCCTGCCCTTTGATCCAGCCATACCATTGTTGGGTTTATACCCCAAAGAGATCATACATAAACAGACTTGTATAAAAATATTTATAGCTGTGCTTTTTGTGGTGGCAAAAACCTGGAAAAGGAGGGTATGCCCTTCTATTGGTGAATGGTTGAACAAATTGTGGTATATGCTGGTGATGGAATACTATTGTGTTCAAAGGAATAATAAACTGGAAGAATTCATGTGAACTGGAAAGACCTCCAGGAATTGATGCAGAGTGAAAGGAGCAGAGCCAGAAGAACATTGTACACAGAGACCAATACACTGTGGTAAAATTGAATGTAATGGACTTCTGTACTAGCAGCAATGCAATGATCCATAACAATTCCGAGGGACTTATGGAAAAGAAAAAAAAAGAATAACAAACTGGAAGAATTCCATGTAAACTGGAATGACCTCCAGGAACTGATGCAGAGTGAAAGGAGCAGAACCAAGAGAACCTTATACACAGAGACTGATACACTGTGGTACAATTGAATGTAATCGACTTCTCTACTAGCAGCAACTCAATGATCCAGGACAATTCTGAGGGACTTATGAGAAAGAACACTACCCACATTCAGAGAAAGAACTGTGGGAGCAGAAACACAGAATAAAAACAACTGCTTGATCACATGGCTTGATGGGATATGATTAGGGACATAGATTCTAAATGTTCACCTTAGTGCAAATATTAATAATATGGAAATAGGTCTTGATCAATGGCATATGTAAATCCTAGTGGAACTGCATTTTTGGCTATGGAAGGGGGGTGCAAGCAGGGGAGTGAAAGAATGTGAATCATGTAACCATGCAAAAATGTTCTTAATCAATAAAAAAAAAGAATGTGCAAGACCAAATAAACAGATAGATAGATAGATAGATAGATAGATAGATAGATAGATAGATAAAGGCCATTCATTAGTCAGATAATGTTCCACAGTGCCTGAGAGACAAGGAGAGGGAAAGGAATCACAGCTTGGTCTGGCTGCCTCCATCTTGGAGCCAGACCACCCGCTGTGAAGTTGACTGACCTCTGGGGAGGCTTGCATGAACCCTGCCCTCATTCAGAATCAGATTGGGGTACCCAATACCTCATCTTATAGAGAAGCATCATTCCCAACTCCTGTGCGGCAGCACGACCATCCAGGTCACCCAGTTTCAGGGTGACACCCCCTCAAAGTCTCCCAGGGTACATTTGGCGGAAGGGGAGAGCCAGAAGAGAGTCTCACCTCATAGATTCTCTCTCTCTCTCCCCTCTATCATAACATTGGTTATTGGCTCTGTCATTCTTATATTACTCCCCCAGTTTAGATATCAAAAACATATTGTGCTGTAAAAAATAGTTTGCTAGTATTCTTTTTTTCCATAATTTAAAAAATGCTCTATATAGTATATAACATCCATGATCTTAAGTGGGGTTAAATCTGCCTCACAGAATTCTACAGTGCCCCCCCCAAACTCCAGGAGAGGGGGCAGTTGGGGCAGTTAAGAACCTGGGTATAAAAGCCAAGACACCCAACTTGCAAGGACACTTTGGACACTGCTTTTTGGGTTCAAGGGACACTGGGAAGAAGTGTAGCATTGCTTTTTGTTAGCTCATCTCTGACCTCAGGGAGTAGGGTGTTACTTTGCTGGTTTACTCCATAAAGATTATACCAGCCTGTGTGCACTGGAAAAATTACCTCACTTGAAGTATCTCAACTGATCTCTAATTCAAACAGATCTTCAATCAAAGTTACCTTCACCATCTTAAACTTAGTAACATTAGATTAGGAGAAAGGTCAGTTAGTGAGTGAGATAAGAGTTAAGTTATTCAAAGCACTTTCCCTTTTGGAGAAAGCGAAGCCAACAAGTTTATTAGAGAATTTAGATAACTTACCTCCTTCCTCCTCATTCCTAAAATCCACCTCCCCTCTCTCTGTTTTCCTGAAATTAATAAATCCCTTTCCTAGTTGTATTTAAGAGCCTGTGTGAAGTTATACTAGACTATACTTACCATCAGTATACGTTACCTAAGCAAAATCTCATCCAAGCAAGCACTGGTGCAGCTATTATCCTGAGAGCTAGTCTGCTGTATTGAAGACAATTTGAACCTTTACTGTACTAGGGTTTAGGGAATAGTCTAAATCAGTGGGAGTGGCTAATATCAGTGAGATTATTTCCTATCAATCTACCAAATTAGCCCTAGGCAGTCAGAACAGGAAAAGCAGCAGAGGTGGCAGCAGGAAACCAGCATTGGAACAGTGTGGGTAGGGGCCACCAGGCCCTGGACACTGGGCAAAAGAAATAGCAGCCCAGTGGCAATTAAAACCATTATCTATTTTCCCTGAAAAGCAGCCTCAAGGCTGGGGAGAATAGGGAGAGGAGCAAGAGCGGAAAAAGAACAGGTCTGAGGCTCCAGGAAGGATTCTAAATGCTCTCCGTAGGCTATCTGAAAAATTGAGAGTCCTGTTTACACATGGTTCGCCAAACTGTTATATTTTTAAATGATGAAGGCTGATATTATGAGGAAAACTAACATTTTATTTAGGCCCATGTTGGTAGAATAAAATCGACCAAGCGCCTGTAAAAATTTCAAATTGCCGCCTCAGCCATTACGTTCCCTACCTTCCCTCATCTTGTCTGCGTAGCAAAAAAGGAAGTCAAACCCGACTTCCCAATATTTAAAGTCGGGTTTTACCTTGAAGACATCATCCAAAACAGGAAACCTGTTGGACCATGGAAAATGTAGTTTTCCAAGTGTCCACAGGAAGTTTGTCATATATCTACATACCTTGAGGCTTAATACTTCTAAAATGGAATCCCAGAAATTCTAAATAACACACAATCCAAGGTGATACTAAAGAGAAAGCCAAAGATACAATGAAGAAGAGATAAAAGGGGCTGAGGAAGCTACTGTGACTATTTTGCCAATTATAGATAGAACTTTTGTCCAACTGGACTCAGGAATTTACATGTTAAACCGTATAAGCCATTTTCTGGGGAGACCTAGAGATCTTAAAAAGGAAGTTCCCACAGTATTATTTAAATCCATACAAGTTGATCAAGGAATATAAAAGGGCTGTGCATCTTTATAATCCAACTTTTGAAGACATGGAATTACTTTTAACTGAACTGTACACCCCCAATGAAAAGGCAAAATTTATTGCAGAGACTAGGAGCAACCCCAACCTAGCCTCTTGGCCAGAGTAACACCAGGACCTAGAAATGTCATCCCATGCTAATATGGCATATTTGAAAAGGTGTAGAGAAGATTTAGCTGAGGCGATGAGAATCCATGCGCATCACTCAAATGCATGGTGCTCATTTGAGAAACTAAGGCAGGGGGAGGATGAGCACCCAAGCCTATATCTGGACAGACTTGTAGAAGCTGGAGAGACCATACTTGGATTTAGGGACATGAATGAAGATAACATCTAACACATTAGGAGGCAATTTATGAAGGGCAAAGCAAGTCCCATTCAAACATACTTCCTTTTGCATTGCCCACAGTGGGAATCCCTATCTATTGAAGACCTTTGAAAAGCAGTGTATTATGTACATGAGTACAGAGAAACTGAACCAAAACAATCAAAAACCACTGAGGACAAAGAAATTGCTGAATTGAAGAAACAGCTCAAGTAGACAAAAAAGGCAAAAGAAATTAAAGAGATTAAAAAACATGGCTTTACAAACACAAAATCAGAGAAGCCAAAGTAGAGCAAGACAATCCTATAGCAGTAACAACAATAATGTTAAGCTCTGTTACCTTTGTCACAAACTAGGCCACATTGTTAGAGATTGTCATTATGAATCACAAATTAATTTTAGTAACAGGAACAATTATAATAATAACAACAGGAGAAATAACTTTTACAATTCAAGGTATAATAACAATAACAACAACAAGGACAGTGACACTAGATATAGCAGCAGTATAAAGACAAGATGCTGTGACCATAACTGTTCTAATTTCAATAGTTCCTCAAATCTATCCAAGATCGAAGAATATGTGAGCCAAGGAGAAAGACCATGTACTAGCTTATGAACCAAGGAAGCAGCATTAATTGTTGAAGTAAAGGACAAGGGCTATGGCAGAGATAAGATAGGGAAAAGTGGAAAAGAAGAGCTGGAAGAAGCAGTGATAAATTATGGGCTTGTTGATATAAAACATAATTACAAGGAAAAGACTGAAGAAGAATTGCAGATGGAAAATGATATTATAGAAATAAGACACTTTACCTTATTTATGGTCTGAGACAAAAGGGATACAGAATGATCCTGATAGGCCCATAAGCAATTTTTCTTATCAAGCTACAATACAGAAATACAGACAGAGGCAAAGAAAATCCAAAAAGCCAAAATTAAAGGGGAGATACCACCATTATAATCAAAGAGTCCTGAGCCAGTATAAGCAGAAGTCCACAAGCAAAATCAATGTGATTTAGTTTGCATTGACACAGAGGCACCTTTGATACCTGCTAATCAATCGGCTACAGACAAGGATCCCTTGGCCATGGTGAATATAGGAGACCAAATCTATACAGCTTTGATAGATACTGGCACTACCTGTATTAAATCTGCATTAAAATCTGCAACAGAAAATTGCACTTTAATGGGGTCTGTGAGAGTTAAAGGAGCCACTGGGCAAATGGAGTTGGTGCCCAAGCTAAGATCTAAAATGATAAAGATAGGCCCAATGAGTTTAGATCATTCATTTCTATTGATACCCTCATATCCATCCAATCTCTTAGGGAGGGATGTCCTCTGTAAGTTAGGTGTAACTATTGAATGTGACAAGTCAGGCCAAATATCCCTACATTTACCCAAACAGTCACTCAAGCACCATCCCTTGCTGTTCCTGGGGCAAATGGAGGGTGATGAGGAAGAACATCATATGGGGAATATCTTTGAAATCCCTGAAGATATCCCAGAGGCAGTTTGGGCAAAGCATTCTACTGATATAGGAATTTTAAAATCTGCAACATCTGTCAAGATCAAGATGAAAGAGAGAACTCCATCTAGAATCCCTCGGTACAGATTGAGTAAAGAAGCTACAGAGTGTATAGGCCTATCATCCAGAGTCTCCTGGAGTAGGGCATTTTGGTCTATGCTATATCTGAGCATAACAAACCTATAATGTCTATTTAAAAGCCAAAAAAAGATGCAAACGGAAACACACAGTGGCTATTTGTGCAGGATCTGAGAGCAGTCAACAGCCTTGTTAAGAAGGGCCATGCAGTAGTGCCAAACCCAGCCAACATCATAGCTGAGATTCCCAACAATGCAGCATGTTTCACAATGGTGGATTTGTGCTGTGCCTATTTTACAGTGCCCCTGCATGAGTCCAGTTGGAAGATTCTGCATTCTCCTGGGAATGAAAGCAGTTCTGTTGGACCAGAATTCCACAAGATTTTTCAGAGAGTGCAAATATTTTTGCCAGATCCTGCAGAGAGACCATGAATCAATCATTTTCACTGAGAATAAACTAGTGCATTATGTTGATGATGTTTTGCTTATGTCACCAAATGCTCGTGTGTGTCAAAAGGACACTAAATATCTGTTGCAAGAGCTATGCAAAAGAGGACACAAGGTCTAGAAAGCCAAATTGCAATTCCTATAGTAGAATACCTTGGCTTTGTGTTGGAAAAAGACTCAAGAAGGATCTCCCAAAAAAGAGTTGCAGACATACAGAAGCTGAGCATGCCTAAGACCAAGAAGCAGCTCCATGCAGTTTTAGGGATCATGGGTTACTGTAGGCAGTGGATCCCAGGATATAGTGTGATCTCAAAACCTCTGACAGACTTGGCTAGGAACACTGTCTCAGAACCTTTAAAACTTACACGGGAGCACAAGCATGCAATTGAAAAACTTAAAACGGCTGTATTGACAAGCCCAGCACTTGGAATCCCTAACCATGCAAAACCATTTCACCTGTTTGTGCATGAGGACAAAGGAATAGCTAGTGCTGTATTAATACAAACTCTTGGAGATCAATTCAGACCTACTCCCTACTATAGCTACCAGTTAGATGTTGTGGCTCGAGGGATGCACCATATATGAGAGGAATTGTTGCTGCTGCACTGATGGTAAAAAAAAAATCATCGGATCTAGTATTGGGATGCAGGATTATGCTGTATTCACCTCACCAAATAGAAATCATACTTAAAAACAACAACCTGCAAGCTTTTACATCTCAGTGTTTATCTCAATATCAGATTGTGCTGCTCAGCAATGAGAATCTGACTTTTCATCCTTGCAAAGAGATCAACCCAGCCACACTAATGCCAGACTTACCACTGGAAGGAGACCCCATCCACAGTTGTGCAGACACCTTGGAAATAGTGCAAAAGACTAGAGAAGACCTGACTAACATCCCTTTGGTCAAACAGACCTGACATTATTTACCAACTGTTCTGAGTACGTGTTAAATGGAGAAAAATTTACAGGTGCAGCTGTTGTGACTTAAGATGAGACTTTATGGTATGTACCTCTACCAAAGTCTATGAGTGCTCAAGGACCCGAAATCCTTAGCCTGACCAGGGCACTCCAGATTGTTAAAGATAAATGAATTAATGTTCATACTGACAGCAAGTATGCTTTCAATATAGTACATTGCACAGGCCAAATCTGGAGATACCGCAGCTTTTTAACCTCAGGTGGTAAGGAAATAGTCTATGGGAGTATTATAAACCAACTCCTAAAAGCTGTCCAATTGCCCAAAAACATTGCAGTAATGCACTGCCGAGTACATCAAAAGGGGACATATTGTGAAACCACAGGGCCGATGTAACAGCCAGATATGGAGCCTGATTTGGACCCATCCATGTGCTAAACTTCTTCTTGGTGGATGAAGCAGATCTCAAACAAGCATACTACCCAAGGGAAGTGAAACACTGGAGCTAACATCTTGTGGTCAAAAATGAGAGGCATATGGTTTTCAAATGCAGATAAACCCATTCTACCAAGATCTTTATATAACACCCTATACAATGAATTACATGAAAAAGGGCATTATGGGACTCAGGCTTTGATCAACTCTATTAGAAGGCACTGGAAGGCTGTCGGAATTTCTACATGTGCAATAAAATCATGCCAGAAGTACAAGGTCTACTTGCAATTTAATCAGGGTATGAGCCAGATTAAAGGGAATGGGGGGAGACAACTAGCCCATACCCCGTTTGAGTGTTTACAAATTGATTATATATCCATGCCCAATTGCCAAGGGTACAAATATGCCCTAGTCATTGTCGTTTTTAAAAATGATGAAGGCCGAGATTAAAAGGGAGAAAAGTATTTTAATAAAAGCCATGCTGATAAAGATAAATCATTAGACCACGCGCCTGTAAGTATTCAAACTGCCGCATCGGTCATTTTACCTTTCCTATCTTCTTGTGCCCAGGTAGCTAAAGAGCAAGTTCAAAACCACTTCCCAATATTTAAAGCCGCCCCTCACCTTGAAGACATCATCTAAAACAGGAAACCCGTTGGACCACGGGAAATGTAGTTCCAAGGTCCCTCACAGGTCCACAGAAGTTTGTCAAACACTACATTGATATATATATATCGAGGCTCATTCCTTCCAAATAGAACCCCAGCTGATTTTAACTAACACATCATCATTGATAGGTTGACTCGATGGCCAGAAGTGTTTCCAGAAAAGAAGAACAATGCTGCCTTTGTGGTAAAAACACTTCTGAGAGATATAGTTCCAAGATTTTCAATACCAGCCAGAATTGACTCAGACCATGGATCATGCTTTTCCCAAAATATTCTTTATGACATTTATAAAACCCTAGGAATAAAAAGGAGCCTCCATTGTGTCTATCACCCCCAATCATCGGGGCAAATTGAATGCTGTAACAAAAAAAATTAAAACATTGATAGGAAAAGTGTTCAGAAAGCCATCTAAAATGGGTACAAGCACTCCTCATTGTTTTTTTTTACTTGAGAAGTCAACCCAATGGTGACACCCATTTATCACCATTTGAACTTCTATGTGGACACCCAACATTGCATGGATCATCCCAAAAATCAGCTCACTTGTCACATCTTGGAACTAAATGCCAGCTGTTTAGATACATGAAACCTTTAAAGAAAAGACTATATGAATTGCACAGACTTGGACATTTAACTCAGAGAGTTCCTTTGGACTTTATCTTACATGAACTTAAACCAGGATATATGGTATACATAAGAAATTTTGCAAGAAAATCCATTATGGGCCCTAAATAGGTTGGGCTTTATGAAATATTACTCACAACTCCTATAAGTGTTCAGAACAAGGATCCCTGGTTTCACATCATGCATATGAAGCCAGTAAAAGAACATGCTATAAATGAGGGACACCCAGAAAAAAACAACTGATTTAAATCAACATCAAATAAATACACAGCCAGATCCACAGAATGCAGAATGTACAGATGAAGAAGATTAAACTACTTAAAATCAATCCAAAAATCTAAAAATCCAAAAATCAATGCAACGCAAAAATTATGTAACACAATTAACAAAATTATACAAACACTACTGTCCCTGTTTAAGAAGGTGACAAGTCAAGCATCAGTAAAGATGTTAGACAACTGTCAAGTATGTATGCCATACAGATGAAGTACGCAAAAGCTACAAGCTGCAGTGATCCACAGCATGGGTGGCACAAAGGAAAGGACACTCACAAATGAACTGTAATCTTTATTAAATATTTTACAGGAAGAAATAATGTAAGGTTATAGTATTGGTCACACAACTACACAACGCACAAATTGGAGATCACATAATAGGTTGCATGCCAGATTACATATAGCTACACAATGAAAATTGTGATTCTCCAGTGTTGGCAAAGGATCCAAGCAGTAGAGGTAAGTATGTGCATGCATCAGCACATGTTAGTACATAAGACATAACACAAAACTGATTTTTCACTTCTTTACATGGATCTCTGTTATTTCCTTCTGCTCTAACTGCTTTAAGAGGGGGAGGAGGAATAATTCTATTCACTCCTACCCCTACTCCTTGCTAGGATAGCAGCAGCCTCCTTGCTCTTGCTCCATTACCAACCATCGCAAATCTGACCCAATTCAACAAGTATTAGAACATTTCAAGTAAATCTATTTGCTCCTAGGGATTTTTTAATAGTGGGGTTCATTAATGGGATGTTGAATTCTTTTTCTAAGATATTCAAGTATTATTTCCTCTGTCAATATGGACAATTTGTATTTCTGTAAATATTAATATATTTAACTTAATTTTCAGTTTTATTGGCATATAGTTAGGCCAAATAACTCTAAATAATTGTTTAACTTTATCTTCATTGTTACATGGTGTTACATTTATCCTTTTCATGTGTGATATTGGTCATTTTGTTTCATTCTTTTTAAATCTAATTAACTAATGGTATATTTATTTTTTCATTTTTCATAAAACCAGATCCTAGTTCTTTCAACTTCATTAATATTTCCTATTTTGATGTTTATATGGAGATTTTCAATGTGTTCTTTTTCTAGATTTTTTTAACTTGAATGTTCAATTCCTTGATCTACTCTTTCTCTTTTTAATTGATGTATATATTTAGAAATATACATTTCCCTCTATGTAATATTTTGGTTGAATCCCATGAATTTCAATATGTTGTTTCATTGTTGTCATTATCTTTAATGAAATTATTTATTGTTTTTATGATTTGTTCTTTGGCCTACAGAGTCTTTAGGATTAGAGTATTTGGGTTCCGGTTAATTTTTAACCTATGCTTCCAAGTCCCTTACTGAATGTAATTTTTGTTCCCTAAAAAGGGTGCTATATACATACACCTTTATATAACCAATTCAATTTTCTCTAGAGGTCTATCATGCCTAACTTTTCTAAAATACTATTCATTTTCTTAAATTCTTTTTTAATTTATTTTATGATTAAATTTATCATAGTCTGTGAGGGGAAATAAGTAGTCTCCCTATTTTTTTCTATAATTAACTTAACTTTTTCTGTAAGAGTTTAGATGCTCTGCCACTTGGTACACATGTTTGGTTTTGATATCATTTCATTGTCTTTGGTACATTTTAACAAAATATAATTTTCCTGATTATCTCTTTTAATTAAGTGTATTTTTGCTTTTACGTATTTTTATTTTTAGTTAGATCATGATTACTAATCCTGCCATATTTACCTCAGACAAAGCATAATGATAGATTCTTCTCCAGCCTTTGTCTTAAATATATGTGTCTCTTTCCATTTCAAATTTGTTTCTTGTAAACAAGAAATTGTTGGATTCTGGTTTCTAAAACATTCTACTATCTCTTTTTGTTTTATGGATAAGTTCATTCAAAGTTATGATTAACTATATTTCCTTATTCCCTATTTTCTTCTGTGTAATCTTTTCTCTCTCTTTTTCCTCTGTGTGTTTTTTTTTTGGTGTTGTTTAATCATTTTTCAGTTGTATCTAGTTTTTCATGATCCTTTTTAGGGTTTTCTTGGCAAAGATACTGGATTGGCTTGCCATTTCCTTCTCCAGCTCATTGTCCAGGTGAGGAAACTGAGATAAACATCATTAAGTGATTTGCCCAGGATCATACCATCTCATGTCTATCATACACCCTAAGTTGGTTATTCTTTGATACTCAGTCATATTTGTTCTTTTTAGTTTATTGAAAAACTTGAGGGAACACTTTTATATTTCATTGAGACAAGCTGGTCTTTGTAGGAAAAATTATCTGGTTCTATTAAAAGATAAACTTTTATTTTTACAATCAGTCTAATTTCAAGTAAACTTTATCTAGGGCATGATTATTAGATATGTCTTCAACTACAAAATTTTCTCATCCCCTTAAAATTGTATTTTTTTAATATTGAAAACATTTTTTTATTTACAAGGATTTGTATTATGACTAATATTTATTTTATCAGAGATCATCCAATTCACTGACCCCAGTGTTTTAAGTAAATGTGATTAACAGGAAAACCCTGCTATTGAATTGGGAAATAATGATTCCCAATAGCAGAAGGTTAAGATTAACAGTGGGCAGAAAGCTAAAGATAGTTTGGCCTAGATTGGCAACTCAAGGCTCACATACTTATCTGAGACTTATCAAAACAATTCTTGTTGGCCTGAAAATGGACCTAAAAATCTCAGGAGATTGCTAGTACTTTCTGATGTTGGCTTGACAGGATGGAAATAACACACCAATGGTTGATCTAAGAGTGTTTAGATAATGTGCTTCTGGTCTTAAGCCACTAAAGGACATTGCATTTTACAAAAACAAACTTACCTAAATATTTTTGAGGATAGAAAAAAATAATTTAAGTTCTAATTTGCTTTAGTTTGGAAAGATGTGGGAGTCAACATTTATTTTTTTGTTCTTCGTCTTTTCCATGTTTTTAAAAAATCTTTATCAGCTAGTGAATCCTTGGATAACACCTTGTATTTTTTACTCATTGATTCCAAATATTACATTATCATTCCTCTGTAAAGACAGTATGATGTATTATAAAAAAATTAGGGACTGGAAACAGAACTAAACCCAGTGTTGTTGTTTGATCATTTTTCAGTCATGCACAACTCTTTATGACTGCATTTGGGCTTTTCTTGGCAAAGATACAGGGATAGTTTGTCATTTCCTTCTCCGGTTCATTTTACAGATAAAGAAATTGAGCCAAACAGAGTTAAGTGATTTGCCCAGGGTAACACAACTAGTATATGTCTAAGTCCAGACTGGTCTTGTTTATTAGTTTAATGATTTTCTTACATTCAATTTTATTAATATCACCTTTGATTTTCATGATTTCTAATTTGGTGTTTGAGGATTTTAAATTTATTCTTTTGCTATTTTTTTAGTGACATGGTCAGTTCATTGATATCCTCTTTCTCTATTTAATTGATGTAAACCATCAGATATATAAATTTTCCCCTTAATACAGCTTTGGCTATATCACACAATTTTTGTATGTTGTCTCTGATTGTAATTCTCTTTAGTGAAATTATTTATCATTTTTATGATTTTGACCCACTCATTCTTTATTATAAGGTTATTTAGTCTAATTAATTCTAATCCTTTTTCTGCAGTATTTTGTTTAGTGTAATTTTATAGCATTAATATTTCTAATAGTTATGTTCTTTTGCATCTGGTTATAAGGTTTTTATGTCTACTATATGGTCAGTTTTTGTGAAGGTACCATGTACTACTTAGAAAAAAGGTATAATCCTGTTTGTTTCTATTCAATTATTTCCAAAGGGCTTTCAAATTTCACTTTTCTAAAATTCTATTCAACTCCCTAACTTCTGTCTTGTTTTTTGTTTTGTTTTGTTTTGTTTGAGGGGAAGATTAATGTCCTCTACTAATATACTTTTATTGTCTATTTCCTCTTGTAACTCATGTAACTTCTCTTTTAGGTATTTGGATCTATGCCATTTGGTGCACATAGGTTTAGTATTGATATTATTTCATTATCTATGGAACCTTTTGTCTTTATCTCTTTTAATAAGATCAGTTTTTCCTTTTGCTTTATCTGAGATCATTATTGCTACTCCTGCTTTTTAAAAAAATTTAACCAAAGCATAATAGATTCTGCTTCAGCTCTGTACATTTACTTTCTGTGTGTCTCCCTGCTTTAAATGGGTTTCATGTAGACAGAATTTTGTGGGAATCTGGCTTTTAATTCATTCTGCTATCCTCTTCCATTTTATGGGTGAGTTTACCACAATGTCTTAATTTCTGTATGCATAAAATTATAAGGTTAAACAATTGCAAGATATTCTTGGGTCTACATCAATTTGAGAAGAGTTGAGTGTTTTTTGACATCTTTTCAGCTGGAAGAAAACCTGATTATGAAGGAATGTATGGAATTTATAAGCAAGGGACAAGAGACCAACAACTTTTATCCATCGATTCCAAATTTCTAGGAATGTTGCTATTGTATTGTTGAGATTATAAAAACATTCAAGACTAATTCCTAAGAATTATAGGATCATAGATTTGGAGCCAATTGTTACCATAAAAGTCATATAGATCAACAATTCCAGGTTACCAAGGAGAAAAGGGACATCAAAAGTAGTTAAGTAGGGGGCAGCCAGGTGGATCAGTTGATTGAGAGCCAGGCTTAGAGATGGGAGGTATTAGGTTCAAATCAGGTCTTGGACACTTCCTAGCTGTATGACCCTGGGATAGTCACTTAATCCCCAATGCTTAGGCCTTACCACTCTTCTGCCTTGGAGTTAATTCACAGTAGTGATTCTATGAGAGAAGGTAAGGATTTGTTTTTAAGTAAAATGACTTTCCAGAGGTCTCATAGTGAGAAGAGTGATGATTTCAACTTAAGTTTTCTGACTATGAAAAAAATATTCTATTATGCTACCATAATTAAAAGGACACATGAAATGAGGTGTAATTGTTTGTCCCCAATTTTATAAAGACTTAATAAGAGGTGATGACAGTAGATCTTGTACTCACTCTCTTGGATGGGGACCACAATAGAGAGATGAATGAAATCCAATTGTCCTAACTCAGATAACAGGAAAGGTGGGGACCTTCCATGGAAAAGAAGACTTCTAGAAGTCTTAGAGTTGCTGACAGAGCCAATTTTTGTGCTTATTTAGAGAGAATAGTTCTGGTTAACAACAGGAGATAGTGTTGACTAATCCTAAGACATAATAGCCTTGGCACTCTCACTCTAAAAGACAATTTATCCATACTTTTCTGGAAGAACAGTGATAGTACCAGCAAAGGAAGCAAGAGTGCTGGAGAACTTCACTGATCAGTAGCAACAGCAGCCTTGTAGAGTAGCAACAAGCATCGTGATTCAAAGTGATGCTTAATTAATTTAATCAATTAAAGCACTAGAGGCTGGAACTTCCATAGCAGGAGTGGAATGGAGGAGCCAGAGAACCCAAATACCAAACAGAACTGATAGCAACAGAAAGGAATGACTATGTTAAACAAAGCCATAAGAATTCAAGTAGGAGAAATTTGTTCAAGTGTGGCTATCATTAAAATTGAAATCATAATGGATTTGTATGGTAAGTTTTCCAAGGATCTGTTTCCTTGCCTACCAAAGTTTGACTATATGAGAGATTGTGGTGGAGTCAGAGAGACGTAAGTTTAGATGATAGATTTGTAACCCTAAGGGAGTCACTTCACTCTCTCTACCTTAGATTCATCATCAGTAAAATGTAGATAGTAATATATAGGGTGGATATGAGGATAAAATGAAATAATATTTGCAAAGTGCTTCAAAAACCTTTAAATGCCATAAGCATTATAATTATTATTTATTGTTGGAGTCAAGAAAGAGCATTTTTCATGTTTTCTTTTTAATTGAATCTTATTTTTTATTTAATAACAATTCATTTTTTCTCTCAACTACTCCAATTAAAAAAATGAAGTCACAGAACAAATGTATTGTTCTCATAATCTATTTTGCTATTACCTTCTTACTAAGTACTTTAATATTTATTTGATTAACCATATCTACCTGTTCTGTTGGTACAATTGGCACTGTGAGGGAAGGTTTTGAATTGAATAATTTTTTCTCTGTGCCGAATTCAATTAATGGGTAACTCTAGAGTTGAGAGGTATATCTGTTACATACAAGAACAAATTTATTCACAAAATACCTAGTCACTTAACAGCTAACATGCTCTTTGAAGCTCTAGACCAAGTATAAAATTCACAAAGAGATTTACATAAAAGACTTAAATCTCCACTATCAATGTCACTTAATTACTTAGCACCATGATGTCAAACTCTAATATAAACAGGTTACTAAACCACATATAGGGATCTCTGCAGGCCACACACTGAATTAGAAAAATACATATTAACATTACTTTTGTTCTATTGTACTTTTTTGTTAAAAATTTCTCAATTAAATTGTTTATCTGACTCAGGCCTAACTGTGAAAGCCTGTAAGCTTTGTATTTGACACAGATTCTGAAACAGCAGATTCATTAGAGAACTAGAAGTATGTACTCCTTATTATCTCTCAGTAACCCTAGTGGATCCAAGGTTTACCCCTCTCCTTTCTACCTAATGAAGTCCCTAACATAAAAATATACAATTAATGCAAAGTAATTTTTTTCAGACAGTAAAGGAAGGTTTATGAAAAGCAAGAGGGAGAAAAGATCAGCCCATCTTCAAGGTTGAGAGAAAGAGCCCAGCTGTACTATATTAGGAAAAACAACTCAGTAAATGTCCTGAGTTGATTTACCCCAATAGTAAATGGGCTAACATAATTGCAAGTTGACTGTATCATGCTTTCCTAAAATGACTGAAACTTTCAGAGCAGAAGGAGATCATCTAAGGCTCATTTATCTAGTCTAGCCTCCTTAGTTTATAGATGAGGGAATTTCAACCATGAGGGGTGAAGTGACTTGACCTCACATCTGCCTTATAATGGCAGAGCTATGACTAGAATAAAAATTTCCTGTCTCATAGGCTAACTCTTTTGAATAGAAACCTGATTTTCATCTATTTAACTGTAGAATTTACTGCACCCCTCACCAATTACAAATAAAATTCATTTCTGAAAAAGCAAGAAACAACTAATATAACTTAGGTCTAGAGAAAAAGAAGTGTGGTTTTCAGGTAAAGGGAAGCATCAATGGGTTCTTGCTGATTGGGCCACATCTAGAGTTTTATGCCCACTTCTATATCCTGTTTTCCTATATTCTATGTTCTATATTTAAGAGAAAAATGAACAAACTAGAGAGTATTCAGAAAATGATTGGGATTTTGAAAGATCTGGGAAGGTTTATGTGAGGAAGCGTAGAGAGAAAAGGCAATATTTAGAATTGGGGGAAAAGAGTGGAAGGGGGAAGGATCTACATAATAGCTGTTTTAAAATATTTGAAGATTTCACATAGAAAAGGACATACACTTGTTCAAGTTTATTCCACATGAAAGAAGTAGACTTCAAAAGAGAGTTTAAAAGAGGCAAATTATACAAAGCTTGCCTAAAATACTCTAGCTGTATGACCCTGGGCAAGTTATGTAAGTCCAATTGCCTAGCTACTCCTCTTCAGTCTTGGAATGGATACTTGTATTAATTCTGAGACAGAAGGTAAGGGTTCTTTAAAGACAGCCAAATTTTGATTCAATATAAATAGAAGAGGCCATTAGAGATTAGAGCTATCCATCAATGGGATGGGATACCTTGCAAAGTGAATCTGCCTCTGAAAATGTTTAAGTAGAGGCTGTGTAAACATCTATCAAGGATGTTGTAGGAGGGATCTTGCCTCAGGGAGGGAGTTGGACTGAATTTTCTCTGAGGTCGTTTCTAAATTCATAATTCAAAGGTTTCATATTTCTATGGTTTCCTGTTCACATTACCTTTTTGAAAAAGACTTGGCTTTCCTCCATTTTTACTTTTCTCTAAGATAACAAGCCAAGGCAGGCTAGAAATTCTTTCTCAAAATCTTAAGAGGAAAAAAATGGCATGACCTGCTAGGTCAGATTGACAGTTGGGAATATTCGGAATATTCTTTCAGGCTTTTGTAAGGGTACCTTTAAATTTTTGATTTGTAATTTACAGAAGCAACACTTTTTGGAGCAGAGAAGAAATGGATAAGAGAAGTAGTCCAAGACATGTCTCAAATTGGTTCTCTGCCAAGTCTTTACTTAATCAACCATTTTTCTCTTATCTAATTTGCCTTTAATAAAAAGGCATTATTTTAAAAAATAAAACAAAACCCAATACCATCTCATCTTTGTTCAAAAGAGGAAAAATGGGAGAGCAATGTTTTACTTTTGGCCAGTAAGTTGGTAAAAAGGTCAGCTGTACAAATCTTTTTCTGGCAGGAATCCACCCTGGCAGGTGCAGAGTTATTTTCATGATGCACTCATTACTCAAGCAACTCAAAATTCACTCATTAGATAGTACTTTTGAGACCAAATGAGAAAGCCTCAGATTGATAGATCACAAATCTTTAATCAAGGTTATGGAAATGATTACCCTGTTTTTTATATGTAATCTTACACTTTACCCACCAAATGAAATGAAAACTTTCAGGGAGATTCTAAGACAATATTGAGGTTCAGAATAAATTCTTCAAATAGACTTTACTCCTGAAAAGTACACCTTTATCATATCCCATTCAATTCTCTCCAGAAAAATACTGCAGTTTTTTAAAAGGTAAATGGGAAGATAATGTGGAATATCTAAACTTTTCCATTTTTTCCATCTTCTGCCCTACCCCACCCCCATACTTCATTTAATAACTAAATCTTTGGCATAGGTGTTATACGCTACTCTCTTCCAGTGGGAGATGACTCATTCCTTGTCTGAATCATGATCTATATACAGTGATGCCATAGGTCATTTGTTAATAAAATCTTGCATTTGGGAACAAGAAGCCAACAAGTTAAAAAAATATTAGTTCGGCTCCCTAAATGCTTAAAATTGATGACTGTTCTATAGAAATAACTTACAGTGAAATTTATCAGTTTACATAAGTAATATCTAGAGTGAAATGTAGTTGTAGATGTGAAGAAATTTAACTGCCTTTGATAAAATGGAAAAAAATCAGGTTTGGAGACAGAAGATTCAATTCGTAGCTCTGTCACTTACTACTACCTCTGTGATTGTCAACAAGTCATATCACTTCTCTTGCCTCAGCTTCATCATCTATAAAATAAATAGGTTGTATTAGTTGACCTCTGAATTCCCCTCCCCTTACACATTTATGATGCTGTGGATCTATGAATTATGTATGCATGTATCAGTTGTCATTCCTCCTTCATTTTAAAAAATGAACCAATGACATCACTTGTTATGAACTAGATTAAATGAGGCAGAGTGGCACAAAGTCATTAGCCTTGCTCTCTTCCAGAGTTATCCAAGACCAGTGTCAAGACTAAACTCAGGACCACTGGTGGTGGCCTGTGATGCAATGAATGATCTTGGTGTCATTGATGTCTGACCAAGTTCTAAATGCTCCATAGCACCTGTCTTAAGTCAACTTCATGGCCAATGAAACAAATTGGTCTCATTTGCTCAGTCCCATAGGGGAAGTCTTCACATGAATGTTTATGAGTATGGTATAATAGAAAAAACACTTGATCTGGAAGAGGACACTATTTAAAAATCTGCTTCTGATACTTATTACCTGTGTAATCTTGAAAAAATATTTATCCTTCCAGAGGTCCAGTTTTTTTCATCTATAAAATAAATTGGAATAGATGGCCTTTAGAGTCCCTTCCAATTCTAGATCTATTCTGTTATAACATTATATATGTTTCCTTATTCTCTCACTTCACAGAGACCAAGAAGTAAAGAGATTAATTACCATTCACTGAATCTCCCATATTCAAATTCTTGGGCTGTTATCAGCTCTTCACTTTTCCTCATTTCATGGCCAACTTGTTACCAACTTCTATCAATTTTAACTCTGCAATATCTACTGTATCCAAGAATTCCAGAATGCTAGATTTGAAAGGACTGATGGATATAATTTAGTCCCTCATTTTACAGAGGAAGAAACCATCCCCTAAAGATGAAATGAATTGCACAAAGTCACAAAGCCATTACTGAATGGAATCTCCTGTGGTGAACTTATAGGAGCATGAGCACCACGGATGATCAATGATCTGTTTTCCTGAAGAGAACATTTTCATTGATGTGATTATAGATCTATTCAAATATTGCACTGACAATATCAACATAAAAGATGATAGTCATTAGCCTCAAGTAACTTAGGATCCTACTGCATTTGGTCTCTAGGAAAATTGGACTCATTACCTTGGATTTATAAATCCAATTTGCTAACCTCTAAATACGAATATAGTCTCTTAGAAAGATGAATCTAAGAGTAATGCTTGGGTCAAAGAAGGAACAGAGAAAGCAGAGCAGATAAAAAGCTACAATAATGGAAATAGGAATAAAATGGAAGGAAAAACACCACAAGAGTTATTTCAAAGGAAAATGATACCCTTTGATTAACAGTTAAGGTAAGGGGAAGGGGCAATTAGGTGACACAGTGGATAGAGTATGGGCCTGAGTCAGGAAGACTCATTTTCCTGAGTTCAAATTGGATCTCAGACATTTACTAGTTGTTTGACCCTGGGCAAGTCACTTAATCCTGATTGCTCCAGTTTCCTCATCTATAAAATGAACTGAAGAAGGAAATGACAAACTACTCCAGTATCTTTGCCATGAAAACCGCAAAAGGGATCATGAAGAGTTGGACATGTCTGAATAACAATAGCAACAAATAGAAAGAGACAAAAAGTATTCAAAGTCTTCACAGTTGAAGTTTCTTGACTGGAAATTTTAATTGGAAGTCATTGAAGACTCAAATATCATAAGCTTTTTGGGAGAATGGAAGTTGAGAAAAAAAAGGGCAGATAGCAAAGTGTGGAATTTTAGAGAATGTTTACAATTAAGAGTTGGAAGGAAAAGTCTTTAATTTGGAGGATTATCAGTAGAGATTAGACTAATTCCCTCATTTTAAAGATAAGGTAACTGAGTCATAAGAGGTGGTAATTTTCCTGTGATCACATAGATGTTAAACAAGAGAGAGAATATGAACCTAACTCTTTTGTGACCTTGGGCAAGTCATTTCTCTTTTGACTCAAAATCCACCAATCTTTTTCATTCTAGTGACAGAAAAATACTCAGTCCTTAACATAGCACCTAGAAGAGAAGAAATATTTAATAAATGCTCCTTCATTGATAAATTCTTATTTCATTTTATATCCCTTCACATCTTTTCCATTCTAATAAAATTGGGCTAGTAGCTATTCCTTAGCTACTATGTTCTGTCTAACATTTCTGTGCATTTTCCTCCATGTCTGAAATGCACTCTTTCCTCACCTCCACTTCTTAGAATCCCTGTTGTGCTTCTCAAAAACTTCAGGTCTTGCTTCCTACACAAGAATTTTCTCCCTTTTAAAAGTTATCAGTGATCTCTTAAGTGCCAAAGCTGATGCTTTTTTCCAACAGCATTAATCATTTTCATCCTAACTGCCACATGTGACATTGGTGACCATTTCCTCTTTTCATTTACTCTCTCTCCTCTTTGCTTTTTGGACACTCCTCCATTGGTTTGAATCCCTTTTGTTTAATATCTCCTTCTGAGTCTCTTTTGCTAATTTATCTTCCAGATCATGCCCCCTAATTGTGATTGTCCCCTTAGAAGTTACCTATCCTATGATTAATAATCTTCTCTCTTCATTCTCTTTGTGACTTAATCAGTTCCCATGAGTCTAATTTTCCTTTTCTTTTGTCACCAACTCCCAGATCTTTGTATGAAGACTTAATGTTTCCCCTGACTTTCTATATCACTAGTTATCCATTTGGTATTTCTAGGTAAAGGGAATATCTTCCTTATACATTTAAAACATAATATGCTCCCGTTAGAACTAATAATTTTCCCCTTGGAAATTCATCCCTCTTTTAAACTTCCCTATTTCTTTTGACATCACCACTATTCTCCTAAATTTTTAGTCTGGTAACCTTGGCTTTATCATTAATTTCTTATTCTCCTTCAAGTTACATATCCATTAAATTGCAAAATCTTGCCCTTTCTGCCTTCATAACATCCCTTATAAGTCACTTCTTTCTACTCACATAGTAGCATTGAGGTTATATGATGGCCTCTTGATTGATTGATCTCTTACCTCCTGTCTCCCTACTTCATTCAATCCTCAATATTCCTGCCAAAATGATTTTCCTTAGTTTCAGATTTTACCATGTCATTTTCCCTTTTCAAAGAATTACAGTGTCTCCCTCTTACCTCTATGACCAAATATAAACTTCTCTGCTTAGATATTAAAAACTTTTGTAGTCTTGCTCCACTCTATCATTCTAGTCTTCCTTGTACATTACCCCTCCTACTGCATTCTACAATTCAGTCAAACTGGTCTTCACTCTGTTGCAAATATATGGTACCTGTATCCCATGTCTGGAAAGTACTCTCTCCCTTCTCCATCAGAGAATTCCTCTCTTCCTTTAAAATGAAACTTCAGCTCTAGTTTCTACATTAAGCCTTTTCTGATGCCACAACCCCCAGTAGCCTCCCTTCTAAGCTACCTTGTGTATAACTAAGCATTGGCATTTATTCTCCTTGCAATCATTCTATATGTACTCAACTATGAACTTATCTCCACCACTAGAATGTGAGCACCATATGAGTAAAGATTATTTCATTCACTATATTTATTTTCTCAGTTTTAGAATTTTACCTGACATAAAGAAATTAGAAATACTTGATGAAATGATTGACTGAGGGAAAAATGTTTATGAAGGGGTCAGGACAGACCAAAATAGGTCAAGTGAAAAGAAATCTTGGGATAGAGATATCTAGACATTTACAAGTTTGAAAATCAGAAGGGAGAAAACAATTGGGGGGAGAGGAGAGACAGAGAGAGACAGAAAGAGACAGAGACAAAGAGACAAAGAAAGAGAGAGACAGAGACAGAGAGAGAGAGGAAAAGGAAGAGGAAGAAGAAGAGAAGGGGGAAAAGAAGAGGGGAAAAAAGAGAACAGAGGCAGACAAAGAAGGAATCAACCAAATACCCAGAGACAAGAAAGTCACAGAGAAACAGAGGGATGACATAAATATGCTGAGGGCTGTAGCTAGTACATGAGCATGAAGATATCCACTGAGCTCAGTCGTCATTTCTGATCATTCTTCCAAGTAAATTCAAAATGTTATGACTGATATAGTCTCTCCATTTTAAGGAGTCCACTTCTCTCATTATTGTCCCCTCAGTTGTCATTCATGAACTAAAGCTATAACCTCCAAAGTGAACTACTGCAGAGTGGGAATCTGGAAGACTCTGGACAATGCACTTTGCCCCCTTCCTCAAATCTCAAGAATCAGAAGTGCTTAAATACTTTTGGCTCGCCAGTTTGCTCAAGAGGCACTCAAAAGGGATGGGATCATTGTTATTATTCTTTAGTCTCCAAAGCAAAATACATTGTATGATCAGCAATGTGGGTAGTGCCAGAAACCACCTGGAAAGAACCCATGGTTGTCATAGTGCCAGAATGAGATGTGAATATGTGAGAATGCTGACCACTACAAAACTCCAAAAGCCTTGTTATCCTCAGCCAGAAGATGGGGAAATTAAAAGAATAAGGCATAGACATTTAAAGGAAGCATTCACCTTGCTATAAGCAAGGGGCAATTCTGTTCTTCCAACTTCCTGAGCCACATGATGCTATTTTAGCTGACCTATTTAGAAACTTTTAAGAGTAATGTAACAAGCAGTCAGGGGAGGCTTAGCAATTTTCTTAAGCTAGCTCATGCGTCACTCTGCTTTTGTCTGTCCAGTTGCCAGAATAATTATGATCTGTTCAAGTGGATCTCACTTGGCACCCTGTGAAGCTGGCCCAGAATTTTGGACAGTCACACGCATGTACTCTCTGAACAAGTGCATCATTCAATGTACTACTGGATATACAATCATATATAACTATTCTGCAAGCACTTAGGCAGCCGACCTTTTGGTGGGGGTGAGGAGGGGAAACACTGTGCAAAGAGCTTATTCTAACCTAAAATGGTGTTTCCTACAGTGTTAGGACATAATAAGACATCACTGGTGATCCCTTGCAATCTGAGTTTTCCCAGCAGTTCTGACTTAAAGACCTCTCTTGCCCAAGTGCCTCACACTTTTTCTTTTTTTTTTCTTTCTTCCTGTCAATACTTCTTCCCCTGCCACCCAAATATGAGCCTCCCTATGGACTTGGCATTGGCTATCTGACCTCCACAGTAATATTTATAAATATGCTTTGCTGTGTCCCTTGTTATTAACTTAGATAACATTTCTCACTGCTATGTTTCATCCTCTCCTTTCTGGTTCCTTCCACACCTTGATCTCTCTTCCATAGCAATTTTTTTACTGTAGTAATTCATATTTGCCTGCCTGTCTTTTTTTTCTAGACCTTTTAGGAAGGAGAGAGAGACAGACAGACAGACAGACAGAGACACAGACACAGACAGAGACAGAAACAAAGAGATAGAGACAGAGAGACAGAGAGTGAGTGAGAGAATAAAAGATTCAAATATTTGCAACAATATTTCATCTAACTTGTGGCAATCAATAATTAAAATGTGAAGTTCCTTCTTTTATAGTTTAGGAACTGTGGCCTCCTTTAAACAATGGGCTTTGCTTGTTTATGATGGCAAAGGAAGTGTTCTTTACCAATGTAAATCTTTAATTATTCTGCAAATTATAGTCAGAAAATTTCTTGAGAGAGTGAGAAATTATGTACCTTGCTCAGGATATCACAGACATTGGGTGTCATACTTATCTTGTATTGACTTGAAGGCTGACTTTAACCATTGTACCATTATGCCTCTCTGTATACAGTTTCAGAGGCTTACTCCATATTCCTCTTCACAAGCACTGTCCACTCAAATGCCCCTTTTATAATTAGAAATGGTAGCTTCTACCTTCTACCATGATCCTTCAGTCTCCTTTCCCTGTCTCTCTCAAATATTATAGGTTGAATTGGAAATTTTTATTCTGCAAAAACAATCATTTAAAAATCTGAAGGTGGGGAGTGAAGAGTGAAGAAAAACAGAATGTACTGAGGAATAAAAGTTTGAAAAAGTACTTTTCTAAAAGACACATTTTGAGAATAACTAGTTTCCCTGAACAATATTATATCTTTTGAAGCAGAATGATTTTTAGTTTGTGAGAAAAAAAAGAAGAGGACAAAGACTAGTTGCTTATTCCATGATTTGAGTCCAACTACTTTCTGGTAAAAGAGAACATTATTACCAATGTTAAGTGATTATGTAGCTTTTGGTACCACTTGTTCTTACTTCTGAGATCTCTGAAAAATTGGCTTGAGGAAATGGATTACAGCCAAATGTACTCAGTTTTGGGAAGCTAAGAGATTACAACACTGACTATATACTGTACTGGGGTGTGGATGTATTTAAAAATATGTGATTAATAAACAACAAAAAGTTTTTGAGAAAAGTGAACAACCAATATGATTTTCCCACCACAGCACCACATTGTTTAAAAATTTATGATTTGTTTTGGTCATTGTGTTAAATTGAAGATGCAGAAAGCAAACTTTGGATGTACAAAATGATTAATTATAGAGTCCTAAAAATTGTAAAAGTCAATATAAAAACCAGACTTTTTATATTAAAATCCTGTGGTTCTCTAGATTCTCCAAATTACCTCTGACTCTTCCCAATTCTACCCACATCCCAATCAGTTACCATGTACTGTCATTTTTACTATCATAATACCTCTCCTATCCACTAAAGCAGAAGATACGAGATCTAGAATCAGAGGCCCTGAGTTCAAATTTTATTTCTGCTATTATCTATATGAATTTAGTCAAATTACTCGGTTTCTTCAGATTTCAGTTTCTTTGCATGCAAAGGAGAGGAATTGGACTAGATTATTCCTTAGTTCCTTTTAGTTTTAGACACTATATTTCCCTTGCCAGGTACAGTAATATAACCCTACTTTAGGACCTCATCACTTCTTGCCTAGAATACTTTTATAGTCTCTGACCTAGTCTTTCTGTTTCCAGCACCCTCACCCCTTTCACTCATTTAGTCCTTCACATAACTGCCAAAATTACTTTTCATGGCATTTCATCATGTGATTATTGGCAAATATGATTGCTGAACCCTAGTCAATGATATTTAAAATGTTGTGGAGGCCTTGAAAAGAACAGATATTATTCTCATTTCAACAAAGGAAATAGAAGGTAATCTGCAACCAATACACCAGTAAACTTGACTTTGATTGCTGGACAAATTCTAGAATACATTACTGAAGGGTAACCATACAGAATGAGAACAACTTCTCATATCCTAAAAGGATTTAAAAAAAAAAACCAAAAAAAAGTATGTATCTAAAACCAAAATTTAACATTACATGCAATGGGGAAATACTAGAAACTTTCCTCATAAATATAGGAATAAAACAGGGATATCAATTTTCCCTCCTACTACTTGACAAAGCTCAAGAAAAGCTAGGAATGACAATGACAAGATAAAGAAATCAAAGGCATTAACATAGAGGGAAAACAAAATCATCTCTATTGCTGAAGATAAGTTTTACTTTAATTGCTCTAGAGGCAATTAAAGTGATACAACTTTAATACATTCAATAAAATATGTTACCCATAAAATCAACATGCCCAACCCTTTATATCCAGGAGGGAATATCAGAAAAATGAATTTCATTCAAAATAACTATAAAATGAATAAAATATTTGAGAACAAATCAACCAAGATATGTGGAAGACATTTAATTACAAAAAAAGAGTGCAACAAAATGAAAGCAATTATTATACCACTTAAAATGATTTACAGATTTATTGCTATGCCAATCAAACTAACAACTTATGGAATTATGTAAAATAAACATTAATTTGAAGGAACATAATATCTAGAATATGAAGGGAAATAATAAAAAAAATATTAGGAATGAAAGGGAATAGCAATTTCAGACCTCAAATTATACTGTCAAGCAGAAAACATCAAAACTATTCAGTAGTGGTTTTTAAAACTGTAATAGTAGATCAGTGGAAAAGAGGCGATAGGAAAGGATCAGGGAAAAAATGAAATTAATAACACAATGTATCATAAACCTAAAAACATCAATTTTGTTTGAGGAACTCTCTATTTAATGGGAATTGTTGAGATATGAAGAAAACACTTTGACAAAAATTTAGTTTAGACCAACATTTTATGTCATATGACATAAGTTCAAAACAGATATGTGCTTATTATTAAAAGTTATATTATTAAAAAGTAGAAGAGAACTAGATTGGGTACCTTTTACATTGATAGATAAGAGCTACAAATCCACTAAAAACTGTGAGTCAAAAGTATGAATTGTTCCAATTGTTCTGGAAGTTAAATTTGAAATATATTTTTTAAAGTGACTAAAAAATTCAATTAATTTGACTAAAAGACCCCAGTGATACATGTATAAATAAAGGATATCAATGATGGAAAGAAAAGACCCATAAATAGCAATCAATAAATCAAAGATTCAATTAGTATTTACAGAAGGTCCTGGGTTCAAAAGTGGCCTTGAAGGTAGACACTTCCTGGCTGTGTGACCCTGGGGGGAGTCACTTAATCCCTACTGCCTAGCCTTTACCACTCTTCTGCCTTTGGAACAAATACATGTTATTTAAAAAGCAATTGGAAAGGGGCAGCTGGGTAGCTCAGTGGATTGAGAGTCAGGCCTAGAGACAAGAGGTCCTAGGTTCAAATCTGGCCTCAGTCACTTCCCAGCTGTGTGATTCTGGGCAAGTCACTTGACCCCCATTGCCCACCCTTCCCACTCTTCCACCTATGAGCCAATACACAGAAGTTAAGGGTTTAAAAAAAAAGCAATTGGAAAGATATTAATGGCTCCTAGATAGGCTGAGTCAATATAATAAAATGATAATAAAATATAATAAAATTCTATCTAAATTAACTTACATCTTCAGTGCCACATCAATCAAACAATCTAAATTATTTGATAGAGTAAAAATAAAACATCTGGAAGAACAAAAGGCCAAGAATATCAAGGAATCAATAGTTTAAAAAATGAAGTAAGGTGATATAGCTCTACTTAATCTCAAATTGTATTATAAAGCAGTGTTCATTAAAACAACCTGGTATTAGCTAAAAAATTAGAGTAGTAGAGCACTGCAATAGATTAAACACTTAATTTGCAGTAATAAATGACCAAAGTAACCTAGTATTTGAAAAATCCAAAGATCCAAGCTCTTAGAAGAAAAACTCACTATTTGACAAAAATCTGCTGGGAAAACTAATATTCATAGTAGTTCTTTTTGGTGATAAAAATTGGAAACTTATGACTGAACAAATTCTAGTATATGGTTGTAATTGAATACTATTGTGTAATAAGAAATGACAAGCATTACAAAAAACCCTGGAAAGACCTATATGAAGTGATGCACAGTGAAGTGAAGAGAACCAAGAGAATATTCATAGTAACAGCAATAAAGTTCAGTAATCAATTGTGAATGACTTAACGATTATCAGCAATGCAAGGATCCAGGACAACTGCAAGGGCTATTATTAAATATTATTTATTTATTATAATATTATATGATGTATAACATAATATAAAATTTATTATAATGTAATATTTAAAATTATTTAAAAGGCTATCAACAGCTATAAAAGGAACTGACAAAGTTTGAATTCAGATTGAAGCATGCCATTCTTCTCTTTGTTTTCTCTGTGAATTTTTCTGTACCATAAGCAATCACAACATGATGAGCATATAAATATATATTATATAATGACACATGCACAAGAAGGATGGCAGAGAATATGGATCATAAAATGTCAGAAAACAATTACTGAAAATTTTATCAACATGTAATCTGGAAAATAAAAAAGAAATATGAAAAAAAAAGATTAGAGAGATAGGAGTGGGTCATGTTGTGAAGAGGTTTAAATGCCAAAAAAAGAGGCTGATATATGATCATAAGAAACCATGGAGTGAAATTAAGTGGCTAATGTAATCCGAACTAGGCTATAGAAATATCATCTTGGCCATTTTGAGGAAGAATAGTGAGAGACTGTAGAAGTGGAGACCAATTATAAAATTATTTAAATTGTCCTCCCTGTCTGTTCTTCTGACTTTCCAGACTTATGCTTCTGATGTAAGTTTACTCTACAATCTTCCTATTACCTGGGGCCTCATTACCCTGGAATTGCCCACCCCCATTTCCCATTATTGAGTTCATCCTAGAGCCTTCATTTAGAGTAGAGCTCATATTGGCCAATCTTTATTCTCCTCATTGCTGAGCTTTTGACTTAAAGGATTTCAACAACTCCCTCCAACTTGGATATTTTTCCCTTTCCACACTCCCTCCTTTTATCCATTTTTATGTGTTTTCTTCCTTTAGAATGTATATTGGGGGCAGAGCCAAGATGGTGGCTGGCTTAGTAGCAGTGAAAGCTGAAACTGTTCTGACAATCATTCCAAATCAATGTTTAAAAAGCACTTCAAAACAAGAGGAAGAAAAAACCAACAGCAAGACATACTGAAGGGGCTCTCCCACTGAATTAAACTTGAAAGGAAGGCAGAGAGAGTTGATTTTAATGGGATAATGGTGAATCAGAAGCAAAACTGCATGCAGCAGAGTGCTAACCAACCACTTCCCTACCTAATGTACAAGATTCTGAGCCTGGGCATAGGTCAACATCAGAATCCCAGGACTCAGGTTACACCCACAATACAGCACTCCAGACAAACTCCTTGAAGTCCCAGGCCCTAGCATGAGTTGACAGTGAGGCCTGGAAGTCCAAAGCACTGGGACCTTTCAAGCCTGTCCCAGGGCAAAATGATCACTACTGAGCCCTGCAAGACAGATGCAGAGGAGACAGAATCATCATCTTTCAAATTCCTAGTTTACAGGTAAAAAAAGGCTGGGAAAATAAGCAAACAACAAAAGAAATATCTAACTCCAGAAAAATTTTATAAAGACAAAGAGAAAAGCACAGAGTTAATAGGGGAATGTGAGATCCAAACAACCACATGCAAAACTTCAAAGAAAAATGGAAATTGGTCTCAAACACTGAAATAACTCAAAAAGGAATTCAAAGTCAAATAAGACAGGTTGAAGAAAAATGGGAAGAAAGAAATGGAATTAATGCAAAAAGAAAATAGCTTAAAAAGAAAAATTGGTCAATTGGAAAAAGAGGCAAAAAAAATCTATTGAAGAAAAGAGTTTCATAAAAAAGTAGAATGGAACAAATGGAAAAGCAAGATGAAAAGAAGCCAATGACTTCCTGAGACACCAAGAAACAATAAAACAAAATCAAAAGAATGAAAAATTAGAAGACAATATGAAACATCTCATTGAAAAAACAACTGACCTTGAAAATGGGTTTAGGAAAGATGATTTAAGAATTATTGGATGACCTGAAAGTCATGACCAAAAAAACAAAAGCCTAAACATCATATTACCAAAAAAATCAAAGAAAAAGAAAATTGCCCTGATATTCTTGAATAAGAAAGCTAAAATGGATATTGAAAGAATCCACAGATCACCTACAATAAATCCCCAGTAGAATGTATGCTCCTTGACAGTAGGAACTATCTTTTTGCTTAGATTTGTATCCTCAGAGTTTAATATACTGCTTGGCACATAGCAATTAAAAATGCTTATTGCTTATAAGAGATGATGAGGGCTTGAACTAGAGTTATAACTAAGTGGAGGAAAAAAGACATACATAAGACATGTTGTGATAGAAGAATTTATATGATTCAAATTGTTTCCCTTCTTCCTTCCTTTCTTCCTCCTGGAATTGGCAAGCAATTCATTCTGGGTTATATATGTATTATCATGCAAAATGTATTTCCATGTTGTTCATTTTAGTTAAGTGAATAATCTTATAAAACCAAAACCCCAAAACATGAACCCAACTAAACACGTGAAAAATCATGCAATCATCTGCATTCCTCCTCCAACAATTCATTCTTTGGAGGTGGGGAGCATTCTTTGTCATAAGTCCCTTAGGACTGTAGGAGAATTTATGAATAAACAAGTGATAGAAAGCACTGAGATATAAAATGCGTGATTTTGAATGCATTAAATTGAAACTTTTTTACAAATAGAAGGAAAGCAGTAAGTTAGAGGGAAATTATAGAAAGTTGCTTAGAAAGAGGTCTCATATCTAAAATACATAACTTTCTCAAATATATCAGAATATGAGTCATTCTTCAACTGATAAATGATCAAATGATATGAACAGTTTTTGGATGAAGAAATCAAAACTATATATAACTATATGAAATTGCTCTAAATAATATTTATTAGAGAAATGCAAATCGAAACAAGTGTCATATCATCTCACACCTATCAGGTTGGCTAAAATAATGAAAAGGCAAAATGACAAATGTTGTATGGGATGTAGAAAAAATGCAAAACTTAAACATTCTTGGAGGAACTGTGAAATCATCCAATCATTTTGGAAAGTTATCTGGATTTATATTTAGAGTTTTAAAACTGTGAATACATTTTGACCCACTAATACAACTCTTAGGTTTATTTCCTAAGGTGATCAGAGAAAAAAGGAAAGAATTAAAATATTTATAACAACTCTTTTTGTGGTGGCAAAGAACTGGAAATTGAGGAGATGCCATTCCATGAGGAATGGCCAAACGAGTTGCAGCATATGACTGTTACTGCATTATAAGAAATGTAGAACAGGATTTTGGAAAAACATGTAAATACCTACATGAAAATATGAAGACTGAAATGAGAACTAAGAGAACATTCTATACAGGAACAGAAATATTGTTGCCTCCTGTAATGGTAGGAGAGGACAGAAGGAGTTAATTGAATATTCTAATGTAACAAACAAATAAAAATTTAAAAATATAGATATTTTTAGAATGAAAACAGAAAAGAAACCATGTACTACTGAATTTATTTTCCTTTTTTGACAGATTTACCAAATTAGCAATTCATATGATTGCTATGGATAGAGTTTACTTATCAGTGATGGGCAACCTTTTGAGCTTGGTGTGTCAAAATTCGCCAAAAGACTGAGCAGAACTTGGGTGGTATATCACTTCAAGAAAAAAAAACAACACCATAATTTCACAATATGTATAGTTTAAATAACAAAAACATATAATGGTAATATTATATATTACATATAACTGTACTTGATAAACCAAAATAGGTAAATTAATATAGGTAGAATTGTCATCTATAGTGCACAGAGTGTCTATGCTACATTACAGCAAATGTTACATCTTCAGCATGTGGCACCATAATGCCGCCACATTTCATAAAAAATGCCTATGTGTGTCAGTGCTGACATGCATGTGATAGGTTTGCCATCACCGGCCTAGGTGCATGTGATAAAACTTCCAATATTATTCTTGTGGAAAAGGTGTAATAATGTTAAGATTATTACATGAAATAGAAATGGAGTAGTCAGGAATAATTGAAAGCTTTGATGGACATCTTATAAAATCTTTAATGATTAGATGTCTGCTGAGCAGGTAGTCTCCAGTAGAATGCCTTAAGGAAATATCTTGAGCCTATTTAATAAAACATAATCTTAATCAAGAAATGTATAAATACATATGATATCCTTATTAAATCTATAAATGAAGCGAAGATGAAATGACAGAATGAATGAGGGAGAACCTATAAAGTTCTTGACAGGTTTGAACATTGAGCTGAATCTATTTAAATGCAATGTTTTTAAGGATAAACACAAATTTGTACACTTTTTCAAGAAAAATCCCATGAATTCAAAATGAGAGATAACAAGTTAGAAAGATAAATAGTTTTTTTGAAAAAAGGAAATATAAAAATTGAGAAGGGAAGGGTTGGAGGAAAGACAATGCATTTTGTATTGGTCATGAAAAGCGTTTGAAGGATATCTAAGACTACAAATTTGAAATAACCAATAGGCAGTTACTGATGCAACTTAAGCTCAGGAGAGACTCTGACTGATTATATAGCTCTCCAAATAATTTGAAAAGAGATTATAACTGAATATTTAAAAGCTTAAGAGGTCAAAAAAATAAGAGCATTCACAGAGACAAGATAATAACTTAGGACAAAACCCAAGGAAAAGCTCACAGTTAAGAAGGGTGAAATAGATAAAATACTAGGAAAAAAGGGTGAGGTAGGAGAAAGAAAAACTCAGAGGCAAGAATATTACTAATAAATAAAGGACTGTTACTAATAAATAAAAAAAAGACAAGTGTGTTCCATCTAATCCTTATTAAGTGGCATAGTTCTGGAATGCTAATGATAATGATTAGTAAAAAGTTAATGCCATATACACTAGCAAAGAGGAGAAAAAAATTATCTTTTTTAAACTTCCAGAGGATTTACTTATAAATCACTAGAGAAGAGGCAAAGAAACAAATGGAGGAAATTTATACCTTTGACAAAGTAACAAATTGATTCAGAAAAATCAAAAATTCTATATAGTAACCACAAATTAAAGAAGAAAATAATAAAAAGGGAAATATTATACAAAATAACTAAATATGTGTCAAATATCTAGAATCCAGTCTTCCAAAGTACACTAAAGACTCAGAAAAAATAAAATTATGGCATTCTTTAAATAAATGAAACATTATGCCAATAATTGAATAAGTTGATCTAAATTAATTTAGAAATTAGTGCTATCCTAAAGAAATTATTTATTATCCTATCAAAACAAAACTTCATTTGGGAAAACAAATACTTATTACTGACAATAAATAATGAAAAAGAAATGAAACTGAAGGAATGAAGGAGGAAAAGCACTTCTAACATATCAAATTAATTGATTAAGTCAAATTAAGGTAATAATCTTATAAAGTATTTAGATATTTGTTAAAATATCAATTAGATTAGTAGAACAGACTAAGTGAAAACAAGATAATAGAACACAGTAACGGAATGTTTTTATAAACTTCAGTATAAAATACTTAGGAAAGTAATTTCACTCAGGAAAGTATTATTTAACAAGAACTTTTTCGTCTCTCTTATAAATGGGGAAACAGAGGGTGGGATAAATGAATTGCACAGGTCAAAAAGATAGTGAATGTCTGAGGCTGGATTTGAGTACAGAAGATGAGTGTTCCTGGTTTCCTGTTATCTATCCACTATGCCACCTACTAGTAAGTCAATAAGATTAAGTTATAAGTTCAATTATTGCTTGAGACACTCAATAACTGAATTCCTTAATCTCTCTGAGCTTCAGTTTCCTCATCTGTAAAATAAGGGTGTTGAATTTGATGATTTTGAAGGTCCCTTCCAGAATTAGTCAAGAGGCATTCATTAAATTCCTAATAATAATTGAGTGCTTCTAACTGTGGTGGAGAAACAAAGAAAGGGGAGAAAGGAGTATTTATTTTAAGGAACTCACAGTTTAATGAGAGAAACTATGCAAACAACTATTCACAAATATATGTGTATACACTCACAGAATAAATTGGAGAGAATGACAAATGTCTAGTATTACCGTTAAAGAAGATTGCAGTCTCCAACACTCTTCCCCACTGACTGTTCTGAGAGCTGCCATAAGAATCCCGCTGACTCTGATCCTAGGGCAAAGCTTCCAACTGTAACATAATACCTTTTTTTTAATTTGAAAATTTCTATTTAATTTTTAAATAAATAAACCAACAAACAAATAAATAAGTGAATGGAATCCTTATTTAATTAATTAATTTTGAATATTTCCATGGGATAATACTTTGATAACAGGGTGGTAAGCACAGTTCCCTTCAGTCTTCATACCTTCACCTATACCTTCAGTTTCTGCTGCCAGTTGGGGAAGATCTGACCTCAGGGCTCATTAATACTCCATCAGCCTAATCTAGTCAATGAGCAGAGCAGAGAAGAAGTCCCTTCAGGACAGAATAGCCCAAACCCACAGATAAAATAATCAGAGAAGCAAGATTACAGCCAATGTCTGGGGGGAAAGAAGGAAAAAAATATGAGTAAACAACAGGAAAAGGGAAAAAATACAATTGGCAGCTTCTATTCAGGTAATAAATAAAGAGCAAATGGAACAGAGGAAGACTAAGGAATACCAAGAAAAAATGCAGAAACTCCAGCAAGTTGGACTCAGGCTTTGGAAGAACTCAAAACACAAATCAAAAAACAATTAAGAGAGATTGAAGAAAATTGGTAAAAGAACTTAAAAAGCAAAAAAGTCATCTGGAAACAGAAACACGTGGATTAAAACAAGAAAATAGCATCTTGAAAGCCAGAATTGACCAGTTTGAAAAATGAGGCAAAGAAGGTAAAAGATAACCTACAAAGAAAAACAGACCAGAAGGAGAAGGATGGCCAAAAAAGCCAGGGTTGAAATTCAGTCTCTAAAAATTAGAATCCAACAACTAGAAGTAAATGACTTCACAAGGCAGCAAGATTTTGTCTATAAAACAAAATCAAAAGAATGGAAAAAATTGAGGAAAATACAAAACACTTCATTGATAAAACTAAAGACATGGAAAATAGATCCAGAAGAGACAATTTAAGAATTATTAAACTCCTGGAAAATCATGACAAAAGAAAAAGCATGTACATCATTCTATAGGAAATTATCCAAGAAAACTACCCCAACATTCTTGAACAAGAGGGAAAAGTGGAGATTGAAAGAATCCACAGATCACTGCCAGCATTTAATCTCCAATTGACAATACCCAGGAATGATATATCCAAATTCAAAAACTATGAGATCCAAGAAAAGATACTACAAACTGTCAAGAAGAAACTGTTCAGGTATCATGGAGTCACAATTAGGATTCCATAGGACCTGGCTGCATTCATATTGAAGGACAAAAGGCATGGAATACGATATTCTGGAAAGCAAGGGAATTGGGTCTACAACCAAGAATCTACTACACAGCAAAAATGACTATAATCTTTCATGGGAAAGTACTGTCATTTAATAAAATAAAATACTTCCAAGCATTCATAAAGAAAAGACCTGACTTCAACAGAAAATTTGATGTTCAAACACAGAACTCAAGAGAATCACCAAAAGGTAATTAAGAAAGGGGAAAACAAACAAACAAATAAAAAACTTTTTTAGGGACCCAATAAGTTCAAAAGATTTGTTCTCCTATTAGAAAAGATGATATTGATAACTCTTAAAAATTATTATTGTCATCAGGGTACCTAGAAGATGTATACTGAGAGGGAAGAGTTACAAACTGTATAGGATGAAATGTCAACATACATACATGCATATATATATATATATATATATAGGTAAAAAAGAGGCTAATACTAAGTAAAATGGAAAATGAAATAAAATGGGATAATTTTACATTTCATAAAGAAGCGCATGGAGGGGATGGGGGTGGGGGGGGAGAAGAAGACCAATACAATGGAAGGGAAGAGGCTAGAGATAGTCTCCAAGAAAATTTTAATCATTACAGTGGGAAGTGTCAGAAAGGTTCAAATGGATGGAAAGCCTCCAACTCCAAATTCAATCATCATCATCATCATCAATAAAAGCATCAACATCAACATCAACAACAATATCATCAACATCATCCACATCATTAGCATCATCAACCACAACATCATCATCAACACCATCATCATGCACTTCATCTACATCATCATCAACAGCAATATCATCAGCAACATCAACAACATCATCAACAGCATCATCAATATCCACATCATCATCATCATCATCATCATCCTCAAAATCATCCTTAATATCAACATCAGCATCTAATTATCCATCTTGTCCTGGCCCAGGAAGGATTTTTGCTGGGTCGCCTAACCTAATAGTATACTATGCAGAGTAATGAATGAGAGCCAAAAGACTTAAACTCCAGCCTTGAGTGCCACTATGTGTTCTTTGGGGGTAAAAAAAGTCTTCTTTTTCCTGGACTCAGTTTCCTCATTTATGTATGAGCAAAGCTTACCTGGACTCTCCATTAAGTTAATCAATTAAATCAAAGAATAAACCCAGTGTAAATAATAAGAAAAAAAGACCACAAAAGAACTTTTGGCAAAATAAGGAAGTGGAGTTGAGGGGAAAGAATTCTAAGAAGGTGGAATAGCCAGCGAAAATATGTAGGATGAAGAAATAAAATGCCCTTTGCAAAGAATAATATGAAGGCAAATATTACTGGATGCTAGAATTCTCGGAGGTGTGTAAGGACTAGAAAGGTAGGAAGGTGCCAAGTAATGAAGGACTTTAAAAGACAGAGGACTTTATATTTTATCCTGGATATAAATAGGGAACCATTGGTGTTTGTTTAATAAGAGATGACATGGTCTGATTGGAACTTGGGAAAATGAAGCTTGTAGAGATCTTGAAACTTGGCAGAGTTAATGCTTCAAAATGAAAAAATGTCAGTAATTAGCAGGAAAAAAATGAACCAACACCATAAGTGTATATAACTTCTTCAACTTTTCCTTTTTTTAAAATTTTATTTATTTATTTAAATAGAAGCATAGGAAAGACAAAATTAAAATTGGGGAACACAAATTCTTAGAGCTAGTTGGTGACTGTGAGGCAAATGGCCATTACCATACAAGGAAGAAGTAAGGAAGGAAAGGCCAAGATTAAGGGCACTGTTTTTCTATGAGTCTTTTATTTATTCTAGAAACTTTAGAGCCTACATTTGAGAATCTCTTGCTCAAGGAGATAGAAGGTCCTGGGACCAATATTCTTTTTTCTTAAACCCTTACCTTCCATCTTAGAGTCAATACTGTATACTGGTTCCAAGGCAGAAGAGTGGTAAGGGCTAGGTAATGGGGTTTAAGTGACTTGCCCAGGGTCACACAGCTGGGAAGTGTCTGAAGCCAGATTTGAACCTATAACCTCCCATCTCTAGGTCTGGCTCTCAATCTACTGAGCTACCCAGCTGCCTGCCTGGGACCAATATTCTAAGAAAGCAGAATTTCTACTGGTCCTAGGGTAAATTTTAATTGTTTATGAAAAGCAATAGTAGTACCTTTGCTAAGGAGTTCCTCTGAGCCAGGAATTGGAGATTATAGAAACTATGACGTCAATAGCTGAACACTATATAGCCATGCTAAGGAGTTCCTTTGAGCCAGGAACTGGAGATCATAGAAACTATGATGTCAATAACTGAACACTATATAGCCATGTAGCATTTAATAACATGTAGTGGAATAGTAGAAGCCAGAGACATAGTGTCGAGCAAAGAACATTCAAGACCAATGTCAGTGAGAGAAAGATGAAGATGTCTATAGGATTTTAGCATTAGAGGAGTGAATTGCCCCTCCCTGTGTATATTGTTTTCCTTCTGTGTATTTTATTTGTCATTTCTTTGTGTGTCCTCTCTTCCCACTGATAACATGTACTTGTGGGACAGTATAGAACAGGTGTAAAAGAAATAGGTCTTGATGCCATTCTCACTATTCCACTTAATATAATTCATTTGGCTTGAACTAATTTTGGCCTTTGGATGACTTTCATGAAGTAATGTATTATTAGGGTGTACGTACCCACAGAGTATTTTGAATATGAAGTACCATTCTCCTTCAAGACTCAAGATCTGAGAGTGAGCTAGAGGAACTGGTAGCCCAGAAGGATTCTATAGTAGTTATTTCATTAATGGGACTAGAATTTTCTCTGTCTTTTTAATATTTCATGAACTCCTTGTTAGCAGGTATGCTTTTTATGCATTTGTCATATTCACCTCCTATCATAATGCTATGGATATGATACACACTTAATAAATGTTTTCATTGAATTAATATATGTATGTATACATATATTCACATCAGAGGACAGTACAAAGCAGAGTAGGGTTAAGTACAAAATTAATTATTAAATTAAGGATGGGTAAGTACAGCAAGAATTCAGAAAAAAAAATTATATCCATGGGAGTTGTCAGAAAAAATGTCATGGACAAGATGAGACTTGAGCTGGTCTTTGAAAGATGGGTTAGATGCCAGTGAGTGATGGGAAAGGGAGGGAGATGTTCCAGGTAGACATCACATCATAAGCAAAGACAGGAAGGAATGAGTTTGAAATGGCAATTTACATGAAGCCAATTGATCCAACCTAAGTGGGAGGCCTGTGCTGGCATGAGGGGAAAGAATGGAATAGCTAAGGTGGAATCAGACTGTGGAGGGTCTGGAAATTTAAGCAGAGGAATTTGAACTTGCTATATAGGAGGTAATAGGGAGCCATTATAGGTGTACATGAAGAGGAAAAACAATGAAAGCAGTGTATAAGGAAAATTAGTTTGGCAATGGAAGGAAGATTTCCATTCACTTTCTTCAGTGTATCTATGATCTCATCAATGTGGAAGCTCCCTCCAACAGGCCAGATCGAAATCCAGTCACATTTTCTCAACCTGAGCAATTCTTACTCATATCCTCTCATAAACCCTTCATAGAGTAGACACTCAACTCTGAAGGCCTTCTTAATATGCTGTGGGTACCAATGCAACACTCGTCACTCAGCCTTTATCTCTTGTTCCTTATGACCAGACCCTTTCCTTTATGAAATAAAAACCCTGTGTATTACACATTACACAGTGTAATCATTTACATAAATTCTTGCTTAGCTCAGTTTTTAACATCAATACCTCTTTGGTATATTTGGTGCTGATATAGATGTTTACTCTAATGAACCTATGTAGTGCCCTCACAGATTACTAACTCCTAACAACCAGTGGTTTTCTTCTTGATAGAGTAAAATTGATTTTACATTCTGTTATTGTGATATTATTTGGTTGTTGCCATCTTCAGTGTTTTGCAATTCAATTTTTGGAGAAAGTATTGGTTACATGTGAATTTGAGAATATGAAATTCTGATTCCTCAACCATATTTTTACCAGTATCTCCTTCAAATTAATATCCCTGAATATCACTGAACATATTTTGGAAGGTATCTTACCATTTTCTCCTTTAGAGCCAAGTTTAGTCATTAAAATTGTTTTAAAGTCTTATATTCCATCTTAGAATCATACAATGTTTTGGCTCTAAGGCAGAGGAGCAGTAAGGGCGTTGGCCAGGGGTCAGCAACGTATGGCTCTTGAGCCATATCTGGCTCTTTTGAGGGCCAGATATGGCTCTTTCTGCAGGAGCCATAAAGTCAATTTTTTTCAGGCTCTGTTACAGGAGCGAGCACTGTGAACACTGTATGGCTCTCACGAAATTACATTTTAAAAAATGTGGCGTTTATGGCTCTCACAGCCAAAAAGGTTGCCGACCCCTGGCCTAGGCGGTGGGGTTTAAGTAATGTGCCTAATGTCTCACAGCTAGTAAGTGTTGGAGGCTACATCCAGAATCTTCTGTCTCCAGTCCTGGCTTTCTATCCACTGAGTCACAGTTATTAAAATTTTGAAATATTCAGCTTTGATTGTTTTCTGGTTATTACTCTTTCCATTTACTTTGATATAGTCATTGTGTATGTTGTTTTCCTAACTCTTCCTTTACTAAGCATCACAGAAATCATAAAGATGTCCATATTTAATTTGGTTAAACATGATTTAACTGATGGACATCTACTTTGTTTCTATATCTTTACTTCCACTAAAAGTGGCCCTATAATAATGTGGTCTAAGGGGAACCTTTCTTTTTGTTAGTTACCTCCTTCAGGCATGGGTCTAGCAATAGAATCTCTGGGCCAAAGGATACAGACATTTAGCTATTTTATTGGCCTAATATAAAATTGTATTCCAAAATGGTTATACATTATTTTTATCTATTTATTTTTCAATTAATTAATTAATTAAGAATATTTTTCATGGTTACAAAATTCATGTTCTTTTCCACCCCTCCAACACCACCCTCCCCCCTTCCTGGAGCCAACAAGCAATTCCACTGGATTTTACATGTATCATTGATCAGAACCTATTTCTATTTTATTAATATTTGCACTAGAGTGATCATTTAAAGTCAAATTCCCCACCTCTCCCTTAGGGGCAGCTGGGTAGCACAGTGGATTGAGAACCCGGCCTAGAGATGGGAGGTCCTACCTTCAAATTTGGCCTCAGACACTTCCAAGCTGTGGGACCCTGGGCAAGTCATTTACATTGCCTAGTCCTTATACTTCTTCTGCCTTGGAACAAATACGCAGTATTGATTCCAAGGCAGAAGGTTAAAAAAATAATAATAAAGTCAACATCCCCAATCATATCCCCATTGAGCCATATGATCAATCATATATTTTTATTCTGGGTTTCTACTACCACAATTCTTCCTCTGAATGTGTATAGTGTTCTTTCTCATAAATTCCTCAGTAATATCCTGGATCATTGCATTGCTGCTAATAGAGAAGTCCATTATGTTCAATTGTGCCACAGTGCATCAGTCTCTATGTACAACGTTCTGGTTCTGATCCTTTCAATCTACATCACTTTCTGAAGGTTGTTCCAGTACACATTGAATTCCTCCAGATCATTATTCCTTTCAGCACAATAATATTCCATCACCACCAGATACTACAATTTGTTAAGTCATTCCCTAGTCAATGGACACCCCCTCAATTTCCAGCAGTGGTATGGCTGGATCAAAGGGAAGACAGTCTTTTAAAGCCCTTTGAGCATAGTTCCAAATTGCCTTTCAGAATGGTTGGATCAATTCAAAACTCCACAAGCAATACATTAGTGTCCCAATTTTGCCACATCCCCTCCAACATTTATGACTTTCCTTTGCTGTCATATTGGCCAGTCTTCTAGGTGTGAGGTAATACCTCAGAGTTGTTTTGATTTGCATTTTTTAAATTATGAGAGACTTAGAACACTTTTTCATATGCTTATTGATAAATTTGGTTCATCTGAAAAATGCTTATTCATGACCTTTGCCTATTTGTTAATTGGGGAATGTCTTAATTTTTTTGTACAATTGATTTAGCTCCTTATAAACTTGAGAAATTAGACCTTCATCAGAGGTTTTTGCTATAAAGTCTTTTTCCCAAACCATTGACTCCCTTCTAATTTTGGACACATTGGTTTTGTTTATAGAAAACCATTTTAATTTAATGTAATCAAAATTATTCAGTATACATTTTATAATACTCTCTGTCTCTTGTTTGATCTTAAATTCTTCCCTTACCAATAGGTATACTATTCTATGTTCACCTAATTTACTTATACTTTACTTCTTTATATTTTAGTCATTTACCCATTCTGAATTTATCTTGGTATAAAGTGTAAGATGTTGATCTAAACCTAATCTTTCCTACACTGTTTTCCATTTTTCCTAGCAGTTTTTGTCAAATAGTGTGTTCTTGTCCCAAAAGCTTTGATTTTTCTATTTATTATACATTATCTTGAAGAGTTCAAATCTGATATTATGAGAAAGATGGAAGAGATCTGGCAAGAAAATAACAGTTTAAAAGGCAGAATTTCACAATTGGAAAGTGAGGCAAGTAAATCGAATACCAGAAATGACCAGACTAGACCCTGAAAAGACAACACCCAGGAATATAAGAGCCAAATTCAAGAGCTTCCAAGTAAAAGAAAAAATTTTACAAGAAGCCAGAAAGAGACAATTCAGATATCAAGGAGCACCAATCAGGATCACACAGGATCTAACAGCCTCCATATTAAAAGACTGCAAGGCTTAGAATATGATATTCAGAAAGGCAAGAGAACTGGGTCTACAACAAGGATCACCTACCCATCAAAACTAACTATATACTTCCAGGGGAAAGTATGGGCATTCAACAAGACAGAAGATTTCCAAGTATTTGCACAGAAAAGACCAGGACTAAATGGAAAGTTCGATATCCAACTACAAAAATCAAGAAAACCATGAAAAGGTAAATAAGAAACAGAAGAGAAAGTAAGAAAACTCATTTTTTAAATTTGCCTCTTTAAGAGCTTCAATAAGATCTAATTATTTGTATTCCTATGTGGAGAAATGTTACATATAATTCTCTGTAGTGAATTCTATTCACTATTATAGTATTCACTATTATAGTAATTAGAAGTATTATTCACAGGGAGAGGTTGGAATACTAAATGGTGTAAGATGATATGGGGGGGTGGGAAAGAAGGGGGTGAATAGTAGAGGACATCAAGAGAAACTTGAAGGAATAAGAAAAATAGGATATCTATTACACACAAAGAGGGCATGGGAAGGGGAAGGGATGAATACTATTATAAGAAGGAAAGGAAGAGAGCATTAAGAGGTAATATTTAAACCTCATTCTCAGTGTAATTAAATTTTAAAAACTTTTTTTTCTTTCCCCTCTCTTTCTTATTTACCTTTTCATGTTTCTCTTGAGTTTTGTAGTTGGCTATCAAACTTTCTGCTTAGTTTTGGTCTTTTCTTTATAAATATTTGGACATCTTCTATTTTGTTGAATGCCCATACTTTCTCCTGGAAGCATATAGTCAGTTTTGATGGGTAGGTGATCCTTGATTGTAGACCCTATTCTCTTGCCTTTCTGAATATTATATTCCAAGCCTTGCAGTCCTTTAGTGTGGAGGCTGCAAGATCCTGTGTAATCCTGATTGGTGCTCCTTGATATCTGAGTTGTCTCTTTCTGGCTTCTTGTAATATTTTCTCCTTAACTTGGACTGAGGATTTAGTGTAGATGGTGTTCTATGAGCTCTTTCAATGTCTATTTTGCCCTCTTGTTCAAGAACATAAGGGCTGTTTTCTTGGATAATTTCTTATAACATGATGTCAAGATTCCTGTTTGTTTCTGATTTTTCAGGAAGCAAAATGATTCTCAAATTCTCTCTTCTAGACCTGTTTTCTTGGTCTGTCATTTTCTCAGTGAGATATTTCATGTTTCCTTCTATTTTTCCAGTCTTTTGACTTTGATTTATTAGTTCTTGCTGTCTTACAAGATCATTGGCTTCTCCTTGCCGAATTCTTGTCTTTAGAGACTGGTTTTCTGCTTTAAACTTTTGATTTTCCTTTTCATTCTGGTCTATCCTATTTTTCATGGTTTCCAGCTGTTTAATTTTGGTATCCAATTTGCTTCTCATTTCATTTGATTTTTTTACTTCTTTCTCCAATTGGGAATTTCTGTCATTTAAACTGTTAATTTCTTTTTGAGCTGTTTCCCACTTTTCTTGCCAAATCTCTTAAATCTTTCTCATGATCTCAGATTTGAATTCTTCAAGAGCTTGTGACTAATTTTCATTTTTTGGGAAGGTTTGATTGTGTTTACTTGTTTGTCCTCCTCTGCTGTCTCAATAATTACCTTAATTTCCTCATCATTAGAGGTGAGGTCACCCTTTCTATCTTTGATACTGTTAATTTCGTTTTCTTCTTTCTTTTTTATTAGATTAACTAGTGCTTTATCTATTTTATTTGTTTTTTTTTCAAAATACCAGCTCCTAGTCTTATTTGTTAGTTTGATAGTTCTTTTACTTTCAATTTTATTAATTTCTTTTTTTATTTTTCTGATTTCCAATTTAGTTTTATCTAGGGACTTTTAATTTATTCTCCTTCTAGTTTTTTTTTAATTTGCATACCTAATTCATTGACCACTTCTCTCTCTGATTTGTTAATATATGCACTCAGAGATATAAAATTTCCCCTGTCTACCCCTGACTACTGCTTTGGCTGTATCCTATGGATTTTTTATATGTTGTTTCCTCATTGTAATTCTCTTCAATGAAATCATTAATTATTTCTATGATTTGTTCTTCAGCAAATACTAATTATAATTTTATTGCATTGTTATCTGAAAAACTTGCATTTATTATTTCTGCTTTTAGACGTTTGTTTGCAATTTTTTATGCCCTTGTATGTGGTCATTTTTTGTGAATGTACCATCTGCTGATGAAAAGAAGATGGATTCCTTTTTGTCCCTATTTATTTTTTTCTATACATCTATTAACTCTTATTTTTCTAAGGTTTCATTTATGTTTCTTAATTCTTTCTTATTTATTTTTTGGTTTGATTTATCTAGATCTGATAAAGAAAGGTTCAGATCTCCCAGTAATATAGTTTTACTATCTATTTCCTCCTTAAGCTACACTAGTTTCTCCTTTTAAAATCTGAATACTATACCATTTGCCTCTTACAAATTGAGTACTGATCTTTCTTCATTGACTATACTGCCGTTAATCAGGAAGTAATTACCTTTCTTATCTCTTTTAATCAGATCTATTTTTACTTTGGCTTTGTCAGATATCATGATTCTGACTTCTGCCTTCTTTTTCTAAGTTGATGCCCAATAAATTTTGCTCAAGGTTCTTTTCTTTATCCCATGTGTATTTACATACATCATGTGTTCTGGGTTTTTTTTTTTGTAGACAACATATGGTAGGGTTTTGGTTTCTAATCCATGCTGCTATATGCTTCCCTTTTATAGGTGAGTTCATTATATTCACATTCAGAGTTATGATTACTATCTGTGTATTCCCCATTATTTTGATTTCCTCTTTTAGTCCTGCCCTTTCTTCTTTTACCATTTCCTTTTTATCAGTGTTTTGCTTTTAATCAGTTCCCCTATTCCCCACTCTTATTTTACTTTTTTACCACTCCCTCCCTTCTTATTCCCCTCTTATTTTTTTTAAGGTTTATTATTTTCTCCCTCCCCTAACTTTCCGTCCTTTTTTAATACTCTCTGCCCCACTCCCTCTCTCCATTATTCCCTCTCAATTTCCCTGTAGGGTAAGATAAAAATTCTATACCCCAATAAATCTGGCTGCTCTTCCCTCTCAGAACTAATTCCCCTGAGAGTAAGGTTTAACTATTTCCTATTACCACTCGATTCCTCCCCATGTTATAATAGTATTCTTCCCCAATCCCACCCCCACCATGCACCTCTTTATGTGGTAAAATTTATCCTATTTTTCTTCTTCCTTCAAGTTTCTCTTAGTACCATCCTCTATTCCCCCACCCCATTTTTTTTATACATATCATCTTAAACAACTTAGTACCACAACCTCTGGCTATATATGGATAATTCTTCTATTTACTAAGATAATGAAAATAATTTTTAAGAGTTAGCTATTTTTCCATATAAAAATATAATCAATTTAACCTTATTGAAGCCCTTAAAATATTTCCCCCCTTTTTCTTGTTTACCTTTGTATGGTTCTCTTGAATTTTATATTTGGACATCAAATTTTTCCATTTGGTTCTGGTCTTTTCTTTAGGAATTCTTGGAAATCTTCTGTTTTGTTAAATGCCCATACTTTCCCCTAAAAATATATATTCAGTTTTGATGGGTAGATGATTCTTGGTTAAAGACCCAATTTTCTTGCCTTCCTGAATATCATATTCCAAGCCTTGTGGTCTTTTAGTGTGTAAGCAACCAGATCCTGTGTAATCCTGATTGGAGCTCCTTGATATCTGAATTGTCTCTTTCTGGCTGTTTGCAATATTTTCTCCTTGACCTAGAAGCTCTTGATTTTGACTATTACATTCGTGGGAGTTGTCTTTTGAGGATTTATTGTAGGGGACGATTTATGTACTCTTCCAATGTCTATTTTGTCCTCTTGTTCAAGAATATCAGGGCAGTTTTCTTGGATAATTTCTTATGATATGATGTGAAGGCTTTCATTTTTCCCAGGCATTCAGGTAAACCAATAATTCATATATTGTCACTACTAGAACCATTTTCAAGGTTAGTTGTCTTTTTCAGTGAGATATTTAATGTTTCCTTCTATTTTGTCATTTTTTAAAGTTTTGTTTTATTAATTCTTTCTGTCTTGTGAGATCGTTAGCTTCTACTCACTCAATTCTAGTCTTTAAAGACTGATTTTCAGCCATGGGCTTTTGATTTTTCTTTTTATTTTGGTCTATCCTGATTTTCATGGTTTTTAGCAGGTCAATTCTGATCTCCAATTTGTTTATTATTTCATTTGATATCTGTGCCTCTTTTCCATGTGTGCAATTTTGTCTTTTAAACTATTATTTTTTTAATAACTTTCATTTCTTTTTCCCACTTTTCTTCCCATTTTTATTCTATCTTTCTTACTTTGTTCTTGAACTCCTTTTTGAGTTCCTCAAGAGGTTGTGACCAATTTTAGGGGGAAAGTTTGGATGTGTTTGTTTATTTGTCACTCTCTGGTGTTGCTTCTCTATTTTGCTCTTTTTTCTCCATAGAAGTTATCCAGGGTCAAAAGCTTTTTTTGCTCCTGTTTATTTCTTCTGCTACTTGTGGACTGAGGTTCCTGCATGTTGGTGGTCATTGCTTTCTTAGATTCTGTCTCAAATGGCTTTGCCTTGGTAATATCTTCCAGGCTATTTTTCCAGTCTCTGCTGCCTCTGCTGTGGCCAGCCTTGTTTCTGCCCAATTTCCATGTTCTGCTGCCAGACTCCATGCTTTTCAGCCTCAGGTCCCAAGTCTCATCGCCAAAGCCTTGCACTGCCCTCAGTGGTAAGTCTGTGGTCAGCCAGCACCCTAGAATTTAGAGACTGCCTGGCCCTCACTCTGACTCTTGTGTGGTGATAGATAGAGTAGGGAAGGGGTGATCAGCTCACATTTTGATAAATGTAGTTTCCTCCCCTTATGGCGTAGAAATCCTCAATCCCTGCCTAACTTTAAGGCTGCATCCTGCGGGAGAGCCCCTTTACTCAACTGATTTTGATTTCTGTCCTTTTGAGACGTTTTGTAATGAATGGTTGGAAGGAGATTTAGAAAGTTCCTGCTACTCCTCAGCCATCTTAGCTCTGCCCATTGGTTGTACTTTAAATGGACATGTAACCTTGGTTAGAAACATCTTTCTTCATGTTTTATAGAATTGCTCTATGCTTTTATCTTCTTCAATGAATGTTGACACATCAGATTATATTTTCCAAATTATAATGTTTTTGCTTATGCTCATTGTGATCACTATAAGGAGAGAGACAAGTTGCCAATAAAACAGTGTTTCTTATTACTCTTAAACACATTGTGAAACTAACATGCCAATTTCTTTATTGTCTATTTAAAAAGTCTAATGATCCCATAGAATGGCTAATAAGCCATTAGGTAGAGGTTCCTTATGTCACTAGATTTCATTCAGAATCACAAGGCAAATATTGATTTTGTTCATTTTTTCTAATAATATAGCAACATATTATTCATTGGACAAATACTTTTGGAGTTCTCGTGAAAATAAAAAAGACTACCATGAAGATATCATGCATTAATATCTGTGAAGGGGTGAATGACACATATCTGTTGGAAAAATGATGAAAAAAGAAAAGCTATGAAAAGAAGATGCAAGTAACTGTATCAACTGGAAGCAGAGACTCAAAGAAAAAATCAATTTTCCAATCTTCCAAAGAAGGAACAAATCAGACCATGGAGAAAATTGAATAGGTCAAAGTTCCTATACTGATATATAAGGGACCACAGGGAGATAATATTTTTCAGTAAAACACTGTTTGGTTTTGGATGTGGTGGTTTTGGAACAATAGTTGGACATATGACTGGAAGGAATTAGGTAGAAAAGGGAGTTCATTAAAGATAGCCTCTGTTTGTTCAGCAAAGTATTAACTGAGGTCCTTTGCAAGGAGGGAAAGGATAAGATTAGTCTTTGAAAAAATAATAGGTTTTGAATAGGCATCATGGGGAGTTTCTGAGAACCAACGATAGAAGAATAAAAAAGATGTGATGAAGAGTGAGTGGAGGTATAAGAAGTCAAGTCCTTTGGAGTAGTCACAGAGGATAGGAGAAAAGATAGTATAGTTATAACAAGACAGGGAAACATGATCAAGGGAAACTATTGCTATGATAATGTTATTATATTCATTCAATGATGTAATATTTATAATGTTCTTTTCTCTTAACAACCCCATGAATAATATACTAAAGAATCATCATCCCAACTTTGTAGATGAAAAAAACTGACTCAGAGAGAGAAAAGTGATGACCCAATGAAGAGAACACTGGGCCTAGAGTTAGGAAGAACTGAATTCAAATGCAACCTCTGACACTTACTGTGTGACCCTGGGCAAGTCACTTAATCTCTGACTCAGTTTCTCAACTTGTACAATGAACATAATAACACATATCTCCCATAGTTATATTGAGGAAGAGAAAAGATATTTATAAAGTGCTTAGCATAGTTGCTGGCAAACAGTGAATACTAGAAAAATATTTATTCCCTCCATCCCTTCCAACCTAATGTCCCTAATAAGTGATAGAGCTGGCATTTGAATGAAAATTTTCTGCTTCCAAGCCTTACACTCATCTACATCTCATGGCCTCTCCAGACAAATGTCCCATAGTCCATAATGGTTGATCTGGGCATCCAACCTTCTCTTCTGGGCAATGATTGATTATAGGGTCTTCAGCACTAAAATCTGCAATCACTGATTTCTTGATTACTCATCTGCTGGATCAATTGCCATCATTCATAGCTGAAACCAAATTAAACCTATACAGATATACAACTTGGTTTAGATTGTGTTTAGAAAAATACTAAGTTGAAATGGAATCAGAGGTCATTAAGCACCTCATTTTTTGATGAGGAAAGTGGAATGTCTGAGTCAGGATTAGAGCCTAGGTATTCCTGACTCCACATCTGTTGCTTTATCTCTTACCCCCAGATGTGAATCTCTCAGTCTGTGGCTACAAATCATCCACAATGCTATTGGGATTAACCAGATTATAATGTAATTGGGAAATATTTAACAATATAGATAAACTACAGTACAACATAATGATGTTAATTTATGGTTTTCTAAATCACTCTGTGACCCACAGGGAACTGTTACTATTTCAGTCTGACACTACTGCTTATCCTATATCATACTGACTCTAGAAAAAAACAAAACTAAAAAAGAAATGTCAGACACAATTCTAAAGAAGATAATGGTACTCTGAACATACAGTGCTATTGCTTGATCTGTGAAATAAAGCTTCTGTATATCAGAATTTTGTGTGTCATGTTGTCTAACAGTAATTCAATCACTTTCTGATTGTCTTCTTCAGAAGCTTTCAACATTCAATAGCATAAGCACCTAAGGCAATGACAGGGAACCTTTTAGAGAGGCTGGTTTTGTGCAAAATAGCCTCAAGCACAGTTGGAGTTGTCCCTCAGGCTTTCTAGTAACAAACTCTGGAGAACTCTGTGCTGCAGTGTCAGTGGGCATGTCCACAGAGAGGGCTCTGAGTGCCCCCTCTGGCATGCTTTCCTTAGGTTAACTACCACAGACCTAAGGAATGGCTTGTAGTGCTGGTTTTTCTTTTGCTAACACAAAGTATGTGCCAACAAAAAAAAGTGTACTTTCTGTCAAATAGCTAGATGAACACCAAAAGTTCAACAAAACACCCTTTCAAAGTTCAAGGAACATTAAATGTTTCCTATTATTAATAAGACATTATTGGTAAATTCCTATCTCATTTCTTTATGCTAATTATAATTCTCTATAACCTGATGCAAAAGAATCATGACTATTAGTGTTTGTCAGAGACATAATAGATATTTTAAATGTCTATATTCCTTTGCAACTACCTTAGTTCTGGTCTATACGGATCCACAGAATACTTTCTTGATAGAGAGGTCTGGAATCTAGCAGTGGAGAAATTGCCACTATAAATTAATACTAAACCAACAATGCTGTGGTCTGGCATTTTCATTCTGCAAGTTTCACCCTGTAAGGTTGATAGGGGATTTCCCAGGTCAATTTGGTGAGCTTATAGGATGATGAATGAGTCTTTGTTTAGGTCTTGGGTTCTATCTTTTAATTAAAATTATGTTGTTTTTTTTAAATGTGAACTTGGAAAAACTAAATTGTAAACTTGGTTATCAACAAAAACAAACATTTCAATACATATGGAACCATCAAATGATATGTGTAAGAACCTGTGACCTGTAATAGTTTGTTTTTAAAGAAGTATATTATGTATGTATATGTGGATATTACATCTCCTTTAGTAAGATAGTAAAAAAATTGTTCTATTTGGGTCCCTTTCCATTCTTTTTAAAATTTAAAATTAACTTATTGATGCTTTTTTATGAGCACACCCCTGCCACCTCATGGAGAACGTCAATGACTAGGAATGAAATTGCTGGCTCAGACATTTTAGTCTTTGTGCCTTTGTGCCTTGAATTGTAGACTTTCCTCTTGTAAGACTGACCTAGATGCAACTGAGGTAAGATTAAGCTAGATCCTGGCTATCTGATGTTGGGATAATGGGTCCTCACCTCCTCCAGCAGGAGCTAACAATGGCCATTTTGAAGTGAAGGCAAATGGGAGTTGCATGTGCTCTTGCCTATATGGCCTACGAAAACTGTTCTAGGACCTCAAATTCCTGTTCCCTAATTGGGAGTTAATGGGATGTATGATTTTTGAAATTAGCCTTCTATAAAGAGGAGTAATTTCTTGGGCAGTGTTACCTTTAGAGTTGCCTCAATTTTGAGGGTTTGGAGAACCATACTTTTAGAGAGAGAAGAGAAAGTCAAATATCTTGCCATTATCTTAAAAAGAGAAGAAAATCTGAAGTGTGACCTCTTCGAACTGGAAAACTCCTGAAGGTCTATAAGTCACTACCTAAAGGAGCAAAGGATGGGCTTTGTTCTCTACTATAACTGTGTTATTTGGATTTCCAGACTTCAAAAGCATGTCTCTGCTACTGTTTTATCCTGGAATTTCCCTCAAAGTTGAGGCCTCTTCACCCTAAAATATCTAGCTACTCTGGTACCTATCACTCTGGAATATCACTTCCATATTCATCTCTGCACCCTGGTTTCCCTGGTTTTCTTTAAATCTCAACTAAAATATATGAGGAACTAAATAGATTGTACAAAAAACCAAGCCATTCCCCGATTGATAAATGGGCATGGGACATGAATAGACAATTTTCAGATAAATAAATCAAAACTATCAATGAACACATTAGAAAGTGTTTCAAATCTCTAATAATTAGAGAAATACAAATCAAAACAACTCTGAGGTATCACCTCACACCTAGCAGATTGGCTAAAATAACAACAGGGGAGAGTAATGAATGTTGGAGGGGATGAGGCAAAATTGGGATATTAATCAACTGCTGGTGGAATTGTGAACTGATCCAACCATTCTCTATGGCAATTTGGAACTATGCCCAAAGAGCACTAAAAGAGGGCCTTCCCTTTAATCCAGCCATACCATTGCTTGGTTTGTACATCAAAGAGATCATAAGGGAAAAGAATTACACAAAAATATTTATAGCCATGCTTTTTGTGGTGGCAGAAAACTGGAAAAGGAGGGTATGCCCTCCAATTGGGGAATGGCTGAACAAATTGTGGTATCTGCTGGTGATGGAATACTATTGTGCTCAAAGGAATAATGAACTGGAGTCCAAGTGAACTGGAATGACCTCCAGGAATTGATGCAGAGTGAAAGGAGCAGATCCAGGAGAACATTATACACAGAGACTGATACACTGCGGTACAATCAAACATAATGAATTCTCTACTAGCAGCAATGCAAGGATCCAGAACAATGCTGAGGGACTTATGAGAAAGAAAACTCTCCACATTCATAGGAAGAATCGTGGGAAAAACAACTGCTTGAACACATGGGCTGATGGGGATATTATTAGGGATGTAGACACTAAACGATAACTTTAGTCCAACTATCAAAAATATGGAATTAGGTCTTAATCAATGATACATGTAAAACCCAGTGGAATTGTGCATTGGCTACAGGGGAGTGGAATTTGGGGGAGAGGGAAAGAACATGAATCATGTAACCATGGGAAAATATTAAAAATTTAAAATTAAAAAAAATCTCAACTAAATTATCTCCTTTTGAAAAAAACCTTTCTCATTCTTCCATAATCTTAGGGGCTTACCTCTAAGACCATATCTAATTTGTCCTGTATATATTTGTTTGTAGATAATTGTCACCATATTTTCTCCAATGTTATATCATCCGGTAGTTAAGAGCAGGAACTGGGTTGTCATTGCTTATTTTGCCTTTCTTTGTACCCCCAGTGATTTGTATAATTCCTGACACATAGTAGGCACTTTTAAAAATGCTAAATGATTACCTGATTATCACATAAGCCTAAAAGCTTAACTCAAAACAAAGATTTTCTTCTCAGCTATTGATAATACTCAGTCTAGGGAAGATATTGGCCTCATCGTTTCCCTCGCTTTGATTGTCTCTTGCCATATGGCAAGACAAGTAAGCACCTATATCAGTATTGGTTCTGGCAGAAATAGTTCCAATGGCTACTTGACTAAAAAGAATTTGGTTTGGAGAAACAAAATTATTAATCTGTTGTTTATATCCATAAACCTTGGCTAGTTTCATCATTAAGACTGCTGATCACTCTTTGCAGATGATATGATGGTCTAGTTAAAAATCCTAGGGAATCAACTAAAAAGCTAGTAGAAATAATCAACAACTTTAGCAAAGTTGCAGGATACAAAATTAATGCACATAAATCATCAGCATCTCTATATATTTCCAACATATCACAGCAGCAAGAGGTAGAAAGAGAAACACCATTTAAAATCACCCTAGACAATATAAAATACTTAGGAATCTATCTACCAAAACAAACACAGGAATTATACAAACACAACTACAAAACACTTTCCAATTAAAACTAGATCTAAACAACTGGAAAAACATAGATTGCTCATGGGTAGGATGAGCTAACATAATAAAAATGACCTACCCAAATTAATTTACCTATTTAGTGCCATACCTATCAAACTACCAAATTTTTTTTTTACTGAATTAGAAAAAACTATAACAAAGTTCATTTGGAAGAACAAAAGATCAAGAATATCAAAGGAAATAATGAAAAAAAATATCTAGCTACTCTGGTACCTATCACTCTGGAATATCACTTCCATATTCATCTCTGCATCCTGGTTTCCCTGGTTTTCTTTAAATCTCAACTAAAATATATGAGGAGCTAAATAGATTGTACAAAAAACCAAGCCATTCCCCAATTGATAAATGGGCAAAGGACATGAATAGGCAATTTTCAGATAAAGAAATCAAAAATGTCAATAAGCACATGAGAAAGTGTTCTAAATCTCTAATAATTAGAGAAATGCAAATCAAAACAACTCTGAGGTACCACCTCACACCTAGCAGATTGGCTAAAATGATAGCAGGTGTGAGTAATAAATGTTCGAGGGCATATGGCAAAATTGGGACATTAATGCATTGCTGGTGGAGTTGTGAATTGATCCAACCATTCTGTATGGCAATTTGGAACTATGCCTACGGAGCTCTAAAAGACTGCCTGCCCTTCGACCCAACCCCCCAGAGAGATCATAGATAAAAAGACTTGTACAAAAATATTTATAGCCATGCTTTTTGTGGTGGCAAAAAAACTAGAAAAACAAGGGTATGACCTTCAATTGGGGAATGGCTGAACAAAACGTGGTATCTGTTGGTGATGGAATACTATTGAGCTCAAAGGAATAATAAACTGGAGGAATTCCATGTGAACTGGAAAGATCTCCAGGAATTGATGCAGAGTGAAAGGAACAGATCCAGAAGAATATTGTACACAGAGACTGATACACTGTGGTAAAATCGAATGTAATGGACTTTTGTACTAGTAGCAATACAATGACCCAGGACAATTCTGAGGGATTTCTGGAAAAGAACACTGTCCATATCCAGAGGAAGAACTACAGGAGTGGAAACACAGAAGAAAAACAACTGTTTGAACACATGGGTTGATGCGGACATAATTGGGGATGTAGACTTGAAACAACCACACCAATGCAACTATCAATAATAGGTAAATAAGCCTTGATTGATGACACATGTTAAAACCAGTGGAACTGTGCGTTGGCTATGGGAGGGGTGGTGATCGAGGAGTGAAGGGGAAAGTATAAACATGAATCAAGTATCCATGGAAAATTTTCCTAAAAAAATAAAATATTTAAATCTTAAAAACAAGATTGCTATTCAATGGAAGAAATTCAGAGAGAAATGGAGAAGGCTCATATGACAATAAATCTAGGCATAAAAAGTAATCCTCCATGTAGTATTCAGTAAAACTCTACTCATATCTTTGATATAGAACTCTAGACACTAAAATGGAACACTAAAAGACAGAAGAAAACATAGCTCCTATGCTTAAAGAACAATATTCATGCCTCTTTCTAAAAACTGACCTAGAATTTTTTATTTGGCAGAAAGTCCTTTTATATATTATCTCTGGGATCCAATGTATACTGAATCAAAATTTATAGACAATGTATATTGGATCCCAGAGTAAATGTAATAAACTGGAAGGTTTTCCTTTTGCACAAAGAATTGAATGTCTTATATCCAATTACTTTCAGTTACCTGAATTGTTTTTTTAATTTGCATTTATTTTGTTTGATACATATACCCAAACAATTCCCTCCCTATCTCCCATTAGAGAAGGCATTATTTGAGAAAAAGACATGTGTGCATATAAAACTATGATTTATTTATTTCTATTAATCAGTTTATTTCTATTAATCTCCTTCTTCTGACCATTTAATTCTTCATAATTTCATGTAGAACTTTCCATGTTTTTCCAAAATTAACCTGCTCATTATTTCTTTTTTGTTTGTTTTTTATTTTAAACCCTTAACTTCTGTGTATTGACTTATAGATGGAAGAGTAGTAAGGGTAGGCAATGGGGGTCAAGTGACTTGTCCAGGGTCACACAGCTGGGAAGTGTCTGAGGGCAGATTTGAACCAAGGACCTCCCGTCTCTAGGCCTGGCTCTCAATCCACTGAGCTACCCAGCTGCCCCGGCTCATTATTTCTTAAAGTGCAGTAATATTCCATCACTATTAAATGCCACAACTGGTTTAGTCATTCCCCAACTAATGGGCATTCCTTCAATTTCTAGTTCTTACTGCTATAAATATTTTAGGTAAATTTTTTTTGTGCTTCCCTAATTTGCTCACTGTATCACCCTTTATTTAAAAATCATGCATCTATTTTGACTTTATGGCACAAGGTGGTCGTCAATGCCTAATTTCTGCCATACTGTTTTCTGATTTTCCCAGTAGTTTTTGTTAAATAGGGAGTTCTTCCAAAAGTTTTAATCTTTTGGTTTGTCAAATACTAGATTACCGTAGCAATATATCATGGCATGTAAAGTGCCTAATCTATTGCATTGATCTTCCACTCCATTTATTAGTCAATACCACATTGTTTTGATGGTTGCCCCTTTGTAATATTTATTGAGGTACAGTATAGCTAAGCCATCTTTCTTCATGTTTTTTATTAACTCTCTTGATATTCTACATCTTTTGTTCTTTCAAATGAGTTTGGCTATTACTTCTTGCTCTATAAGATAATTTTTGGGTAGTTCAATTAGTATGGCACAGAAGAAGTGAATTAATTTAGGAAGAATTATCTTTTTTTACTGGCTCATTTTACACATGAGAAATTAATGTTTTTCCAGTTGTTTAGATCTGATTTTATTTGTATGAACTGTTTTGTAATTGTGATCATCTAGTTTTGGGGTTTGTCTTGATAGATAGACTTCCAGGTATTTTATATTGTCCATAATTATTCTAAATGGGGTTTCTCTTTCTATCTCTTGCTGCTAGGCTTTATTGTTAGTATAGAGAAAAGCTGATGATTTATATGGGTTTATTTTATATCCAGCAACTTTGCTAAAGTTATTCATTGTTTTGATACTTTTTTTGGTTGTTTCTCTAGGATTGTTTTGGTATACAATCATATTATTTGCAGAGTAATAACTTTATTTCCTCACTGTCTATTCTAATTCCTTCAATTCTTTCTTTTCTTATTGCTATAGCTATCATTTCTAGTACAGTACTGAAGAGTAATGGTGATATTAAGCATCCTTGTTTCACTCTTGATATTATGGGGAAGGCTTTTAGCTTATACCTAGAGATAATAGTTTAGATAGATGCTACTTAGCATTTTGAGGAATATTCCATTTATTCTAATTTTCTCTATAAATTGTTTTTAATAGGAATGGATATTTTATTTTGTCAAAAGCCTTTTTTGCATCCATTTAAATAATCATATGGTTTCTGTTGGTTTTGCTATTGACATAGTCAATTATGTTGATAGTTTTCCTAATATTGAACCATCCCTGCATTCCTGGTATAAAACCTACCTAATCACAGGATGGTTAAATGATCCTTGTGATATATTGTTATAACTTTCTTGCTAGTATTTTGTTTAAATTTTTGTATTAATATTCATTAGGGATATTGGTCTATAGTTTTCTTTCTCTTGTTTTATTTTTCTTGCTTTAGCTATCAACATCATGTTTGTATCATAAAAGGAATTTAGTAGAGTTCCTCTCTCATTTGTATTTATGAATAGTTTACATAACATTGTAATTAATTGTTCTTTAAATGTTCTACAGATTTTGCTTGTGAAACAATAGAGCCATAGGATTTTTTCTTAGGGAATTAATTGATGGTTTGTTCAATTTCTTTTTCTGAGGCATGACTGTTTAAATATTCTGTTTTCTCTTCTGCTAATATGAGGATTTACATTCTTTAAAATATTCACCTATTATATCACTTAGATTATTAGATTTGTGGTCATTTTACTGGGTAAAATAACTCCTACTAATTACTTCAATTTCCTCTTCAATAGTTTTAATCTTATCCATTACAATACAGGAAATTTGGTTTTATTCTTTATTTTTATCAAATTAATCAATGATTTATCTATTATTTTATTGATGTGTTTCATAAAATCAATTCCTTATGTAATTTAATATTTCAATAGTTTTCTATTCTCAATATCTCATTTGGTTTTTCAGACTTTCTAATTTGGTATTTAATTGGGTTTTTAAATTTTGTTCTTTTTCTAGATTTTTTTTTAGTTGCATACCCAGTTCATTGATCTGTTGTTTATATTTTATCTATGCAAATGTTTAGAGATATAAATTGTCCACTAAATACTGCTTTGGCTATATCCCCAAAATTTTTGTATCTTGTTTCCTTGCTGTTGTTCTCTTTAATGAACATATTGTTTGTTTCTATGATTTGTTCTTTAACCCACTTATTCTTTAATATGAGGTTATTTATTTTCCAATTAATTTTAGTCATTTTTTGCCCTCCACCCCTTTGTTCAGTGTAACTTTTATAGTATTATATTGTAAAAATGATGCATTTTAAATTTCTGCTTTTCTGCATATGATTGTGAGGCTTTTATGACTTATAATACGGTTGATTTTTTGTGACAGTGCCATGTACTCATTAGAAAAGGTGCATCCCTTTTTATTCCTATTCAAGTTTTCTTCAGATATCTATCAAATGTAACTTTTCTAAAATTCTATTCTCATCTTTAATTTATTCCAAGTTTATTTTTTAGTTTTATTTATCTAGTTTGATAGGGTAAGGATACTGTACCCTACAAATATGCTTTTATTGTTTATTTCTTATAATTCATGTAGTTTTTCCATTAGGAATTTGGATACTATGCCCTATGGTACATATATGTTTTATGTTGATATTACTTAATTATCTATGGTTCCTTTTATCAATATGTAATTGCCTTCCTTTTCTTTTAAAATTTGGTCAATTTTCACTTTTGTATTGTCTGAAATTATAATTGTTTCCCTTGCTTTTTAAGTTTTAATTAAAACATAGTTGATTTTGCTCTAGCCCTTTACCTTTACTCTATATGTGTCTTCCAGCTTTAAGTGAGACTTTGTACACAACAGATCATGAGAATCTGGCTTCTAATCCACTCTGATATCCTTTTCCATTTTATGGGTGAATTTGTCTCATTCAAATTCACAGCTATGATAACTATATGTTTCATTCCATCTTATTTTCTCCCTATTTATCCTTCTCATTCTTTCCTTTCAGTTTTTCACTGTTCACAAATGTTTTTACTTTTGTCTACCCACTTTCCCTAGTGCCTCCTCCCTTTTCTCTGGTCCTCCTGTTTTTGTTTCCTTCTCCCCTTCTTACTTTCTATTGGATACAATAAATTTCTATATCTTAGTATAGATTTTATTTCGACTTTGTACCAAATCTGATGAGAGTAATGTACAAGCATTGCCCATTGTCCCTCTCCACCCCATCTTCCTTTCCACTGTACTGATTCTTATATGCCCTCTCATGCAAGATAATTTACTCTCAACTTCACTCCTTTTCCCTTTTCCAAGTGTATTCTTCTTTGCTATCCTTTGATTTAAAAAAATATTATCCCATCATATCCAACTTAGTACATGCTTTCTGTCTACATATACTTCAATCCATTGCCCTAATTTTAAAAAAGTTTTTAAGGATCTCCAGTACATTAAGTACCCTAAGCATTTAAGGTGTCTTAGATATTCAAATATCATAGATATTTTAAGCATCATAGTTATTACATTCTTACTTATAACTTAATTTAACCCTATTGTTCCCCTTGATTACCTTAAGCTATCTTAAGTATCTTAAGTATTCTAATTATCATTTTCACAGGAAAGGAATATAATCAGTTTAGCCCCAATGTTTCCCTTGATTACTTTAAATTTATTAAGTACTTTAGGTATCTTTTCTACTACAGAAATATTAAATATTCTAGCTATAATTTTCCCGCATAGGAATGCAATTTGTTTAACCCCACTGATTTCCTTGATTTTTTTTCTATTTACATTTTTATGATTCTTTTGAGTGTCAAATATGATCACTGAATATTCTTTTTGCTCTGGTCATTTCATCAGGAATGCCTGGAATTTCTCCATTTCATTAAATGCCCATTGTTTCCCCAAGAGTATTAAGCTCAGTTTTCCTGGGTAGACAATATTTGGTTGTAGGCCTGGATCTTTTGCCTTGAGGACTATCATATTCCATGCCTTCTGATCCCTGAAGGTAGAAGCTGTTATGATTATAATAACAGATAGTTTGGAGAAGCAGATAAATGTTTTCAGGGCCAAATAGAGCTTAAGTCAAGAGCCAGAGATTGACAGGCTACAGTGAGGAAAGGAGGGGGTAAAACACTCCTGGCTCTCAAACCCCTCCCCCTCTAACTGCTTCTGCTTCAGTTGGTAATGAAGACAGGAATAAGATTCTTCTGGTGAGTTTCTGTTATGGCTGAAACCCCAATAATGTTTCTTTCTTAAATTTATATTCCTCTCAGGTCAGTTAGAGGAGATATAACAGCTAGCTATCTAACTGTTGAGGACAGAGGAGATCTTAAACTGGCAGCCAACAGGATTCAAACTAAATATACAGACTGAATTGTAAGTATCTTCCAAATAATTATCAGGCACAGATTTGAAGGTAAAAAGTTATATTAGGAATTAACAAGGAAAATTAGAGAAATTAATGAAGGGTTTAGGATAAAGGAAAGGTGACCCTGAACTGTTAAATTGATGCCCCCTTTCCCCCTCCTCACTGGAGGAGAGGAAGCACTTAACTAAAACTGGCTCTCTTGCTATAAATATCTTACTCTCTAATTACTAAGTAATTATATAATTATATTAATGAAGAATAGTAATAACAAATAGGCTAACCCTATGAGTAGAAATCACTAGCTTATGCTACAATGGTTTCTCAGGAGAAAACCCAAGTCAGGAGAATCAAGCAGAGTGTCTGCTCACATCCAATCCCACCAAATAACTGTCTTCAACCCTTCTCAACTGCCCCTCACCCAAAGTTCTCCAGGGGGGGTCCCCTGGAATTCTGGGTGAGGTATCCCTGTACCTTTGCAGGGATTCCATGCTTTGCATCTGCACACAACAAAGCTTATAGGTCTCGTGTAATCCTGATTGTAGTATTCAATAATAATGGATTTTTTTTCCTGGCTGCTTGTAGTTTTTTCTCTTTGATTTTGGATTTCTGGTATTTGGCTGCAATAGTCCTGGGCTTTTCAAATTTGGGATTTCTTTCAGGAGGTAATCACTGGATTCTTGCAATTTCTATTTTTCCTCTTGTTCAAGAACATCAGGACAGTTTCCCTGATAATTTCTTTCAATATGGTATCTAGATTCTTTTTTTAAATTATGGCTTTCAAAAAATTCAGTGACTCATATTGTCTCTTTTGGATTCTTTTTCTAGGTTAGTCATATTTCCACTTAGAGATTTCAATTTTTCTTCATTTTTAAAATTCTTTTGAATTTGTTTTATATTTCTTGCTGTCTCATGAAGTTGTTAGTTTCCATTTATCCAATTCTAATTTTTATGTATCCATTCTCTTATCTGAGGCTTTGTACTTTCTTTCATAAAGAGTTATTTTCATGTTTGATATATTGCATTTCTTTTTATGGAAACTTGTTTTTTCAACAAGTTTTTATTCTAAGCTATTCAATTTTTTGTCTTTGTCTTTTCCTTTTTTTCTTCAAAATTTCTTATTATTTGTTCTTCTATCATTTTCTGGAACTCTCCTAGCAGTTCATTTTGGGTTTGACATTCTCTTCACATTTTCCTTTGAGGATACACATATTTTCAGTTTTTTACTGTTTCTTCTTAGATTTTATTTACATGGTTTCTTTCTAATACAATATTAAATGATATGATTGATAATGGACATCATTTTTTCACTCTTGATCATATAGGAAAGAGGTTTACCTGATTTCTAATGATTTTCTACTATATGATCTATTCTATCTATATCTTCTATACTACTGTTTTGCACAGGCTCCTCTCATCGTGTCCTTATATATAGGTACTGCAGAATTCATAGTTGCCTTATAGGTTCTTTAAGAGAAGAGGGTATTTAATTTTTTGTTCTTCAATCTCCACTGCTCTGCCCCAGTGTCTGTCAACATAGTAAATACTTAAAAATGCTTATTTATTGGTTGACTGATAAGTATTGATCAGGTCCTGAGAGTACTCCAATAATAAAGAATTCACTAATCTTTGCCTGGTAATCTATAGTGCCAGTCTTCTAAATGAACTGTCTTCCCATTTAAATATTAATAATAACAACTAATATTTACACAGTAATTAAAAGTTTGCACAGCATTTTCTGAATATTTTCTCATTTGCCCTCACAACAAACCTGGGATACAGGTGCTTTTACTATTTTTATTTTATAGAGGAGAAAACTAGGGCAGCTAGATGTTAAGTGATTTGCCTAGAATCACACAACTACTAAATGTCTGAGGATAAATATGAGCTTAGGGCTCCCTGACTCCAGGTCTGGTGCTCTCTCCATTGCACCAAATAGTTGCTATCAGTTTCTGGAACTGTAATTGATGCTTGAACTGAATAAGATCTGGACCATTCTCTGAAAACACAATAATAACCTATTTTTCATAATAGATGATTCCATGTCTCAGCTTTGGACCATAATGGCATTTGAAATAAATCTTTACCAATCTTGGTTCCAAACCTCCAGAATATCATAAATCTGTATGCTTGTGAAAATATAAAACAAAGGAAACTTTTCCAAGCTAAAGAATATCATACTGTATTCTCTATTTCCCCCCTTTTAACTTTTTTTTAAAGGGTTGGAGGATCATAACCCACTTTCTAACACTACCATTAATCATCTTTCCAGTTTTTTGGTTGGCTATCTTATCTTTACTGTCAAAGTCAAGATGAAAATGAGCCAAATATTATAAAATCTTATCCATTTAGATACCTTCTTGCCATTCTTCCAAATTATGTGTTGGTTATGTGTATAGTGAGTCAAGATGACATTTTTTTGCAGTTCTTCAAAGAGCCTCTATTAAACTGGGTCTAGGTCACTGATATTTGTTCATTTTTTTCCACCTTCTCTTTTTGTCCTTCCAAAATGCTTAGCTACTATCTGTTTAGGTTTTTTTTAAAAAAATTAGTTATATTCATCTTTCCACACCCTAATTATACCTCATTAGCACCCTATTAAATCCCTATTATGGGCTTCCTTATCACTCAGTTCAGAAATATGCTATGACATCAACCTGCAAGAACTCAAAAATGAGTATACTTCCAAGAATCATTTACATAAAGAAAAATTAAGTTTAACATATGTGAATATCTATGTTTTCTTGGATGTTACTATATTTGACCAGGGGTGCATACCAGGAAGATGATTTTAAGTTCAAGAACAAAATAGAAAAATGTGGCTAATTAATAATGTTGACTTCTCTCTGCAATTATATCACTCTTTTCACTTGACTCATAATAAAACCCTTAAAATGCTTTTAAAATAGGGAATAGGGACTAAGCATTTATATGGCCCCTACTATGTGCCAGGGTTTATCTTAGGTGCTTTACAAATATTATTTCATGTAAGCCTCAAAACAACTTTATGGAGTAGGTGCTAATATGACTTCCCTTTTATAGCTGAGGGAGCTGAGGCAAAAAAGAAGTTAAATGACTTGCTCAGCATCACTTAGCTAAATGAGTTTCTGAGGCTTAATTTGAACTCAGATTTCCCTGACTCCAGATCCAGTGCTCTCCATGTGCCACCTTGCTGCCTCTGTCTTTTAAAGAAAGTGAATTAAAATGTAAAAGTTGAAATTTCATTTTTTGTCCCCCTTTTCAATGCAGGAGACACAAAATGGTTTGAAAGAATATTTTTTAAAAATTAAATGTTGGAATCAAAGATCTGGAGCATAAGTCTAAGGACATTACCATTTCTTCTTCAAAGGTTATGAGGAAACAGTGATTTCAACTTCTTTTGAACCTTAAACTCTTTTGACACATTTCCCTGCTTCTTACTCCATTCCTCTCACCTACAAATACTCCAATTCTACTCCTATTTACTCTTTTCTCTCTCTCTTCCCCTGTCTCAGTCTCTCTCTTTCTCTTTCTGTGTGTTCATATGTGTCTATCTTGGTCTCTCACAGACATATTTGCTTAATTCATGTAAAATGATTGACAGGCATAATAAATCCAACTCAAACAAATACTAATTAATTTCGTAATTTAAACTCTGAGAATTCTGCCTAAGAATTTCTGCAATTGATGACCATATAAATGAGATATAAACCATAATGATTTTTATAATAAACCAATAATTAAAGCGAGGATCAATAAAAAGCAAAAGTATAGTACCTTGCACTGACTAGAGAAGAGCTAGTTTTATATAGGGAAAGACTAGAAGACTTGAAATTAGAAATTTTGAGTTCTAATCCGAGCTCTTCCAAAAATTAGTTGCAGAATGCTGGGAAAATTCATGGTTCCTTAATCTGTAAAATTAGAGAATTCTATTAAGATGTGTCAATGTCCTTTCCAGTTCTTCATGCCTGGACACTGAGTGCTAATTAATGAATTTGTATCTCTCTGAAAGGATTTCACTGGTGGAATGTTATTATTATTTTGTCCATTTTCTTTTCAACATTTTTATTAATGACTGTGATGAAGGCATAGAAAGCATGTTTATCAAATCAGTAACTAAGTACAAATATGAGAGATAGCCAATACACTGGATGAAAGAACTAGAACCCAAATTATCTTAAAACCCTGAAATGTTAGGTGGGAATTAATGAGATTTAATTCAATTAATATAAGTATAAACTCTGGTTGTATGGTTCAAAAAATGAACTGCACACATAAAGGATGAGGATGACTCAGCAAAACATAAATTTCTATGAAAAACCTAGGTTTTTTCGTAGGCTGCATTTAGATGCTAAAATGAATAATCTTAAATGTATAGCTATAAATATATGTATTTCTACTAAAAAAAGGGAAGGGAGCTAAAAGCTGATAAAATATCTTGGTTTTAGCAAGGTAGATTTAATCACATATAAAAGAGATGTACATTCTTGCCATTGGAAAATATTTTCTGGCATGATTGATAAGTTAGTACTTGCCAAATGTGTGCAATTCTCCTCCTAGTTCTTAACAAGCTCTATTTTTATGAGTGAAATTAATTAGGTACTGGTTGTTAAGTAGGAAAAAAATTATCCTTCTTCAAGGTTGTGAGCCCCCAACTAAGAAAATCCTTAGGTGTTAGAGTTGATTGGAAATTAGATGTCATCTAGTTCAACCTCTGAATTTTGCATATCAATAAACTGAAGTCCAGAGGTGAAGTGATCTAGCCTGTGATATAAATGGCAGTGGCAACTTTAAATCCCAGTTCCGTATTGCCCTGGGTCATGCATCTTTTGGGAAGGTGAGTTCAGGTTCGGAAATGTTGAGTTTGAGGTTTCCAAAGGATATCCAAGTAATGTCTAATAGGCAAGATATGAGGGAATGGAACTGGATAAGAGGTATCGGAATTGGTCTTATGGTTTAGCAGAAAAATTTAGTGAGTTAAGATTTTAAACTGCAATGTTTAATAACTACGTAAATATAAACAGTATCTGAATGTTATATATTGATTATAACTAATATTCAATATATTCAGTTATTCCATTCAGTAGACTAGAACCAGGTTCTAGTAGTAAGTAGAAGGAGAGTGAGAATCCCAACCTTACAGCTTCTCCTTCTTTCATTACTTTTCTGAAACCATAAATCCTTTAAGAGAGACCGCTGTTATAGTGATTAAAATGTTATAGTCTTAGTTCAGAAGATCTAAGTTCAAATTACACTTAAAACTTGTTGCATGATTATGCAAACTTTTCTGACTTTTAATTTCCTTACTTGGTAAATGGACATAATAATATCTAATCTATTTCTACAGGATTTTCATAAAATTCTAAAGAGGTAATATATATAAAGTGCCTTGAAAACACTAATTGTTTAAAAAATAACTGTTATTTTTAAAAGCTTTTACTTTTATCTTTAAAAATATCCCTTAGATTCATTCTTTCAGTCTATATGTTCCTGGAGTTTAAAAAAAGATTTTCATGCTCAGAACCTACATGGAAGAGAATATGTTCAAGAAATGTTGAGTAAAGACTATAAATTTAATGGATGCTAGCATTGTGGTAGTAGTGGAAATTAAACAAGAGATGAAGAGAAGTAGCAATTGAAACCAGTCTGGGAAGTTTTCTAATTAATACATTTTTGTGCTTTCCCTTTGTTTTACTTACTTTATAGATAGTTCTCTAGTTGACAGTGAGAGTTGGACTATGAAGAAAACTGAACACTGCTAAGTTGACACTTTTGCTTGTGGTGCTGGAGAAGACTTTTGAGAGTCCCTTGGACAAGGAGATCAAATCAGTCAATACTCAAAGAAATTAATTCAGACTCTTCCCAGGAAGGTCAGCTGGAGCTGAAACTTAATTACTTTGGTCACATAATGAGAAGACGGAACTCATTCAGAAAAGATCCTGAATTTGGGAAAGATTGAAGGCAAAAAGAGAATGGGATGGCAGAGCATGAGAAAGATAAATAGTGCCAAGGAAACAATGAAATTTAACTTGGGCAGACTTTTAGAGATAGTGAAGAAGAGAAGGGCATAGTGTGGGGCAGCTGGTAGCTCAGTGGATTGAGAGCCAGGCCTAGAGACAGGAGGTCCTAGGTTCAAATCTGGCCTCAGACACTTCCCAGCTGTGTGACCCTGGGCAAGTCACTTGTCCCCCATTGCCCACCCTTACCACTCTTCCACCAAGGAACTAATACACAGAAGTTAACGGTTTATTAAAAAAAAAAAAAAAAAGAAGGGCATAGTGTGCTATAATCCATGGAGTCACAAAGCTTTACAATTGTACAGCAACAAAATGTCCAGCGTTCTATAAGCTTATCTTGCTAATACAACTACTCCTGTATAACTGGTTTCTTTCATAATGCTCAATACTTTAATTTATTCATTTAAAAGCATTATTCTGAGAAGGTATTCATAGGTTTCACTAGACCATCAAAGGGATTCATCACAAAAATGGTTAAGAACACTTGTTCTTATCTTTGATTTCCTATTGAGGCCTTCAAGGGACCAAAAGATATTTAACAGAGCTTAATGGAAAGATAGCCAGCTAGTTGGTTCATTGGATAGAGTCTTGGGCATGAAGTCAGAAAGACTCATCTTCCTAAGTTCATATCTGGCCTCAGACACTTCCCAGATATTTCCCTGGGCAAGTTACTTAACCCTGCTTGTCTCAGTTTCTCATCTGTAAAATGAGCTGGAGAAGAACATGGCTAACCACTCCACTATGTTTGCCAAGAAAATTCCAAATGGGATCATGGACAGTTGGACACAATTGAAACTACTGGAAAAAAAAGAAAGGTAAAGACTGATTGCTTTATCTCATATACACATTTGAAAATGAAACTTCTAAGTTCATAAACTACTTTTCTTCTGACATCTCTCATCAAACAAACTAAAATATTTTTTTCCTCAAATGATAAACAAGAATCTGAGTGCTAAGTGCTCATTCAGTTCAATGACTTTGCTGATCACTGCTAGAGGAATAAAATTGCCTCAAATTAGAAACTAGACTGATAATGAGACCGTTGCCATCTTTTCAGATTAATGTTTCATTTTTCAAGTCTTGTATACTTTTATGAAATTTAGATCCAGAGCATTATATAGTTCCTTAATCTTATTATTTTATGTTATTATATAGTTCCTTGATGTTATTATTATTTCTATAAGAAATAGGTTAAGATATTTATGTTGATATATATATATATGCACAAAGGTAAAAGCAGAAAACTAATAATAATAATGCTGAAGAAACAGACCTGAAACACTGTAGGGTAAAGCTCATAACACTCTACCTACAAGTGAATCAGTGTCTTCTTGGAACAAAATGATAAAAATGAAAGATGCATAAAAGGGGAGAAAGGAGGAAGAAGCTAGAGAGGAATATGTAATATATTTTAATAAAGTTAAGGGTTGATAATGAAGGGAAAATAAATCCTTTAGTCTTCTCAGGAAGAAGAAAGCAACTGGAGAATAAGCAATGAGGCAAAATAATACACCAATATTGAGAGAATGAAAGAGGGAAATCTTGTTTTACTGGTGAGAGTCGATATCTCTGAATATTCCCATAGTGCAAAAAGCAGAGCTTATAAGTGGAGATATACACCTTATGAGGGGCATAATCTATAACTATTTGGTGCTTAGAAACATCACTCATCCCGCCCCACGAGGAGAGGAATCAAAGTTCCTGGGGCAAGTAACAATCAGAAGAGAGGAAGAGCATAGACCTAGGGAGAATATTTCATGAGAAATGGGGGAGAAATGACCAGGATAATGGTTAATAATGGAATGAACAATTTAGGACACAGAAAAATTCCTACAATGGAACAATATCTTCTTTACCACTTTCAGTAACTGATATTTCTATGAGTGCAGGATCTATAAGGCTACAACTTAGAAATCATTTAGAAGCAGGAACTCAAAATAGGGAGAAGCTCTAATTCTATTAGGAAGACAGTGACTAAAAATGGAACAAAAAAATATGAGTCATGAATCCAAGAACTAATCTAGAATAGGCAGAAAGGAGAGTGAGATAATAAAGAGAAAAAGGGAAAATATTTTTAGGAAGAACAGAAAGTGATTTTTAAAACATAACAAAACCAGTTGAAGAAGATAGGAAAAATGAAATTTTACTTGACTACTTTGCCTGGGGGTGAGGGAAGAGATGGAGAATTAAATAATTAAATAAAAACGAACAAGAAAGAAAAAATATTAAATTAAACACAGCTCAAAAATTTTAGAAAAAAGTCACAAATGGGAGGTGGGTAATAGGATTTAGGGTGAGGGTAAAAGAGAGTCAAAAGGAATAAGGTTGACTTAAGTAGATTAAAAATAATTGAAGAGATAAAGTAACATGTCTTCAGAGGAAGAGGGAAAAATACTAATTGGGAAATAAATATCATTAGAGACAAATGGAGGAAATGTAATTCTTATTACCTTAAACGAGAATGGGTTAAACAATATTATAAAAGGGAAAAGTAACAGATTGCATAAGAAAATAAAACCTCACAATCTGGTTTACAAGAATCCCATTTTCGAAACAGGCATGCACAGAATAAAATTGAGAGCCTTAAAAATATTTTTACCATTCATTTAGTAAATATAAATAAGTAGGACTTGCAAGAATGCTATCAGGTAATGCAAAAATAAATGTTCTCAACAAAAAATGGAAAAAGTGTTATGCTGAAATGTACAATAAACAACAAACCAAATATAACTATTAAAATGTGTGCCTTAATTTCACAAGAAAATGCAAAAATGACAAAACATTTCATTGTCCCTTTCTCAGTTTTAGATGAATTTAACAGAGATAGAACCAATGGGGAAATATAGAGTAAAAAAAAAAGCTGGAGAAACTAGAGCTAATAGACTGACTGCATCTTCTAAATGGGGCTGCTAAAGAATATACATGTTTCTCAGTACCATATGGATTTTTCAAATTAAAAATTTACCATTTAATAGAGTATAGACATATTGTAAACAAATGTCAAAAGGCAGAAAGAGTAAACACATCTTTTATAGACCACAATACAATAAAAATATTAACCAGTCTAGGGAGCACAAACAAATGACAGACTCAGATGGAGACTTAATAAGGAAACACTGTTTTATGAACTGTCCAGGTACAAACAGTATAAATAATAATGTGATAAAAATTATAATTATGAAATAGCATGATAATATTTCTGGAATTCAGGTAAAGAAGTCCTCATGATAAAGAGTACATTCCTACAAACTTAATTAAATGTGAGAAATGAGATGAATAAATTAAACATATAATTTTAAAAATCAGAATCCAAAATGAAACCTAAAATAAACACAAAAAAGGATATATTAAAAATTTGAGGAGCAACTGATAAACTAGAAACCAAAAAATCTAAAGAAACAATAAACTAAACTCTTCTTTGAAAAGGCTATGTGTATATCTGTATACATGCACATATGTTATATATGGATATACACATATAGTATATATATATATATATATGTGTGTGTGTGTGCGTGTATATAGATAGCTAGATAGAAAGATCCACAAATACCTCCCAAAGACATTCTCAAAGAGATGCCATCAAGAAATATGAATAATTCACAAAAAGAATTGCAAACCATTAACAATTATTTGAAACAATGCTTCAAAATCATTAAAAATAATGAGATTTCACCTCATATCCTGCCAATTTGCAAAAGACAGATTGATGATAAAGGATGGAAATAGTAAATGTTGAAGGACTTGTGGGAAGATAGGAATGTTAATGCATTACTGATGAAGGAGCAAATCAGTATAGCCATTATGGAAAGCAGTTTGGAATTATGCAAATAAGGGACTAAAATGTCCTTACCCGGAGATTTCATTATTAAGGAAACCTTTGGGACAGGCTGCTGCACCAGTACTGAGAGGTAGGCAAAAGGTTCTCATAGAGCTGACTTACACTCTCTATTCCTATAGGATGCTTTGAGTGAGTGAAGAAGGCAAGCTGTAAGCCTCTGATTGGGTAGAGGTCTCGGGACTTTCCCACCTAGGCCAACATGTGGTCTCTGAATACGGGCATATAACAAGTTATAGGTCTCTTTGAGTTTGTTTCCTCTTAAATAAAGAAATATTGGAAATGGAATGGATTGGGCAGCAACTTTGTGAGCATCAAAATGTTGGGGAGAACTACAGGAGGTCCAGAAACCAGAAACTAGACCAAAGTTTGAACATAGCACTGAGGAGCAACTTGTTGATTGGAGCTCAGTAGTAAATTGGACCCAACACCTGAAAGGCTGCTTTCAAGGGTGACTTCATCCATTGGACAAAGTGTTTTTGGAAATGAACTTGGTGGAGTGAATGCTTCATGAAAGGGAATATGGCATAATATCTAGACCTCTAGACCTGGTGCCAGGGACACCTGGGATTAAATAACAATTAAGGTACATATTACTTATGAGACCCTGGAAAAGTCAAAACTCTGAGCCTCAGTGGCTAGGTGGCATAATATATAGAATGCAGAGAGTCAAGAAGACCTGCATTCAAATTTGACATCAGACACTAACTCTGTGACACAGTCTTTTTTTAAAAAAATCTCTTTGCCTGTTTCCTCATCTGTAAAAATGGGTTTATAATTGTACCTACCTCTCAAAGTTATTATCAAGACATAAGAGATGATATGTAGGTATACCTTTTTAAATTTTGAATCATTGTGTGAATATCATTACTTATTAGCTGAAAGTCATCTTTCTAGTGACAAGCTTCTCCTTAGTTCCCTAGTCTTCAGCATAAACTTTATTATCAGGACCATACTCGAAGTCTTTCTAGTTTGGTCGTGTAGCATCTTATGAGAGACATGCTGTAGGAATAAAAATGAATGAAATTCTCCAGATAATTTTAAATTAAAGGATTTAATAACAAAAATGAGAGGGAAAGGGATCCCTTCTGTTACATGAGCAGAGCACAGAGCCAGAGACCCATGAGCAGAGCACAGAGCCAGAGACCCACACCTGCCACACTTTAACCAAAGCAAAGCTCAAGCTCCCCCAAAAAGAGCCCTGCAGCATGGGTCTCAGCCAAATTTATCTACCAAGCCTCTGTATGTCAAATGACTGGCTGAAGCCTCTTTCTAATTCAACTTCTAAGTATAGGTAGGCCCCACCAGAGTTTTATTACATCAACAAAGCCTAGCCACATATTTTGTGGCTCCACAGCCATGATGTTTAAGAGGAGGGACTTAGAATTAGTGTAAAATATAAGAAACAACTCTGTTCACATTATCCTGAATAACACAGCCATATAAAATATTAATTTTGATATTTTTGCTACCTTTGATTTAAACTATTTACTGTTTATTTAATAAATTAATCACCAGGTTTTAAATAAATACCTATTACATTCCAGAGGCTGTGTATATACTATTTTTTTTTCTTCCCAGGTTGGACTGATGAGTTAAGAGAGTATTCCTTGGGCCAGATATAGGGATGGTGGCACAATTGGAAATTGGCTCTTTATCCTTCTTACCTGTAGCAGTCTAATAGTTGTTCTTTATGAAAATATGTTCAAATATTATCCAGCTGAAATGTGGTGAAAACCAATACATCAACAAACTGGATGCATGATAGTGTATCTTAAGCCAGTTTATAAACTTATAAACAGTATTCATTTTCTGGATTCCTTTTTCTGGTCACTGAATAGTCTGTATTTTGTTGATGACATCATAACATAAATCAGCTGCATTTTCAAGGATCCACTCCTTACATGTAGCCCCACAATTCCTATTCCTGGTTCTAGTTCAGCCTGACCCTGAATAAGGTCCAATGTGCATCTTCCTAATATGGGGCTTCTGGCTGCTGGCCACAACTGCTGCTGTTGGATTCCTCCTGGCCTCTGTATTGTGCCCTCCACTCTGCTGCTCCAGTGGCTGAGCCATTCTCTGCTTGAAATAATTTCAGCTATAGGCTTCTAAACCCAAAACAGATGTTTGCCTGGCTGCTCTTCATTCTGTCATGCTGGTTCTTCAGTGTCTCAAAATTATTCAGGTACTGGTCAGTAGTTCTGATTCATGTAGCCTTTATTTTTAGCCAGATGTGGATATTGGGAGAGTGGAAGAGAGATGTTGCTAAATTGGGGGTGGGTGTGGGGGGAGAGTAAGGAAGAGGCTGGAGAAGTGTATGTAGGAGAAGGAAACAGACAGAAGGAGACAGAAAAAGAGAGAAAAAGACACAGACACAGGTAAACAGATTGACAAGCAAGCAAATAGAGGGAGAGAGGGAAGGAGGAAGGGAAAGAGAGGCAGAGAAACAGAGAAAGAGACAGACAGACAGAAAGACAGCCAGAGAGCCAGAGAGAATATGAAAGGAACAAAGTCAAGGGGAGACAAATCACTTAAGCATCTCTTCCATTCATGTCCTAATTTAATGCTCATGTACTACTGTGGCTCCTCGTCTTAACATATATATTTTTTTTATTTTTTTTCTTCCTTTTTCTCCTCATCCCCAATACACCTAGACACACCATTTGCTCCATTTCTTTGATTCAGTTCTCAGATCTTTCCTTGCCTACGTAAAACCCTACTTGCTCCCCAAGTAGCTGCATTTTCCCCAAGAACTAACCCCTTTCGAGCCATCCCCTTTTTTCTACGGGAACCAAAGACGTGAAAGTATCAAATGAACTCCTTACAGCAAAGGTGGGAAGCTCCTTCAGAAAAGGGGCTTGTCTTTTAGAGTTTGCACTTTGCAAGCTGAGGGTGTGACTCCGTTTCCTCACCACCCACATGAAAAAGGTCGCCACCCAATCAGTGTGTTCTCTTTCCAAAAGCCCCTCCTCTTTCATTTTGGCTAGGGAAAGACCCTTCGAAAGCCTGCCCTTTCTGTACTATGCAGCCTGTGACATATAAAAGCTGTTAGCAGTTCCTGGAGCCAGCAGCGTCAAAACTAGCAAGAGTTTTTGCTTTTAGGAGGTTTGTAATAAGACACACTCCTTCTTACAAGGGTTCATGCCACAACATAGCAAAGAACTTTTTAAAAAATTGGAAGGACATTATACTCATTTTGGCATTGCTCAGAGGTAAGCCCTTTAGTTGAATGAGTGTTTTGCATGCATTTATACTAAAGTATTTCACATTTGTTTTTCTTGAATGAAATTGGGATAGAATTATAACTTCTGTATATTTTTTGTTCCTCTCTCTGCATGTGTCTGTGGCACAGCATCCATATATTCGCTGCAGGTAGCAGAAGCTGTTTCCTGAGATATATTTGTTCTCTTCAGTATCTGGAAGAAGTTGAGTTCCTTAGAGATTACCTACTTAGGGGCACTTGGTGCTCTATAGTGTATATATATGTTCAGACACTGTGGGCAAATGATTAGTAATACATCTGAGGATTGAGGGTTCATGATTTGCTGCTTTATTCATCTCCATCTCTGGAGGTATCATCTTAGGTTTCTTCTACATGCTGTTAAAGAAATATGGATAGTAATTATAGGCTTTCTATAACATTGATTTGAAAGTCTTTTGAATTACAGAATTTAACAAGTCAAGGAAAGCTCTCAGAGGAGAAAGATTTTTTTTCTTTTTTGCCCTATACACAGATCAACCCTAAATCTGCCTTCCTATTTCAAAGCAGAATAAACCCTGTGGCTTCTCCCCTCCTCCATCCCAAGATGGTAACATTCTCTGCCGTCACTGGTGTGCTCTTGTTCTCCCTCCTCTGTGAAACAAGTGCAATCGTCTTACTCAACGCCACTGACTCATCATCGCCAACCAATAACTTCACTGATATTGAAGCCGCTCTGAAAGCACATCTGGACTCAGCGGATCTCCCCAAAGCCAGGAGGAAACGCTACATCTCACAGAATGACATGATCGCCATCCTCGATTACCACAACCAAGTCCGGGGCAAGGTGTTCCCACCTGCTGCCAACATGGAATATATGGTAAGAGGGTTTCTCTTGGCAGGGGTGGGGAGGTGGTTCCTGGTAGAGATGCCTGGTTTTAATAATCAGACTCTAAGGGGGACCAAAACATCAAGCCAAGGTGGTATTTAAAATGGGGAAGAGAGGTATATATGCAAAGTGGTTCTTATCTGTTAATGATAGCATGCAATTACAAGTGCTGAATCTGTGACTGTTGGTAATTAATGATACTGCTTCAGAAGATGAAGGGATAGAGGATTTTCAATAAGCTTCTTGAACTTGTCAAAGAAAGAGCTATAAAAAACCTGGAGTTTGCCCATGAAAAATTTGCACATGTCTTCATGCTAATGATTTTATTTTTCTCTCAGTTACAGTTTTATTTTGAAAAGTTTCTTTAATAACAACATGTTGCAGTAGACTCCAGTGTGGTAGTCTTGCCTTTCTTGGCTAAAGCTCTTTCTGGAGAGACTCTATTCCTATGCTAACATACCGTGCCCTTTATTTCCTCATTATGGCTTAATGCTTTGTAGTTTAGATAACAGCTAAGTTAGTGTACTTGCAGATTGTTCCAACCTGCAGTGAATAAAAACTTTGGTACTCTTTCATTAAAAATAGGCTGTCTATGTTTAAGTTGTTTTAACTAGAAAGTAAAAAATCCAAGTTGTTCTTAAAATGATACTCAAATTATTTTTTAATGAATAATGCTTCAAAACTTGATGTTTAGGAGGATGCTAGGTGGCTCGTAGATTGGGAGACAGGCCTAAAGATGGGAGGTCCTGGGATCAAACCTGGTCTCAGACACTTCTCTAGCTGTGTGTCCCTGGGCAAGTCACTTCACTCCCATTGCCCAGCCCTTACCAATCTTTTGTCTTGGGATTAATACATAGTATTGATTCTAATATGAAAGGTAAGGGTTTAAAAATAAACAAACAAAATTTGATTTTTAATACCATCTTAAGTGAGAGCAGCAAGCAGCCACTGGGCACAGAAGACCATCAATATGGGAACTAGAAGTAAGTGTCGGGAGTGATGATAATGACTACCATTCTCAACTTAATAATTTGGAAGCCAATCAGGACTGGTCTTCATCTGCACTATTTCAGATAAACTTTTATACTTGATCAACTGGAAAGATTAGTGAGAGAAAAAGTAAGGTCATCTTTCAAATGTAAAGAGTCTCAGTTCATTTAAAGTGCTTAAGGTCATTTAAGTTTCTGCCCAAATAAACTCTCCTGTGATTTCTAAGAAAGGATAATATGTGGTCATACCAGTTGGGGTTACTGTCTTTTCAAAAATTTAACAGGAGTTGTGCCAAAAATGAGAATGACTAACTCAGCCAACAAGGATGTTTAGAAATAAGTTGATCTTATGAGAGGAGACCAAAGTAATTAATTTAGTTATTCTGTTAAATTGATATTTTTTTCTTTAAAGAGCAGAATGTTTAGAACATGTGAGAGCCACAACTAAGCTTCATTGCTTTCAAAAGATGAGGGGTCATTAAGACCAATCCATTCATTTTGAAGATGAAGAAATTAAGATCTAGAGAGGTTAACTGACTTGCTCAAATTCCTACAGTTAGTAAGTAGAAGTGCTAGATTTTGAATTTGGGTCCTCTAACTCAAAATCTAAAACTCTTTCAATGAACCATACTACATTCTCCTTATTCTAGAGGAAATGCCAACAACTTTGACTTGAATGAAGAATAGTAATTCTTGAGAATAGATTCAATGGAAGAAATTATATATATATATATACATATATGTATATATGTATATATATGTATGTATATGTATATATATACATATATATTCCATAAAGTATATTATTATCAGAGTAATTACTTATAATTATATCTTTGCCTTACTTTTATTTCTCTACAATAACTCTGTGAAATACATACATAATGCTAATAGTTTATTCCAGTTATACAGATAAAGAAAATGATGCCCAAGTAAATTAACCAAAATGCCCAAGTTCTCAAAGCAATAAAGTATGAAACTTGAATACAATATTTATGACTCTCAACGCTGTCCTTTTGAATACATCATAATTTCTCTTATTTTGTTTTAAGATAATAGAAGAACCATCTAATTTTTATCTCTATTAGATTTAGTGTCATTTCAGGTACCTGTGTACTTGAATATCAAAATTAAGAATCAGATAGACCCTTTGTGAGTAAGACAAATGGATAAAATGCATATTTTGTTTCATTAAGTCTTGAGTTCAACTTCTGCATTAGATACTTATTTAGCTCTGTGATCCTAGACCAATAACTTAGCTTGCTTAGCTTTAAAGTCCACATCTATGAGGATAATAATAGCTCCTACTTTCATGGCTATTATGAGAAAACAATGAGATCACAAGTTGAAAGCTCTTTGCAAAACTTGTGCTATATAAATTTTGTTGCTATTGTAGTTGACTTGAAAGAGGACAAAGAAAATATCTGATTACATTAAAGGAATCACTATAGATGAAAGATTTAGGAATTCTTGAGGGGAAGGGTATACTCAGTTGACTTTACCTTTTCCCTACTGGCCCAGGATGGGGAATGTCTCTCTGCCCTTGGGAAACACATTTCCTGTATCTTGGCATCAACAGACTGGTTGCCCTGTTGTTCCACTCACCATCTTTGTAATCTCCCAGACCAAAACCTCTTTCCCACATTACAATCCCTTTATAAGTATTCTCTCTCTCCCTACTAGAATGTAAATTCCTTGACAGCAATGGCAGTCTTGATTTCCTATTTCAGCATTCAGATCTGTGCTTGGAACATAGTAGGCATTATATAAATATTTTTCATCCATTTATTAAGTCACATTCAATCCATTATTTACATTTCTGGAAATCTCAAGATCACTCAAGTGCTATCACATGTGTTTTCATTTTGTCTTGGCATGATGGTACCCTAAGTGATATGCCTTGTTTTTAAGATTTCTTTTTTTATGTTGAGATAGATTAGATCATTTAGGCACAAATTTTCTGTTTTAAATCCTACATCAAGAACAAATGATGCCTGAAAAGTTTAAACTTCTAAAAGGCCAGAACTGACATCTTATGATACTTAAGGTGTATGTAAAAGGAACTAGAAAGTCAGGTACCAGAAATTAAAAGGAAAGTGATTAGGTTGTCTCCAGGAACTCTTTGGAAAATAATGCATTCTATTGCACTGCCTAAAGACATTAATATTACCTACAGAGAATCAGGTTGCTGATGCCTTCACATATCTTTATAAAAGCTGGCAGATGAAATCATCAAATCACATATATAAACAATTTAAAACTATGAATGGCTTTAGAGATCCTCTTTTATAGGTTTTCCATTTCAAAAACGTAGAAACTGAGAAGATGGGTTAAGTCACAAATATACCTGTTATCAGAGCCAAGATTCAAATGTAGATCCTTTATATCCCAAATCTTTCCACTATTCTACAATGTTCCTCAATTGTCTCAAGGACACCTTGAAATATAGAACTCCAGTTGACTTTCCCACCATTATTTGCTCTTGGGTAGGAAGAGAAAGGGAAAGGAGAAGAGATTGGCCTTAGATGTTCCTTTTGTATTTCTCAGAGTTCCAAGCATAGATAGATGCTCAGTATATTCTTGTTCCTCAGTGTTTTCCACCAAAGGTAAACAAAGCCAGTATAGGTACAGCCTGGACCTGTCATTTCAATGATATAGGGAACTCACATATAAGGAATCTCCCTAGATTTGAACTTTTTCTGCAGAGTTGCTCAGAACATGGAGGTATTAAATAATTTGCCAAGGGTAATGACCAGTTATATTTAGAAGTGAGGCACAGTGGATAGAGCACCAGCCTTGAAGTCAGGAGGACCTAAGACCCTGCTAATTGTGTGACCCTAGGCAAGCCACTTAATTCTGTTTGCCTCAGTTCCTCATCTGTAAAATGAACTGGAGAAGAAAATGGCAAACTATTCCAATATTTTTACCAATAAAATTCCAAATGGGGTCACAAAGAGTTAGACATGACTAAATTGACTAAATAACAAACAACCTGAACCAAGGTCTTTCTGGCTCCAAAGTCATCTTTTAACATACTATGTCTTACAGTTGAGATGATGTGAAATAATACAAGAGTGTCCAAGAAGACCACCTCAAAGTTCAACAATTTTATAAAGATTCACAAAGTTGTAAAGCTTAAGTCAATTAATATTCAATCAAAATTCAATATAATTCAATTCAATCAAAAACAGAATACAAATGATTCCATTATACCTATCATAGCTTTTGTCTTTGCTTTAGGCAAAGCCTAAGACTGTAAAAAGTGTAAACGATTAATCTGTCTCTAGTAGTTTGGTGGGCACCAGCACCTTAAAGGACATTGAAAACCTCTCCCAGTGTTGTCCCCCAATTCAAGGCTTAATTTAAAATTCCAATCTTTATTTTAACTCATAAACAATTGTAGAATACTTTAAGCAATGTGAAGGCCTGATCCATTTCTAAGTATTCTAAGAGTTTACACCAAAGTTTGGCTCGCTGAGGTTGCTTTATAAATATTTGTTGAATGACCACTGACCCTTTCCTCAAATGGCCTTATTTGTTTATTGATAATCACCTGCCAAGAAGGTTCTTTTTAGTCAAGAACTTCATATAATGCCAAAAAGATAAGTTGAATTAGTTTGAGATTAAATGTCACAAATTTTAATCATTTTCCTCTGAAATTTTTAGCATTCTTCATGGATGGCATTAAGATTCTTAGAACATATAAAATACATATCTTTATAATGGATGTAAATCATTCTTGAATGGATCAAAATTGCTACATATTTTTTAAAAAGCAGAGTAATTCACAAGTTAAAGCCATTTATAAGAGTGTGAATGGAGCACATCAATAGCACCTTTTACAATTATGACACTGGAAATTTTTTATTCTGTTTATTTCTTGGCTTTAGAGTACTAGCCAACAGCTTGATGCCAAAGCCTGAAAAATATAGACTAATCAGGGGCTGAGTAACAGGACAAAAGTTTGATTTATTAGAAGGGATTTTAAGATATTTGGATCTAATATGACTGAAGAAGTTCATTCTTAGGAAGTTTTATTAGAAATAATTGGATTTCTTCTTCAAAAAGTGGGAATAAAGCAAAATGCTAATTTTGATATCATGTTGTATGTTAGTTTTCTTGTGAAAATTTCATTAAATTTGGTGTTTGAAAAAATCACCTACAGCAAAGTGGCTCAGTGGATTAAGAATCAAGGTTAGAGATGGAAGATCCTGGGTTCAACTCTGAGCTCTGATACTTCCTATTTGTGTGACCCTAGGCAAGTTGCTTAACCCACATTTGCCTAGCCCTTACCGCTCTTCTGCCTTGGAGTCAATACACAATATTGATTCTATGACAGAAGGTAAGGGTTTAAAAAAATTATAAAAAAAATTAAAAAGTACCTACTCATTTCCTGGCACTGTGAAGATATAAAGACAACTACAAAAACAGTTATAAGGAAGGCATTACACAGTACTAGGAGCAAATGCAATTTGCATGAATAAATATAAAATATATATAAATAAATGTGAAGTAATATGACTGGAGCACTAATGATAATAGGGAGAATTGGGAAGGTCATGTGGCTCTTGAACTGATAGCCTTGAATAGAGTAATGAATTCAGACAGAAGTGAGGATTGAGAATACCAAAAATGTTGCATTTTCTATATGAAAGACTAGGAGAGAAAAAATATTTTGTAATCAGAAGACTAAATAAATAATTCAATTTGGTGAGAATGTAAAGTTAGTAATATGAGCTGACATTAATATTCATTATATGAGGCATATACACTCCCTGCTCCTGGGAACCTTGAGTTTATGGTTGGGTTTGATTTTAAGTTAATTTAGTATAGTGATATCAAGAGTTCAGAGATTAAAATAACTAAAGCCAGAAATCATTATGATGTATATCAGTGAAGAGGCCACATTGAACAAATCATAGGTTTTTGAAAATACTGAGAATTTTATTCATAGATCATCTGTGTTTATAGGTATGCATATGCTTACATCAGATCTATACTGATCCCCGAATCATTTGAAGTGGATATTCATTGCCTCCAATTATGTATTTTGCAATGCACTCACGTCTTCTCATCTTGAGTCCTTCTTGGCCACTGTTGTTTTAGTTTTTCATTCATATTCAACTCATCATCAGCATGTCCTTTCTGTCCATAGAATTTTCTTGGAAAGATAATGGAGTGATTTGCCATTTCCTTCTCTAATGGATTAAAGCAAACAGAGATTAAGTAACTTTCCCAAGGTCACATCATGAGTATTTGAGGGTGAATTTGAAATCAAGTCTTCTCATCTCCAGGCTCAGCACTTTTCCCACTAAATGATCTAGCTGGCTCTCATCCATTGCTTTCTGCAAATCCTTTGGAAAGAAGATCCATTCTAATATGCTAGATCCCTCTTTCTAACTATTTTATTATTTTATAGATAAGAATACCACTGCAGTACTCATTACAAATCTGTCATCCCTTTCTTATTCTATATCCTTGCTTACCTACTTTATTTGTTATAAATGCCATTAATATCTTTGACTCCTCATGTCAGCATTTTGATTGGTAACAAGATAATTACATTAGGTGACCTGCAGTTGTGATTCTTCTCAATGATTCTCCTTTGTTCATAACCCTGTAGTAAGATTTGAAGAATATGAAGGAGGAGGCAAAGGAAAAAGAAGAAGAAGAAAAAGAGAAAGGAAAAGAACAAGAAGAACAAGGGGAGGAGAAAGACAAAGAGGAAGAAAATTATTTTCATTTTATAGATGGGGAAACTGAGGGTGAGGGTTTGCCTATAGGCACACATTTCTTAGAGTCAGACTCAGAATTTGAACATCAATCTCCTCACTCCAAATCTAGCTTTCTTTCCATTATACTACAGTACCCTCTACTGACCACATCCTTGTACTTCTGAGACAATAGCTAATCTTTTTTTCTTCTTAAGATTGAAATTTACACTACATATCCAATTAAACAAATCCAAAGATGCAATGATTTTATATAAAATAGATTAAACTAGTTAGTTAGCATGATGGATAGTCTCAGGGCTAAAGTCAGGGAGACAAGTTCAAATCCTGACTCAGACAGTTCTTAGGTCCGTGACCTCAGATAAGACACTTAACCTCAGTTTGCATCAATTTTCCTCATCTGTAAAATGAGGATATTAACACCACCTATCTCCCAGAGTTGTTGCGAGAATAAATAAGATAATTTTATAGTACTTAGTACAGTACCTGGCACATAGTAATTGCTATATAAATGTTAGTTATTAATATCATCATCATCATCATCATCATCATTATTAGATTATTATTAGATAACCTGTAAGACATTATGGATGAATGGATAGAGTCTTAAATTTCAAGTCAGGGTGACCTAGCTTCAAAGAATAGTATTTTTAAAATATAGTTGAACAGCGTTTACAAATATCTCATTTTATCCTCACAATAACCCTAGAGATAGATGGTATCATATCACCATTTTGGCAGACAGTAGTTAAGTGATTTCTCCAGAATCATGCTGCTAGTAAGTATCTGGGATAAGTCTTCCTGACTCTAGATCTAGCATTCTATCCACCTGGCTACTTAGTTTCTCCTAACTTTCATATCCTACTTTTGACACAACTAGCTATGTATGTATCTGGGGTATATGGGGTATTCATGGAGGACTACCACATCTGGTGTGAAGATTTACTGAGCTCTTTTTAGGGCTGCTCATCCACTTTTGGTGCCCACCTTTCACCTAACTCTCACTTGTGGCTTTGAGAAGCCATAGTATGCACAATGGCCACACAGTGGTAAATCATCTCAGCAGATAGGCTAATCCATGCTGAAGGTAACAGACTGGTTTCAGTCCCATCAGTAAATTAGGGGAATGTCTACCCAAAGGATGTAAAGACTTCCTCCAGGGGAGTGGTGTAAGATGAGAACAATTTGTTCCAATGGCCATGAAGGTGGCTGAAGCAGTTTTTGTGGAGTGCTCAGAAGTTGGTCAAACATTGAAGATCTCAAGGTCATCCACTGCATCTAATTCCATCACCAGTTATCCTGTGTTTATCTTGACAATTCAGGAAAAGCAAGTGAGCCTTAGTGCAATTCTGCCTCATCTAAATCCAATTCCTGCCTGAATCCAGATATCATCTGTTGATGTAATTGAATCTCTTTGAAAGGAAGAACAATAGTTATGTACCCAGGAGCAAAATGCTTTAACCTCTCTGATCATTAACTTCCTTATCTATAAATAGTAATAATAATTCTTGTATTGAGGTTGTTGTGAAGATTATCTTAAATAACTTCTGTAGACTTTAAAGCAAAATATTATAAGTGGCAATTATCTGAAAATTCCTAATGTAGATCTGTCCATATAACTTGCTTAGATTTGTGCAAAACAGACATTTGTAACTGGGTCCAAGCTACCAGTTTGTTTTATATGAATTATCATGTGCAGATTCTAACTGGATAATACTTCTTATGGAGTCTTGTGGGAAAAGGAAGAAAGCCAAACCATCAGTTTGTACTAAATCACCTAGAAGTGTGATTTTAATGAATGAGTGAGCAAATGAAAAAGATATTAAAAATAATCTTGGAAATTGATGCATTGACCTACTTGCCAAGAATGAATAATAAGTTATAATTTATGATAATAGAATTACTTCCAAATTGACTAAGACTATCATATCAAGGCTCCCATCAAACCCTCTAAATCCCTAGAGTGGCAAGAAAGATGTGATCTCATAATATTTCAGCCTTAGACATCATCCAATAAGACAAGTTTCTTCTACTATCTCACTCCTGTAGTAGATGAGACAGTGTGGTATAACACAAAGAAAACTAGATTATGAATCTGGAGGCTAGATTTTAGTCCTCATTTTTTTCTCTGACTACATGAGCAAGTCACTTCATAGTTTTGGGATTGAATTTCCTGATCTGTTAGAAGGTCAGACTGAGATGTGTAGGCAAATCTATGGCACGAGTGTCAAAAGTGGCGGTTGCTCCCCTTCCCTCCTCCACCATGCCTGAGGACATTTCTCACATGACCTGCCTTTCTACTGCTGTCTGGGGTAAGATGAGGGATTCACATGCTGTGTGAGGATTGCAGTTTGGGCACTTGGTTTCTAAAAAGTTCGCCATCACTGGACTAGAGGATTTCATTGTACCATATACACATAGAAGTGATCTCCAAGTCAATCTAGCCAGAAATACAAGAGTCCCTAACTGATATTCATCTAGCCTGTGCTTCAAGATATCACAGAACTGAAGATCTACTGATTATTCAATAATCCATTCATTTTTTTTGACAATTCTTTGACTTAGAGATATTGACTCAACCTCTATATTGGATCAAAATTTTACCCCTTTAAATTTCTCCCTGCTTACCTTGGTTCTACTCTATTAGACCAAATATGATAACATTTTAAATATTTGAAGGCATCTATCATTATTTCCATAAGCCTTCTTCCCCCCCTGGCTAATTATCCTTGGATCTTCCAGTAGATCCTTTTTAGGAAAGATTACTCTAAAATCCCATCATTCTCTAATGACTTGTGACCTCATAAGAACAAAGAGCAAAGCCTCTCTGTCCCTTTTCACTCTAGTATGGAAGAGAATATTGAGCCTTTATGAAGTATGAAATGTTTAATAGTTTATATAGGGATGGATTAAACACCAGCCAAAAACAGCCCCCTCCTGGAAGACAGCCATCCTTATCAAAATTCATGCAAAACAATATAATGTCTACAGACTGGGCATTTATATTTACTTGGGTGTGAGAATGCTTTTTTCCCCCTTCATTGTAAGCATGAGAAATTTCAAGTGTCAACTCTGAAGTCTTTCCATAAATGTTTTCTCGACCACTAGAAAGTCTCTAGAGACTTTTTTTGCCAAAGAGCATTGAACCCAGCAGGATCTTTGACAGGAAGGCATTTCTCCAGCACATTCAGAGCTCCACATTCCTGTTCTACATAATGGAGAACCTTTTTCAATGCCTTGGCTAGAAACAGAGACAGGGCACATTTTTCAACAATTTTCATCCAAGGTACACATTACTTTGACTAACTTGTACATGAATGGAGAAGATAGTAACCTTGAAAAATCCCTGCTTTTAGTCAGCTTTCCACACACAAAGCCAAAAGGAGACAAGGTTGTACTATTTTTCCCAGCTGTGAAATGTATGCTAAAAAGGTAAAATGTAAGAGCAAACTTTAGGGGTCAGTGTAAACTCTTGGTTTCTCTGGTGGTACAACAGAGCTGAGATTGAAAAGAGCCCAAAACACATGGAATCCATAGCTATGTATTCATTATCTTTATGACTTTAAGTTCTTGTAATTAATTCCATATTTGATTTCCATTCAGTTGTCAAAATATTTTCCTTAAATGCAGGTCTGAAGCATATCACTCCTCTACTCAGTAAAGTCTATGGTAGTGATGGGGAACCTTTTAGAGATGGAGTGCCAGGCCTCACTCCCCCTCATTCCTCTACCTTCCCCCATTTCCCCAGATAGGGGAGGAAGGAAACACTCCCATTGGCTGCTAGACAGAGGGGTAGAGGAAGTGAGGAATGTCCTCAGGCATATGGAGAGGGGGAAGGGAACAGCCCCACCCTGAGTCTGGCTTTCTAGTAATGAACTCTACATGCCCCTTTTGGCACATGTGCCATAGGCTCTCCATCATGGGCTATGGGCTCCCTATTACTTCCAAGACCAAATATAAATTATTTTTGTTGTTATTTTGTATTTAAATTTACCAGTGATCTCTTAATTGCCAAACTGAATGGCCTTTTCTCAAACCTCATCTTTCTTGACTTCTTTGAGCATTTGACATTATTGAATGCCTTCTCCTTTCTAGATTTTCATGACATTCTTTTCTCCTGGTTCTCCCATTTATGTAGTAGCTCCTTCTTAGTCTACTTTGCTAGAAGTCTTCTTTGCTGGATCTTCAAACCCTTCACTTACCTTGGATCTCTCCCAACCTCTGGCCTGGAACCTTTTCTATTTTCCCTCTATACCAGTGATGGGAAACTACAGCCCATGGGCCAGATGTGGCCCCCTAAAATGTTCTATCTGGCTCCTGACATTATTTCTAATCTGACGAATACAATGAGTAGAATACAATACAATGAAACTTCAAAAGAAATGCCTTAGAAACAAACTGACGGATGAGCATTTCCTTTCGTTTGGCCCCCTCTTTAAAAAGTTTGCCTATCACTGCTCTATACCATCTTACTTGTTAATCTCATCAATTCACATGGGATCAACTCATTTCTGGGCAGATAATTCCCAGACCTATATAACTGGCCCTAATATTTATCTTGAGTTCTAGTCTTGCATTAACAATCACCTTTTAGACATCTTGAATCAGAAGCCCTGTAGACATCTCAATTTTGCCATGTGCAAAATAGAACACCTCTTTCCATCCAAACTCTTTCCTCTACCCAACTTTCCTATTTCTTTCAAGGGCATCACCATCCTTTTATTCACTGATCTCACAATCTTTGTTTCACCCTCAAATCTTCACTTAGACCTACTTCCAATATCCAATCTGATAAATCTTCCTTTTCTACTGTCACAATGTATCTGCATAAATCCCCTTCTTCCTACTCATGCAATTTAAGAAAGACTTTAATTATACCTCTAGCCTGAATAATTACAGGAGCCTTGGTCTCCCTACCTGAATTCTCTCTCCAATTCAGTTCATTCTCCATTGTGATGCCAAAAGCCTAAATCTGATGGTCACATTCCTACTCAATCAACTTTAATAGACTATCTATTACCTCCAGAATAAAATATAAAATCTGTCATTTAAAGTCCTTCCTGCTCTTTTTGGCCTAAATACGATGGCCCACTTATTGTTTCTCCATCTCCCAAATCTTTGTATTTGCACTATCCTTTCCTTCCTCGAATATGCTCTTTCCTTCTCTACAAACTTCTCATTTCCCTTAATTTCTTCTAGATTCAGTTTTACTCCTTTCTCTTACATGTCCTGTTCTTTTGAAATTACTTTCAATTTATACTATATACCTATATAAAATGTAAAAATATAAACATGCCTATTATATATAAACATGCATGGTTGTGTATAGATCTATATTTATATAATTATATCTATATCATTATTTGCATGTTGTCTTTCCCATTAGCATGTGAGGTTCTTTAGAGCAGGAATCATGATCTTATCCTTTAAAAATTTTTTATTGTGTCCCCAGCACTTTACACAATAAAAGGCAGATATTAAGAGCTTAATAAATGCTTGTTGACTAAGTACACAACCCAGCTCCTTCCTAATTATACATTTTCCCAATTTACATACTCCACAGTTCAGCCAAACTTGCAGATATATATATAGAGTAGATATAGATATTTAGATAGTTAGACAGATAAAGTCAGATAGACAGACAGATAGAGAGATAGATTCCCCACCACCAACACCACTCTTCATTCAGAACACTCTGTTGCTTAATTCCATTCTTTTGTATAAGCTACTTAGAATCTATTCCTTTTTCACTTGCACCTTTTAACTAATTTAATTTTCTTCAAAGAGCAGCTAGTGCCCTGGTGGATAAAGTTCCAGGGCTGCATTCAGGAAGATTTGTCTTCCTAAGTTCAAATCTAAAGTCTTACACTTATTAGCTGTGTGGCCCTAGGCAAGTCATTTAACCCTTTTGTCTCAGTTTCCTCATCTTTAAAATGAACTGGAGAAAGAAATGGCAAATGTCTTCAGTATCTTTGTCAAGGAAACCTCAAAAGAGGGTCATGAAGAGTCAGACATGACTGAAATGATTGAACAACCACAACAAATTTTCTTCAGAGCTTAGCTCAGAAAAATTTTCTACATGAAAGCTTTTCTGATTCCCCAGTTGCTAGCAACTATCCACCCACAGATTATTTTATTTATTTTGTCCAGATCTTGCTGGTACTTATGGCCATGTCAGCCCACCCAAAGCAATGTAAGACCCTTGAAGGCAAGGATTTTTTCATTCATGACTTTGCATCTACAGTGTGGAACATATTGTAGAACACAGATTTGAGCCAAAATACATGCATAGTTGATTGGTATAAAAAGTTCTATCTAAAAGTATTCATTTTTCTATTTAGCATATGGGAGAAATATATTATATTATAGTAATTCTAGAGAGCCTGTGTCATGTTTTAAAAAAAAAGGACTTAGAATCAGATTTCCTGATTGAACTTTCTGGGTCTCAATCCAATTATCTTGAAAATTCAAATAATTATGCTATCTACTCCATTGGGTTGTTGTAACTATATCTATCTATCTATCTATCTATCTATCTATCTATCTATCTATCATTTAGTAAGATTAAGTACCCTAGAAATGTAAAAATAATTTTTCTATTAATATATAGCAATTATCCAGAAATCCTCAAGTTTATGCAAGTTATTTTTAATTCTTAGGTCCAGGACATGGGCCTAACTCTGCTTGCTCTGCTAAGCAGAAAACATCATGGAAGTAGTCCAGTTTTATAGCATAGCATACCATTCTACCATTGTGTGGGAAAGCAAATTGACTGTGTTTTGACAATTCATTGAAGAACATTCATTTGATGAAGCAAATCTCCATTCATCATATAGAATGCTGAATAGGAAATTTATACATGGTCATGAGGAGAGATACTATTCTTAGAATGATATCAAAAGAGAAGGGGCATCTGCGGTGGGAAAACTTCACATAAGACTGCGCAACAGACTTCTCAAAATTTAGGAAGCTTACAGTATATATTCTATATCCTAAATGTAGAAACATGAGAAAATTCATGAGTCTTCCAGGGTTAATCAGAATCTCATTGTGCCCCACAGGTCATATCCTGGGTACCCAACTATACCCTTAGAGAGAAGAATTTTCTGGAATTAATCTTAGGATTCTAGAAATAGGAACTGACTGTGGGGAGCCTGGCCCAACTGAGCATGTATCCTAAACTTCAGTGTTTAGCTATAACAAGTTGGAATAAATATTTCACTATATTCAACACATATTTATGCTCTTTAATTATTTGTGAACCTTCCTGAATGGTAGGAGGAAGCATGGAAGAGTCAAAACTTTCCTTGAAACAAAAAAGCAATTAATAAAACTTGGCTTTAGATTGAGGAGGACAAGGTTCTTTTTTGCTGGCCAAGATTATCTAATAATATCTAAATTTACAAACCAAACATTTTTTACATAGATGTGGCTGGTTTCCCAGTAAATTATATTTTTAGTCTTTTAGAATATATTTTTAGCTTTATCATTAAATAAGTTCATAAAATTTCACACACCCTAAACCAAAGTAAAACTTTTTTTAAGAAGATGTCACTTGGACACAAACATAGATCAGATACAGATATTTCTTAACCTAATTAAATGTGAATCTAGTACCAAATCTACATTCCTTTCTGCATTCCTAAGCAAATTGTATGTCTTCCTCAGGCAGTAGGTAGAAGCAAAGAATTTGTGATGTGTTGCACATGGTGATTCAACATGCTTTTGTCAAAATAGGTAACAGCAAAATATGAAGTCTCCATTTTATGAGACAACATGGATCACAGATACATTTATAAGTATGTATGTGTATATATATATATCATTCAAGAATACAGTATAGTAGTATTTTAACATTGTAGTATTTTTAAAATTTTGTGTGGAAAACCAAAGAAAAACCAGTCCCTCATTCCTAATAGCACTATTAAATATTAAATATGCTACGGAGCATAGCTGGGATCTGTGAATGGATGAGAAATTATCTTACCCTAAGATAGAGCAAAAGGAAAGGATGGAAAATATTTTTGTAAATGGTATGACCATTTTAATAGACATACTAGTGATATCTGAGTCTTCCCTTTACAGTGACTTTCATAGCCAATCGTTTGCCAAATCAAGTCAGTATATTCACAATATCTGTCACTAGGCCTTCCTCATTCTCATCAGCAACCACCCTAGCTACAGTGATGGGCAAACTATAGCCTATGGGCCAGATGTGGCCCCCTGAAATGTTCTACCCAGCCCCATGACATTATTCCTAATCTGATGAATACAATGAGTAGAATACAGTACAATGAAATTTCGAAAGAGTTGCCTTAGAAACAGACTGACAGATGAGCATTTCCTTTCCTTTAGTCCCCTCTTTACAAAGTTTGCTCATCACTGCCCTGGCACAACACCTTGGTACTTCCTGTGGATTATTTAAATCATCCTTCGCTCACCCTCACCATCAGTCCATTACATTGGAATAATCTTTTATCCATAAATTTGATCATGCCATTCTCAGTAGTTCATGCCTTAGATATTAAATCCAAATATGTTAAAAATCCTTCTCAATATGACACCTACTTACCTTCAAGGTGTTAGCTCACACTTTTCTCTTTAGTGTATTCTACAAACAAATTAGCCTAGATATTTCAACAATTTTGCTCCATTGATATGTGCCTCCTTTGCTGAAACTATTCCTATCCATAGAAATAGGTAGCTTTCCCACCATAAGAGCCAGTTTTCAAAAAGAACTTGACAAGAGCATTAGACTGACAAAAAATAAGATTAAGTTAATGTAGATAATTTTAACATATCATACTTGAGATTTAAAAAAATTATAACTATTCAACGATGGATAATGAAGTGATGGCTTAGCAATTCATTTGCAAAATGTATAAAGGTTTTCAGTAGAATGAAAATTTGTTATGAGTAAAAACTGTCATGGAAACCAAGAAAACTAATGGAATTAGTTCTACTGTGCTCTTTTCTGGTCAGAACAGATCTGGACTATTATATTCAATTCCAGACATTATAATTTAGGAAAGACATTGATTGTAAACTGAAAAACATACCGTGGATGACATGCAAGATGGTGAAAGGCAACAAATATGTGTCATAGTAGAATCAATTGAATGAAATGGTGTGTTTATCCTGGAGAACAGAAAATTAGCTGCCTTAAAGTATCTGAAATGCTGTTATATAGAAGAGAGATTTAACTTTTTCTATTTGGGCCCAGAAGAGTGAAATAGGAGCAATGGTTAGAAGTTACAGAGAAGGAAATTTAGGCTGGGTGCAAGAAAACATTTTCTGACAATTTTAATGCTGCCTAAAAGTGAAGAAGCTAGGTTGTCCAGAGAAAAGATTGCCAGGCCTGGAGTCAGGCAGACTCATCTTCCTGAGTTTAAATCTGACCTCAGACACTCATTATCAGCATGACCCTGGACTAGTCATTTAACCCTGTTTACCTTAGTTTATTTGTCTATAAAATGAGCTGGAAAAGGAATGACAAACCACTCCAATATCCTTGCCAAGAAAATCTCGAAAGGGTTTCACAAAGAATCTGGCATGACTAAAATAACAGAATGACAAGAAGAAAGTGGACTGGTTTGTTTCATGAGGGAGAAATAATGAGATTTCTACTCATTAAATGTCTTCAGGGAAAGACCAGGAAAAAAAAACACTTGTTGTGTATACTATAAAGGGAATTTTTTTTCAGTATAGGTTGATTTATATGACTTCTGAAAACCATTGCCTCCAGCAGGATGGTAGAAAGAATATTGACTCTGTAGTCAGAAACTCTGAATTAAAATACTCACTCTATATTTAATTTCTTGTGTGACCTTTGGGAAAGTCACTTCCCTCTTTGATCCTCAGTTTGCTCATCTATAAGATGTAGGGGTTGAACTAGAATTTCTCTAAGGTCCTCCCTGGCTCTTAATCATAAATGCCATGATCCCTTCCAAATAAACTATCCTGGAGCTGCTTGTACCAGGCATCTAGAAACAAATTTTTAATTTTCATTGTGAGTATTCACATCTCTGAAATGGGTAAATGCTATAAATCAGGGTTTGATTCATTGTTTTTATTGTTTAGATGTGAGAAATTAAAGGGAAAATGTTAATGATTCTAATTAAACTGAAAAGTTTGTTGTATGTTTTTGAAGAGCTGGTTGTTAAATATATGACACTGCCTCCAGCGATAACATTCTGAATGTGTTATATGGAACACCATTTGTACTTGTTTTTTCACACTCTAAAGCCAATATTCCATAAATTCCTTAATTTCAAAATGCTTTCCTAAGAATTCCTATTAAGTGAGGCATTGTGACAGAGTAGCCAGAGAGCTTGCTTCAAATCAAGAAGATTTACATTCCAGTCCTATATTTGACACTCACTAAATATGTAACTCTGGGCAGCTTACTCAAGATTGCAATGTCCTAGGTGATACTAGAAATTATACTTACCACTGAGTTGCCTATATACATTTACTAAGGCATTTATTTGATGGAGCCAAGATAAGGAATCAATTTTTTCCACATCCAAAAAAATGCCACCTTCTCCACAGTCTCCCCCCTATTCTTAATCAGAAGTTATCTTTAATAATAAAAATTTCATAGTATTTTGTAGCTCTCATGCCCTTATCTTTCACATTTTGTGTTATAGATATTTTGGAAAGAGAATTGCTTTTTTAAAAAATGGTTTGAAGACTTTTTAAAGCCAGTCAGCATCTTTTATTCTTTCTTCATAGATTCTTCTCTCAAAGATGTTCTCTAACCATTTGATTTCATTAGTATATGGATTTTCAGGTGGAAAATTCTCCTTATCTCTGCAAATCAAAAATTCATTTGTAATTTAAAGTCTTGGAGTTTCACCTATGGCAGTGATGACGAACCTTTTAGAGACTGAGTGCCCAAACTGCACCCTCATGCCGCATGTGAGCCCCCCTCTTTGCCCCAGACAGGGGAGAGAAGAAGAGCTTCCATTGGGATGTGAGAAATGTCCTCAGGTGCATGTGGAGAGGGGGAGGGGAGCAGCTCCCTCTGCACATGTGCCATAGGTTCACCAACATAGACCTAGAGAATGGAGAGGATAATTCACTTATAGTCATATACTAAGGATATGTCAAGAGGTAGAATTTGAACTTAGGTGTCTTTCCTAATATGAAGATCAGTCCTTTTCCCACTATATCCCACTGCACTTTGTTCCTTGTATTTATTAGGTTACTTAATAAATGTTTAATCAATGAATCACTTAATCAGCAATTGAATATTGCTGAAGCTCCTAAAATGTTTTCTAATTTTTTCTTCTCTAGTCTAGTATTGTTTTTCTTATTACTAAGCACACAATTACTAATACAAGATGCCCTGCTTCTGATTATATACTATTTTAAACTGTTCCAATCCAAAGGGGGAAAAAAACTCTTTTGGGGTTTCTATCTGATTGCTTACTGAGCTTGGATTAGAGCTTGAAGCCACATTAATGCCAAACTGTGTGCTAATGTGACCCAAACTATATACTAACATTTTTTCCGTGGTTTTTTGGCTACTTTCTCTACAAGCCTGCCATATGAGAGTATGCTGTTACAGTAGCAAAAGACATTGGTAGTTCTTGTTTTGTGTTACCTAGGGAACATTGGGGTTATATGACTGGTTCACCTAGTTCATGATGACATGTGGCCCTAATTGTGTTTAGTAGATTTGTTGGGTTATTTAAAATAAACTATTTTTTCAGTACTATAACTGAACTTCTGGCTCTATGCTGTTTCTAGAATGGTCGCTCACATTTCTTTGAAGGGAATGCAGGAAAGGCTATCAATAAAGAATACTTGTGAATGTTTGCTTTCCAGACAAAATAGTCCTGTGATAGTAGATTTTCTAGACAAAAATATGTCTAGCTTCTATACAGAGAAACTCAGTGTGATAGAGAAGTGACTCAGTGAATCCCTCTCTATGGTTATTAGATTAGACAAAAATAGAAAATTAAATGAATTCATAAGTCAGTCAGTCAAAAGATATGTATTAAGTAACTACAATGTACCAGACACTATGCTAAGTTCTGGGATACAATGACTTTGGAACATAATTTGACCACCAACTCTAATAAGTGTATTAGTTTGTTGGTAAGATAGCAAATGCCAATTAGCTGTGATATTTCTGGTATTGAGGTAAGAATGTACCTTTGAATAGTTGATTCTAAATTTAATAGCCACAACTTTGAGATGGTTGGTATGATCACTGATTTAGTGCTAGATGGGACTTTAGAAGATTTCTAAGATACAAACTCCTTAAAAGATGAGGAAAGTTAAATGTCTTCCACAAGGCTCCAGGTAATAATTATCAGAGAAAGGACTCAAACTCAGACATCTAAATCCAACACAACGCATTAGCTCTTAAAAATTTTTTTAAAGAAAACCCTTACTTTCTGTCTTAGAATCAATACTATATCAGTTCCAAAGCAGAAGAGCAGTATAGGCTAGGCAGATTGGCATATGGGATTAAGTGACTTGCCCAGCGTCACACAGCTAGAACACTTTAGATCTTGTTTGAAGGTCCTTAGTGATTTAGCTCTCATAGAATAATGGGAATACTCTAGTTGATTTTCCAAGTGAACCTAAGTACCCTTAGGCACTGGCTTTCTGATTCAATCCAAAAAGTATTTATTTGAAATATCTCATGTGCAGGGCATATGTGAAGTGCTAGGCATAATAAGACATAAGACATAAAATGACACTAACACTGTCTCTGCCTTCAAGGAGTTTATAGTCATTTAAGAAATATGTAATGTCGACATAAATATATACAATACAAGCAAGGGAATGACTGGGGCAAAGAATATTACCAATTCAAAAGATACTCATCAGGAACTTGAAAGGAAAGGATTCTATCAATGCAGAATATTGTTACTGTCAGCTCCTCCAATTTCAGATGATTGTGTCTGAAGTGCTTTAGCCATATGAATTCCAAACCACATTTATAATATCCAGAGACAAATCCTAGAAGTATAAACATTGGAAGGACTTCAGGGATGATCAAATCTAACCTTGTTTTATAAATGAGGAAAGTGAGGCATAAATAATTTAAGTGTCTTGGCCTCCATCACACAACTAGTTAGTGGTTACACCAATATCCAGACTCAGGTTTATTATTTATTTATCTATGGTGAAATTCTCCATTGCCACGTAGCTACTGCAAATGTTCTTTAAAAATACTACTTGTGGCAGGGAAGAAGGAAGCATTTCAAATGGGAAAGTGTCCTCAAGTCTCTTCATTTCATCATATAATCAATTTCATCATCAAATAAATCAGTTTCCAAAATCATTTTTTGTTCTACCACTATATGTTTTACTTCCATTCTCTCCTTTCCATTTTTATTTGTTAGTACTATAGCTTGGGCTATCATTTTCTGGATTATTACAGTAGTTCCTAAATTGTTCTCTTTGTCTTCAGTCTCCCCTCATCCAATTAACTCCCCATAACATTGCAAAATTACTGTTTCTAAAGCATGGCTCTGGATATTTCATTTACTAAATTAAAAACTTTTATTGACTTTATTTTACCTATATAATAAAATCAAATCTCACTGAACTATATGTGGCTCTGTTAAAACTTTGATAAACCTATCCTGAATTTCCTACTTCTGTGACTTTTAATAACATTTGCTCCATTGGAATTCTCTGCTATTAAAATGGTGGCCTGGATTTGGAATTAGAGGATCTCAGTTCAAAACCTGGCCAGAGTAGAAGTTATACCATAGTGAAGGACCATCCATCTCTACGAAACATGAAAAAGTTCCCCAGTTTTGTAAAGTATTTCTCCATGCTTCCTCCTAGATTAACCATCCTCACTCCAAGGATTTTAAGTAAATACCCAAATTGGAGAATGTAATAAGATGACATTGTGAATTAAGTGTTGAAGCTGGTGTCAAGAAGGCTTTAGTTTGAATCCTGCCTTTGATAATTAATACCTTTTATTGGGCAAGTCGCTTAATTTTTCCCAGCCTCAGTTTCTTTAACTGCAAATCAGCACCTACTTCCCAAGGTTCTTGGTAGGATAAAATTAGGTAATGTATGTAAAGCATCTTAAAGTGGCATATAAATATTACCTATTCATTATCTCAGGAACCAGTTTACCTTGGTCCCTATTCAGACCAGCTAAAACAATTGAAATCAATGAGAGACTAATTCTAATATTGCATCAGAGGGGCATTCTTTCATAGTCTACTAAATTTTTTACATGCCTTGGCCCTTAGTGTATCTCTCAGCTTGATCAAGTTGATCAAAACATATTTTGGGGAAAGGAATTGCTTAATATCAAAGACACAATGTAAACTGATATTAAGGATTATTTCATTGTCTTTGTTTGCCCAGTGCTTAGTATGGTAGCTGGCATATGAGAGTTGCTAGAGTGATGCATGCTTAGTTGATTGATTGATTCAAGATGTGGAGTCCCACATCAAGGGATCAACATTATTGACATTGATCTTAAAATATTATGATATCTTTAGACCACTTAAAAGTTCAATCAATATGAGATACTCCAGGCATTTTTTTGTCGTTATAACTTAGATTACTAGACAGTGAGATTTGTGAGGACTTTTTTGTTTTTATTGAGTCATTTCAGATGTGCCCAAATCTTTTGAACTTCATTTGGGATTTTCTAGGCAGGTACTAAAATGGCTTGTCTATTTCTTCTCCAATTCATGGTACAGATGGAAGAACTGAGACTGAGACTTAATAAGGTTAAGTGATTTGCTCAGGGTCACACAGCTAATAAGTGTCTGTGACTGGGTTTGAACTCATGTGAAGATGAGTCTTCCTGATTCCATGCTCAGTACTCTATCCACTACTACCACCTCACTGCCCCAAATACATTTTATAGAGGAGGAAACAAGAATCCAGGAATTAGGTGAATTTCCTTTAGTCACATAATTAGTGGCCATTGGATGTGGTGTTTGAATCAAATGATTCTATCAACCAATATGCTTTTCTTCAAATTTAAGCTTTTATATCATCCCTCCACAGTCTAATAACAGATTGACTGACCTTTAGAATGTTTTAAATCCTATCTCCAGCCTTACTTCCTCTTGCTTTAGGCAAGGATATCTCTTCCCTGGACAATTCAGAGATTTCTTTAATTTCTGTAATGACCATTTCAAATGCACTATCTCCAAAGTCACAGAAATGGTCACATCTGTTAATGAGGAGATTGGGGCCTTTATGATAACAAATATTTATTGGATCGAATTAGATTCTTCACACTCTTCTCAAAGACAGTTTGCAGCTCAGCAACTAATAATTAATAGCTCAAAAAGTTTTGACACTTTCATGCCATAATAGGGTTATTGACATCATTTTATTTATTTCCATTGTGTGTTCATTCCACAGGCATTTATTGAGAACATACGATGTATGAATCATTCTTCTAAGGCCCTGTGGTGAATGCAAAAATGAGTAAGAACTCAAGTGCATTTAATTGATAAAGAAAGCTTGAAATGATACTAAATGTGAATTATAATAAAAGCTAACATTTATATAGCATGTATTCCCGAGTTCTTATCTGGCCTCAGATACTTACTATGTGCTCCTGGGCAAGTCATTTAACCCAGTTTTGCCTCAGTTTCCTCCTCTGCAAAATTAGCTAGAGAAGGAAATGGCAAACTACTCTAGTATCTTGCAAAGAAAATCTTAGATGGAGTCATAGGGCACAACTGACTGAACTGAACTTGTTGACTCCAAGCCCACAACTCTATCCTCTAAGTCATCTATTTGCCCCTAAACAGAAACAATTCTTCAAGTGGAAATATTGTGTTGATAGTTTAGAAAATCTGGTATTAAGTTCTTAGACACTGATTTTAGGCAAGTCACTTAGATTTTATTTAAGTAATTCCTGGGATTTATCTACCAAGTCCTAGAAGGGTTGATGATCTATACTGGTGGAGGAAATTCCCATAGTAGGAGTTTCAGGTTTTTTTTTTTAAATACTATCTTTTATTTAATGAATTAATTTAGAACATTTTTCCATGGTTACAGGATTCATGTTTTATCCCTCTCTTCCTCCCACTCCCTCCCATAGTCGATGCACAAGTCACTGGGTTTTACATGTATCACTAATCAAGACCTATTTCCATATTATTGATATTTGCACTAGGGTGCTCACTTTGAGTCAATATCCCTAATTATATCCCCATCCTCCCATGTGATCAGGCAGTTGTTTTTCTTCTGTGTTTCTACTCCTTTAGTTCTTCCTCTGAATGTGGATAGTGTTCTTTCTCATAGGTCCCTCATAGTTGTCCTAGATCATTGCATTGTTGCTAGCAGAGAAATCCATTACATTCTATTTTCTCTGTGTATATTATTCTCCTGGTTCTGCTCCTTTTACTCTGCATCAGTTCCTGTAGGTCATTCCAGTTCACATGGAATTCCTCCAGTTCATTATTCCTTTGGGCAAAATAGTATTCCATCACCAACAGATACCAAAATTTGTTCAGCCATTCCCCGATTGAAGGACATAACCTCGTTTTCCAGTTTTTTGCCACCACAAAGAGCACGGCTATAAATATTTTTGTACACATATTTTTCCTTAAGATCTCTTTGGGGTATAAACCCAGCAGTGGTATGGCTGGATCAAAGGGCAGGCAATCTTTTAATGTTCTTTGGGCATAGTTCCAAATTGCCATACAGAATGGTTGCATCAATTCACAACTCCATGAGCAATGCAGTAATGTCCCTATTTTGCCACATCCGCTCCAACATTCATTACTCTCCCCTGCTGTCATTTTAGCCAATATGCTAGGTGTGAGGTGGTACCTCAGAATTGTTTTTATTTGCATTTCTCTAATTATTAGAGATTTAGAGCACTTTTTCATGTGTTTATTGATAGTTTTGATTTCTTTATCTGAAAATTGCCTATTCGTGTTCCTTGCCCATTTATCAATTGGGGAATGGTTTGATTTTTTGTACACTTGATTTAGTTCCTTATAAATTTGAGTAATTAGACCTTTGTCAGAGATTTGTGTTATAAAGATTTTTCCCAGTTTGTCACTTCCCTTCTAATTTTGGTTGCATTGGTTTTGTTTGTACAAAAACTTTTTAAATTTAATGTAACTTGGGGTAAGTAACCTCAGCAAGGCAGTCTATAATAAACCCAAAGAGTCCAGCTTTGGGGACAAAAATCCACTATTTGACAAAAACTGCTGAGAAAACTGGAAAACAATATGGGAGAGATTAGGTTTAGATCAACATCTTACACCCTACACCAAGATAAACTCAGAATGGGTGAATGACTTGAATATAAAGAAAGAAACTATAAGCAAATTAGGTGAACACAGAATAGTATATTTGTCAGATCTTTGGGAAAGGAAAGATTTTAAGACCAAGCAAGAGTTAGAAAAAATTATAAAATGTACAATAAATAATTTTGATTACATTATATCCAGTTTTTTAAATTAAATTTGTGATTTCTTCATTGTAAGTACCCCCGGTGAGAAAATTCTCATGACTAGCTCTGCAGTTTTGTCTTAGAGGACTCTCTGGGACACTAAGTTATTCATCCTAGAACATACATCCTGTAAGTATGTCAGAGGCCAGACTGGAGACAGGTGTTCCCCAGCTCTGAGGCAGATTCTCTGTTCACTGTACCACAGTTGTCTCTTCTTCAATCCTGATGAAGTCACAGATGCTTCCTACATATTTCTAGTTCTGCTATGTAACTGTAACCTATTTGCCATTTAGGTAACCTACTCTTCCTGTTCTAATATCATAGAGGAAGGGAGCAACAGTGCAATCCTTGCTGTATTTCCTTCTGATATGATCTTTCTTGGACTTGCTATGTGGGAGTTTGTGATAAAATGAGCTGTTGTTTTAACAATTTTATTCTCTAGAAGAGTTTGACTTTGCTCATGACTTCACCATATGGACCTCCCTTTTACCTTTCCTACTCTCCTTAGATTTCATCACCATCCACATGAGCTTTTCAATAGATTTACTGTAGACTTACTCAAGAATTCACAATGCTTATTGATAACATAATGGTAAGACCCCTATTCCTAAGAAAGCCCTTATTGCTTTGCCATAAATATATTTAAGACTAAATATTACATGTAGAGATGTAGCATCTCCCAGTCTCCTCCTCCTCTTTTCCTCATGTTGAAGATGATCCTTCTATCAGCTTTCATAGATTCCTCTAAAAGATATTTCTAAACTACTTCTATATTTTTCCTTACATAATGGGCTTAAGTCCAATTAATATTTTTATTTTGAAATGGAACCATGTCATTATGCTTAGAAAGTGTTTCAAAAGCTGTTGACTATCTTTGGGGATAATATTTTTGTCAACACTTAAAAAATTTTTTTTAATGCTTTATGGTCATTTGTTCTCTTAATCAGGTCTCCTTTTCTAAGCAGACAGACTTTAAAAAATATAAATGCATTTCTCAGTTAAAAGTTGTTTAATGTACCATGGAAATTCAGAAATCATCCAGTTCAACACTTGTTCTAGAAGAGAAATCTATTTGGTGTCTTTGTTGTCTGTAACCTTAAAAAAACCAATAGATGTTCAATGCAGTAATGATCACTCTTTCAATTGCTACTTGGAAATTGTGAAGAAAATTTTGGAAATAAAGGAAAACTTGGAAATTTGGGCACTGGAAAATATGATTTCAAATGATTTTATATCCCTCGTAGCATATGACAAAGGAAGACTATGCAAGATGTTTTCCTGACTTAAGCATTTGGTTTTATCTTTTTAATGGTTATTGAATTTAGTAGATTTCATCCCATTCTCATAGAAAATGGACAGCTGTTCATTTTGCCATTGTAGTGTTCCTTCTTTTTGAACCTAATAGAGGCAGCTAGGTAGCACAGTGGATAAAGACCTGAACTTGGAGGCAGAAAGACCAGACTTTGAATTCTGCCACAAATGACCCAAGGCAAGTCATTTAAATCATCTGGGTCTCAAATTCCTTTTCTGCAAAATGGGAGGGTTGGATCTGATATTCTCTATTATCTGTTTTAAATCTATGATCATTGGATCAAAGTATTTGTTGAATGAATTTACTCTATGGATATAAAACAGTACATATGTAAATCATTTTAAAATAATAAATTACTTTTAAAAATAACATTGGAACCATTAAGCATGTTCATTGTCATTGTGGACATGTTCTATGTTTGAACTCTCCATCATATTGAAAAGTAGAGGAAGGAAACTTACATTATCTAATAAAAAGTTAACTGATATGAGTTCAAGTCCCAGGTCCACCATTTACAGGCATTCTGTCCATAGGCAAACTGCTATTCTTTCCTCAGCCTTAGTTTCTTCTTCTAAGGGTAATATAGAGTTTTCCTATAGGTCTCCCATGATTGTTGTGAAGCTCAAATTAAACATTAGAGAAGAAAGCATCAAATAAATATGTTATGATCCTATCCTATTATCTTATTTTCTTGAACTCAATGTTTTCTGTTGTTACAAAGCATCTGAATACTAACAGGATACCAATACCTTTAAATTCTCAGCTCCTTTTTAACAGAACCTCCCATTCCTTCAATGTTAAACCTTAATATTCTTATTTTATTCATTCTAGATTCTGACTGTAGCTTCTTCAGTAGCTAAAATTAGAAACAGCTAAAAGATAGCACTTTGGAATTTTCTATGCATGTCTAGAGTTTTGTTTTCACTATTGTAATTTGTAAGTCTAATATTTCTTATTCATTTACACTTAGGGCTAGGTAATGGACCTATGATTTTATTGTTGTAGAGAAATCCAAGTGAAGAAACTTCTCCAAATGCAGGCTGACATATTCTTTGCAACATATAGCCTTAAAAATTTGCCTGGGACATTGAAAAGTTAAGTGATTTGTCCAGAGTCACTCAGATGGTACGTGGCAGAGAGTCAAGTCTTCCTAATTCCAAGGCTAATTCTTCATCTACTGTATTATACTGCTTCTCATTTTTAAAATTACCTCTTCAAAATATTCTTATATAAGGGCTATTTGACACTTAAGAGTTCTTTTAGCCAGTTTTACTAGAAATATTTTTGCTGAAATAAAACAAATGGAAACTCCAAAAAGTTTCAGCTGTGTGAAACAAAAAGTTCCAGGAAGTCCAAATGAGGATTTGTTATAAGGTACAAGAAATGGCCCATTTCTTTACAAAACTCTGATGAGTTTCTTCCTAGTCATAACGTTAATCATAAAGAATTCTTAAGTATTGTTCATATAGCAGTCAATAAGGGCAAAGTTTTAGGAATTCAAAGACAATAATTCAATAGACCTTCCCCAGTTAGTTTCACTCTGTATATCTTCAAGTAATGTGCTAAGGCAGGGACAGAAATTCAAACATTGTATTGATGAGTCAACATATATATGTTTATATATGTACATACACAGATAAAAATACATACATGTATTATGTGTATATATATATATTATATGGTGATGGGGCTAGGTGTATATATAGATATACAGATATAGGCATACACACATATTTATATAAAATATAGAAGGTGATTGAGGATGAATATATACATACATATGTGTGGCTAGACAGGGAAACAAAGAGAGAGAGAGAGAGAGAGAGAGAGAGAGAGAGAGAGAGAGAGAGAGAGAGAGAGAGAGGTAGGTAGAAAGGTAGGTAGGTAGGTAGAGATTGGGAGTGAGTATACTAGAAGCTAGGGGATTAGTAACTACCCCATGTAAGAGGCAGCACTTGAGATTCGAAGGAAACTCCTAAAGATGTTTCTATCATCAGATTTTTAGGCTCTTAGGGAATGAAATTCAGGGAATGTTTGTTCTAAACTTTGGGATCTATTCATAGGAAAAGCTTTCGGCTAAGGTTCTTTTATCTTTCTATTGAATTATCTCCATTGCATTCCTTATTCCTCTTATTCCTCACTGAAATATAAAAGTAACCCTGAGTTCTTGAAGGTTAAGTACTTTTTCAGGTACTCTCCAAATTGAAAGGCTTCAGATATGGCATTGACATCAGACTACATGTCTATTTTATAATAAATAGTCTAGTTGCTTTTTCAGATGCTGTTCACCATGTTGGCCATAGAGTGATTACCTGGGATTGGCTATGCTTGATGTCTATCTACAAAGTTAGAGATAGACTTCAATCTGTGTCCATAGAGGAAGAACCTGTTTTGACAAAATTACATATATTTAATTTATTGAAGTATTAAATCAGAAAGGAAGGCAAAAGAGCAGAACCTTCAGGATATTGATTTGATTACCCAAAGCTGAGCAATCAACATTTTAAATACCTCCATACATATCATGCTATTAAGTACTTAGATGCCATATGGGACATAATCCTAATAATACAAATCCTATCCTTAAGGAGTTTATCATTTAACTGGGGAACAGAATACACAGAGAAACAACTGAAGAATACTTTTTGCAGAGCAACATTTCAAAATCTGCTAACTGATAATTTGAAAGATATGCTACAAAAAGATGTCAGCCTCATGGGTGAGTATTGTGGAGTGCACAGAGATTATATTGAGAAATTCTGAAGAGATCAGGCCAGGATGGTGAAGTAAGAAACATTCAGTCTACCAACTACCCTTTAAATGACCAAAGAGGTACAAAATTGTCTCAAAGTGAATACTGGAGCAGTAGAACCAACAGAAGAAGGAATGAAGTAGTGCTCGAGTCCAAAACAACATGGAGCTAGATCAAAAAGGACTTCTCTTACTGGAGTATGAGAAGACAGTGCTGAGCAAGCCTTGGGGGGACTCACAAGCAATAGAACAAGAAGCAGGGGAAGAACACAGCTGACTTCCAGCTTTAGCAGGGCAAAAGCAGAAACCAACACAATATAGAACAGGCAAAAGTGGGAGGAAAGCAACTCTGCATAGTACAGCCAGAACAGAAGCTGAGCATGAACCAACACAGGCAGCAGTGTGAGGAACTCAGCTTGACAAGATAAAACCTTGGTGGAATTGGGAAGAACCAAACTTGAACCAGATGAACTGAACAGCTACAAACCTCTACATAGTAGATCAATCAGCCCGCCTCTGCAGAGTGTTTGGTCTGAAACTGAGATAGCTGAGCTAATCCCAGGTATAATACAAGTATGAGGCAGTATTTAGCTCCAAGGAATGCTTCAGCATTTAGACAAAATCAAGGGAAAAAAATAAAATGAGCAAAAGACAGAGAAAAAGACTACCATTAGAAAAATAATTCAACAAGAGAAATGACCAAAATATAATCTCAAAAGAGGACAGCAATACAAAAGTGTGTGAAGCCTCAAAAGAAAATAGGAAAGGATGTCAAGCCCAAAATGAACCTCTGGAAGAACTCTAAAAAGACAGAAAAACAAGTAATATGAAACTAAGAAGAAAAATAAGAAAAGTAAATGGTTGATAGAAAAAAATCAATAACTTAGAACAAAAAGTTACTGACAAAAACAGTTCCCATAAAGGAAATGCAATACCTCAAAAAGAAAAAGAATTCCATAAGAAAGGAAATACAAAGTCTCAATGAAGAAAATGACTCCCCCAAAATTATAATTGAACAAATGGAAGCTTACGACTTCAAGAAGCAATAAGAAACAATAAAACAAATTCAAAAGAATGGGAAAAAATTAGAAGAAAATTTGAAATCTCTCACTGGAAAAATAATTCACCTAGAAAATAGATCCCAAAGAGTTAATCCAAGATCACTGGACTGCCTAAAAGTTATGATAATAATAAAAAAAAGAACCTAGACACTATATTGAAAAAAATTAACAGGGGAAACTGCACTGATATTTTTGAACAAAAGAGAAAAATAAAAATGGAAAGAATTCACCAATCACCTCCTGAAAGAAATCTAAAATTTTAAAATCCTAAGACAAATTCCAGAAATGCCAAGTCAAGGAGAAAATACTATAAGCAGTCAGAAAAAAAACAAACCTATTCAAATATTATGGAACCACAAACAAGTTTACTTAGGACCTAGCAGATTCTACATTAAATGAACAGAAGGCATGGGATATGATATTTCTCAAGGCAAAGGATCTAGGACTATGAACAAATATTGTCTATCCAGGAAACTGAGCATAATACTATATATAGGGGAAGAAATGGGCATTTAATAAAGTAGAGGAATTCTAGGCATTCTTGATGAAATAACCAGAGCTAAAAAAAAAAATTCAGTGATCAAATTTGACACTCAAAAGTAACAGAAAAAGGTAAACAGAAAAAGCTCAAGGTAATCAGTGGGGTTAAACTAATCACATTTTTGCCTGGGTAAGTGGTAACTAGGATACTTAAGATTTCTACAGGTATAGGGATACCTAAAGTATTTAATATACTGAAAGTAAACATTGGATACAATGGGATTAAATTGATTACATTCCTTGCATGGGGAAATATAGCTAGAATACTTAAGATACTTATGGTATAAGAAATATTTAAGATACTTAAGATACTTAAGATACTCTAAGATAATCAAGGTAAACAATGGGGTTAAACTGATTATATTACTAGTAACTAAGATGCTTAAAATAGCTATAATACTTGAAATACCTAGAGTACTTAGGATACTTAAGGAAGTGAAGATACTTAATAACTTTATTACTATTAGGTCAGTGAATAGAAATATATATAGACAGAGAGCATATAGTAAGATAAATATTAAGGGGGAATAAGAAAGAGGAGTGTACTAGGAAAAGAGAAAAGGAGAAAAATTAGGGGTAAATCATCTCACATGAGGAGACATGAAAGAATCAATACAGTGGAAAGAAAAATGAGTAAGAGGTGGTAACAATGTTTAAACCATACTCTTTATTGGAGATATGAGAGTAAAGAATTGACCAGGGCAAGGCATTTACTCTTGCATTGTTTCCTTTATTCTGCTGTAGAATCAAAGGTCTATTTGATAGCCTCGGAGTTCCCATGTAGGTCTAGAGTCTAGAGGACCTTCATGGGAACTCCAAGGCTATCAAATTTAACTTCCTTGTTATGCAAATAAGCAGTGTAAAGTTCAGTAAGATTAAGTAGTTTGCCCAAGTTACACAAATAGTAACTGAGTCAGGATATGAACCCTTGAATGCTTATGGAGCATGTACTATAGAGACAAAGTGAGGGAAAGAATTCTAGGAAACTGGCACAGAAAAATACTTCATAATGTCATACCACTAATCAGTAATGGAAAAAGAATCAGAACGTGAATTTTTTGTCTTCTTATCTAGGGCTCTTTCTACTAAGCAATGTTATCTGATTGATGAGGTTGACATTTTTGTAAAGAAGAATATCACCTATGGCAATGATGGTGAGCCTATGCTATAGATGTTAAAGACGACACACAGAGCACACTCTGTGGGCACACAGCCCCCTTATCCCCTCTCTAGTTTATTACTAGAATGGCAGGGAGACTTGGGCAGAGCTGTTCCCCTCCCCCTCTCCACTGTACCTGATGACATTTTTTTCACATCCCCTCCCCTCTACCCAGTAGCCTAATGGGAGCTCATAGTGGGTAAGGTGGGCTGCTTACAGGTGGCAGAGCTGGAGAGGATTGGTGCATTTGGGCCATTCACTTCCTCTTCTTCACCTGCGCTGAGGACATTACTCACTTCACCTGCCCCTCTATCCAGCAGCCTAATGGGAGCACTTCCTCCCTCCCCTGTGTGGGGTAAGAAGGAGGCACAGCACCTGGTCTCTTGGGGGGAAGGAGCGGCACAGCACTTGGTCTGGGGATGGGGTGGGGATGGGGCCTGGCACTCCATCTCTAAAAGGTTCACAATCACTGACCTATGTGTTTCTACAACAAACAAATCTCTAAGAAAGCTTCAAGATATTCCCAGCTATGATCTCTCTCTCTCTCTCATATGATTATTACTTTAAATAATTCCCAAGAGTTTTGTAAATTACATTATATTTATTCAAGGGAAAGAACCCTTTGGGACTATTTCAAAACCGTACATACAGAGGTGACACTATAAAGAACAGAATCTAATGAGTTTCAACTGAAGTTCTGGAAAAAAAAAAAAAAAAGCTTAATTGTGCCAGAATCAGTAAGTGTGGTGCCTTCTGTGTGTATCACAGGACAATGACACATGCTTGTCTCTCTTTCTGGTACTGTAGACCTTCCATGAGTTCTACAACTAATAATTTTATATTTAGAAGATACTATGTGATTATAAGTAGTCATTAAGATATTAATCATTATTAATATTAATAAAAGTGATAATTTAAAATTTACAAAAGGTCTATAATTTTATATTAAATACTTAGCATTTAATTTAGTATCTCAAATTTAGTATTAAAATTTTTACCACTTGAAACTTTACTAGTAGTAGCTAAATATTTATTATACTTCAGGAAAATTTAATAATCTAATTCCTTATTCCTATTAAAAGGGGATAAAGGACAGTGTAATATACCTTGCATAAAATGGAATTAAAATCAAAGTGAGGTAGAATTTAGAGTAACAATACCTTGCCACCCTTGTGTTGACTTGTAAGGCCCAGAAAAACTAGATACCAGGGCATAGAAGAGCTGGTAAATGTGTTTTCTGAACTAGTGTCAATGTTCTCTCAATTATAACAACTTCAAATGGTCTTCAACATTAAGAGTCTAACTCTAAGGCATTAATACAGATTGTTTTACATTTGTGACACATTTCCATGCCCCTCAAGACTGATTATCATATTAAATGAAATAATAGAATACTTTTTGAGTCTTGGATATAAATTGGAATAATTCTACATTCTGACCCCACTCTCTTTCTTTCCAATTTAATGGTATATCTGTATAGGAATGATATGCAGGGGAAAAAATAAAAGCAAAAATAATCTAGATATGGTATCAAAAGTTTTGTTGTGAAATGTTTTCTACTTATTATCTCTAGCCCTTTATATAACCTGTCTTGCTTCTACCAACTACTGAATGAGGCTCATATTTCTGTTAGTTACCAGAGCGACATATAAAGAAATATTGAATTATCACAAATTGGAACTAGACCTCTGAGGTAATGTAAGACCTCCTCTTAGCAGAAACATGCCGCAGATGAAGCACTTCTCCACTGGGTGCAACTTGCCCATGCTACTCCATTTGAATTTGACTCTGTAAATTATACTCCTGGCATCATTTGATACTAGCTGAGGCCAGAATTATTCTAGCTTCCAGAGAGAGAAAACATCTAAAGGGAGACAGACATACAAGATTTAAAAGCAAAACAAATATATCTAATTAGTAACTTATCTTTAAAATTGTTTCCCTAGATTTCTACAGGTAAGGAAATTGTTCATATAAATCTTGCAAAAAGATTAATTTCAACTGAATTGTTAAGAAGATAATGCAAAACTTCCTTAAGAAAACTGTCTCCTTTTTAATGTTGAAAAAACAAACCACACAATGAGACCACTAATGAGCCATTAAATGTTATAAAAACTAGTGAGAATTTTAATACAATATTAAAAGATATTCATTACAATTTATCATTTAAATTATTCTATTCAATTTTGATTTCCTGAGGTCTAAAAAAGGGTTGTTTTTTACTGACAGAAGAGGTCATCAAACTGATTACCAAAACAGATGATTTCATGATTTATATACTTCAGATAAAAGAAATCTTTCTTAGCACAATTATCTGAAAATAAAAACTTTAAAATCATCCACATTAATTATTGGGGCCCAGTTTTTATTATAACATAGTTCAACTATTTTCCATCAATGCTATTTTGAATTTCTGCTTATAAAAAAATCAGTTCAAGAAAAAGATTGTGTTCCAGCTCTGAAAAATCTGAGCAATTCAGAAATTACTCACTTTTTAAGGAGCTTATGATGTTCTCTGGCCTTAAAGCTAAGGGTCTATTTCAGGCCTTTATTTTTCAAGTACTTAAGAAATTCCATAACAACATTAAGGAAAGGAATTATAAAAAAACATTTATCATTTAATAAAATGTTTTTTAAGTTAGAAAAGACCAGACATATCACAAGTTCAATAGTTGGATAGTTTTCTTTTTAAAAAATTATTATAGGATCATGGCCTAGAACTGGGAAGTAGTTCCATTCCTTTATATGACAAATGGTAAAAATAAGGCTGAGGCAGATTAAATGACTTTGGACAATTATAGAGGCAATAACATCAAAAATAAGATTGGAACCTTTCTCAGTGCCAGTGTCCTTTTCGCTGTACCATGCTGCCATATTTAAGAGTATGATCCCATTCACCAATTTCATGGAAAAAGTCTAGAGCAGGGGTTGGCAAAGTATGGCTCTTGAGCTATATCTGGCTCCACCTCCTGACCTGCCAGTCCAGGCAGAGCCCCAGGATGTGCCCCAGGGGGCCCTTCAGCCCCTGCCCCATGCTTTCTGCCTCCATCCTCTTCCTTCCCCAGGCATTTATGGCTCTCACAGCCAAAAAGGTTGCGGACCATTGGTCTAGAGGAACAAAATGAGTAAGCTCTTTTTGTAGTCAAATGGTCAAGAAGTCCAAGAAGTTGTCCTAGAAACTAGAACTATATGATAGTGGTTTTTTAAAATTTTTTTAAATTTGTATTATTTTTAATTTTTTTAATATTATCTTAAGCTTAATTTTCTTAGGCAAAAATAACCAAATAATTTCTAGATGTTTATCTATTATTATGTCAAGAAGTTTTTCTTTGGTTTTATTGGTTCAACATTAGACTATTTTTCTGAATTTCAGATTGACTTCAGAATTCAAGACTGTTCTTTATGAAGGCTAAATGACACACTGATAAAGTGAAATTTTAAGAGTCAAGAAAGCACATATAAATATGGCCTCTAAGCTAGCTCCAGGACCTGGACAAGCAATTCAACCCTTTATGTGTCTCAAGCAATCCCCAATACTTATTTTATGAGCCAATGACGATTGACTTGGGGTCTTCTAAACCAGGAGTTCACTTGACAAAATCAATCCTTATCTACTATTCATTCATAAACAAAGCATTAGGAAATGTGAAAGTGACAGAAAGAGTACTCTTTAGAACATCTTTTTCTATGCCATCTTAAGTTCTATCTTCTCTATCAAAGTTGTTATTTTTTTAAGATAAACTTTATGAACAAATTAACTCTTCAATCTTACTCTTTAAAACAGGACATTTTCCATGTATGTATACCTTCTGGATTTTTGCTAGTACCTCCATGATTCTTGTGTAATAACCATAAATTTAAGATCATAAGATCACAAATTTGAAATTAAAGGGATCTTTAGGGTCATCCAATTCAATCTCCTAATATTTTAGTATTTAACTACACATCATTTAAAGAAGAATTGTATCTGGGTTTTGGGGGCATGGAAGAAAGGAGGGATATTGCAATAAATAATGTTTGTGATTTCAATGTACTCAGTAGATTTCTACATACCTTGCCATCAGCAGACACATAATGCTGTTCCCACTGATACCAGGTAGATAATTTTGAAAAAAAAAACCCTTTTCTATATTTAGTGTCTTGTTTAAATTTTCCATACTTCCCTTATAGCAGTAATGTTGCCATTTTCTAATAACAATTAGCATTCATAGGGTGCTTTAGGATTTTAAAAAATATTTTATATTTTCACAGACTTGTAAGAATAATTTTTAATTTTAATTTTTAAAAATTTAGAGTTGCAAATTAGCTTTCTCCTGCCACCTTCCCTCCCTCACTTCCCTTATGTAACCTTAGGTCACCTCTCTCTCTAAGTATGAATTCTTTCATCTATTTTCCCTAAAAATAAAACAGGGTTTTATGATACTGGAACATTTTCAGGCAGTTTAAATGCTTTGCAAGTGAGAAGTGCTATCACAACAATATTTTTATTCTATCCTTGATGAATATTAAAGACTTCTAATAATGAAATATTAATAATGTGCCTTTGAAACATGTTGAAAGTATCATAATGATGCAATGTGGTATTTAAAAAAAAAGGAATAGAGTATCAGATTTGTAGTCAGAAGACATTGGTTTGAATCCTGACTATTATTTACTAGCAGTATGACTGTAGATATCCTATAGTATTCCTGAAACTCAAAATCAACATCTGTAAGATGAGGCCACCAAGGGCCTTTCTTCTAAGACTAAATCCTATCATTCCCTATCACAAGCTGCAGCTTTGTTTTATAGTAATGGGATTTTTGACCTCTTAAAATCTGCCACCAAAATAGCTACAGATCTTTTATTCATTTGATAAATATTTTTTCAAACTTGCTTCTTGCCTAAGTTTGGTTATGTTAGATATTGCCTTAATTTGGGTTAGCATTTTCTTTTAGCAAGTATATTTTGATGAGTTCTTAGACTTTTATTTAGCACATAACACGCATCTTTATTATTGTTTTTTAGCTAATTAGTACTCTTAGCTTCTATCTTTTGCTAAGCAATTCAGTCATATTCTTTAATAAACCAATTTTTAAAATGAAATAGCCTCACTAGGGGGGCATCTGGGTAGCTCAGTGGATTGAGAGCCAGGCCTAGAGATGGGAGGTCCCAGGTTCAAATCTGGCCTCAGATACTTCCCAGCTGTGTGACCCCTAGGCAAGTCACTTGACCCCCATTGCCTAGCCTTCACCACTCTTCTGCCTTGGAGCCAATACACAGCCTCACTAAAAATTACAAAACTAGAAGGCATAGGTCACAAAGATCTAATCCCTTCATTTTGTAGATTAAGGAATTCAAACCTAAGAAACTAATAAGTTAGTTATTGCATAATACATACTAGTCTTTTACAGAATTAGAATATCCCTAGACCTTTTGAATTCTGGTAAGCTGAGGTTTTTGGCTGCATGCTCTGCCTTTAATGCTGTTCATCTGTAAAAATTGCTATGAACCCAATCATCTTGCATCAGAGTAGTTCATATAGATAGATATAAGAAACAGCTATCCTCCTTTGGTTAACATTATTCCAAGTTTGAGAATTTGAAGGACTCCTGAAAGTAATTGCATTTTACCTGGATTTTTTCTCACCTTTATCATTAACAGTGCTGAGAAAGCTAAAAATTTTACTCTTGGCACAGGTTTGGGATGAAAACCTTGCAAAATCGGCTGAGGCGTGGGCTGCCACATGCATTTGGGACCATGGACCTTCTTATTTACTGAGATTTTTGGGCCAAAATCTGTCTGTACGAACTGGAAGGTAGGAGGCAGTTTCACTGATATAATTCATCCACATGAATTTATTGTTTACAAAACTCCAGCTTGAGCAATACCAATTGTTCATTTAACAAAGAGTTTTCATTTTGTTCAACTATAAATAAATCACTTTGTCTTAGTGAAGCCAATTTTTCTTTTCATTCTAGGAAGTTACAAACCCTTGTGAGCATGAAAAGCTAAAACCTTCCCTCTACCTCAAAACCACCTACTAAAATTTTTGTAGTGGTCAGCCTTATACATCCTCCATCCCAGATGAGCCAGGGAAATTCCTTAGCTGCTACTGACTCCATGATCATGGCTTGAAGTATGTAAGAAAAGCCCATTTTTAAGGAAAGGAGTTGCATAATTCAGAACTGGCAAAAACTATGACAAGATTATTATGGGTGTGAGTCATCAGACCATCTTCCTACTCCCCCCCCCTCCACACCAACTCCTGCCAGTTCCTTCTCCCTTCACTGACTCTGTTTCAACAAGTTTGCCTAGCCTGGAAATGCTCAATTACATGAATATGATTGTCTATGTACCCACTGCAAAATGTTGTCCAAATGCACTATCTTTAACTTAAAGTTTGAGAATATGTAAAAAAAGAAAAAAAAANTCTCCCATAGTTTTTTTGTTTTGTTTTGTTTTTATTTTTTGTAATGCTGCTTTCTCCCAGTTCTCCTTCTACTTCTTTGGTTGTTGCTAATTAGTCTTATTCACTGTGTAACAACTCACTTCCTATCTCCTAAATATGAGCGTTCCCCAAGATGCTACTTACTTCTCTTCTGTATACCCACTTTAAATGGTGATCTCATAGGCTATAATTATGATCTCTGAAAAGAAAATCTCTAGATTTATATCAAGCCCTAATCTCTATCTAGCTACTAGTGCTACATCACCAACTGCCCATTAAATTTTTCTAGATGGTTATTTTTTAGGCATCTCAAACTTCTTATGCCCCAAAAGACTTACCCTTCTCCAAATTTTCTTATTTTTCATTTCTGTTGAGAGCATCACTATCTTTCTAGGAACTCACAATCATAACTTCAGAGTCATCTTTGATGGTTCCGTTATTGTCATACTTCATATTCTATCAATTATCAAGTTTTACCTTCTACCTAGAAATAATATTTTTCATCCATACTTCCTTCTTTCCACTCATAGAACCGCCACCATATTTCAGGTCCTCATTATCTCTCAACTGGGCTAGAGCAAATATTTGCAAATTGTTTTCACTGCCTTTGGTTTCTCTCTTCATTCAATTATCATTCAGTGTCTAATGAGTGCATGTACTTTGCTTCATGTCAGAAATGCAAAGATAAGAATAAAATAGACTCTGCTTTAAAAGAGCTTACCTTTGATCTGGGAAGATGATATGTATATACAAAGAATATCTGGAGAAATTATGAAAGATGTAATGTAGAAGGTGATATTTGAACTAACTTTTCAGAGAAAATAGGGATCCTAACATTCTCAAATTGACCACATGCACAAATATCCCACCACATTAATCTTTTTCTCAAGAATCTTTAGTTGTGTACTATTGCCTCAAGGATAAAATAAAAACTCACTTTGACATAAAAAGTCCTTTAGACCAGCAATGCCAAACATGGCTGCCACCACAAATGACCTAAAACAATCAATGTGGCTGAATCAGTTGAAAATGTAGTTGGTAAATATTTAACAAAATAAATAAAAACACAGTAAAACATAAATAATGTTACTGTGTGGTTTTCTAAGTCAATATGCAGCCCACAAGGATCCTTACACATGACTTAGTGACCTCCATTTTTATTTGAGTTGGACAACACCTCATTAGAATCTCCTACCTACTTTTATGGTCTGTTTCACATTACTCCACTTACTCTACGTTCCAGAAAAACTAATTTCCAGATACTTGCTGTTGCCTAAATTTAACATCTCTGACCTGTGTATCTCTGTACAAGCTGGATCCATATTAAGAGTATGCTATTTCTTCACCGTCACCTCTTAGAATCTTTAACTTCAATTAAGCTTTATAACAGTTGTACCTTATTCTATCAAAAGATTTTCCTGGTCTTCCTGGTTGTTCATTAGTGATCTATCCCTTGATTATTTATATTGTATTTATGCATTCAAATTTTATATTCCCACAGAACTTGGTTTCAATTCTACTTGAAAGTAGTCTATATGCCTTTAACGACAAAGTAGGTGCTTAATGAATACTTGTGGAATTAAACAAGGTATCTTTCAAGGCCCCATTATCTCTTCCAGTGATAAGGTAACATTTGTTTTATTGAAATGACAACTAAGTAGTACTGCTTTAATATAATTCACAGTCTTGTTGAACAGCAATATTGTTCAGAGTTTTGTGGATTTAGAATTGGAAGGGAGGGACTTCATTCTCATTCCCTCATTTTACAAATGAGTAAACAAAAGACCCAGAGAGACTGAGTGTCTTGCTCAAGGTCACACAGGTAATAAGTTATAGAGATGAGACAAGTTCTCTGATTTTAAACTCAATATCCTATACAAATTAAAATAAATTACCTTATTAGGGTTAAAATGCATATATATTTCCTCTAAATCATGAAAGCATATGGATCCACATACATTTCTTTTAAGTTTTAGATCCCTTTTAATCTGTCCCCTATATTTTCAAATAATATATAAAACCTGAACATTTTTATTGGCTCCTAGAAGGGGAAAAGGGCCATAACACCATTACTAAAAACACTGAAAATCACAGACAAAAGAGTATTTTTCTTTCATGCTAGAAGAGATATAAAAAATGTCTCTACTGGAACATGAGTTCAAGATTCAGGGGATTGTAGTAGTAGTTAAATAATTTATCCTTATGTTCAATAATCAGAAGAATTACCACTGCTTCTATCACAGGCCCTTTTTAGAGATAGCAGTGAATAGAAGCACCTTGACAGCAAGGATATTTCATTTTTTTTCTTTGTATCCCTAGCATTTAGCACCATTCCTGGCACAGAGTAGGTACCTGATGTTTGTCTTTTGGATTGAATTGAATTGAACCAACATGAAAATGTCTGTTCTATGTATATAAAAATGTTGACTGACCAGTAACACTGAGGCCTCATCTATTCCTAGTTTTCTCTGGGTCTATGGGTTGAGTGTTGGATTTCCTTGAATGCAGACATTTCATTGCTCTCTTTTATTATATTTTGGGTCCTGTTTCTTAAAGAACGAATATTACTTCCAGAAAAATATGAAAGTTATAGTTCTCAAAGAGAATACTTGAATGACTATTAGAAATATTGCAGGTTTAGAGAAGTCAAATGTTTCAAAATTCATGTAAATCCACAATGAAATGGAAGTAATTTTCCTGTGGGAGCAAGAAGGTTTAACTCAGATCTCTATGGTTCCTCTATTATTCTGGCTCGTTACGGCCAGAGATTTCAGGATAGACTAGGTGATGAAGTCTTGCAGTTAGGACACTTTCTAGAAACCTGACCAGATCCCATGCCCTTTCTCTTCAAGATGCTTGCTTATGGAGAAGCAAGAGCAGAGCCTCCATGACCCTAAAGACAGCAGAAGCTGGTGGCAGTGGCAAAGCAACCAGAGCCCCTAAGTACATCAGTCAAGATGTGTAAAGGCATAAGGGTGTTGGGTTTTTTCATTCATTCATTACAGAAGCATTTATATAATAAAGATTCATAGAGAAACAGTTTGAAAAACAGATTAGAGTAAGTAATGAGTAGAGAATCCAAGGTGAAGCTTATAGAGCAGTGATGGAAAACCTATGACACATGTGTCAGCACTGACACACATAACCATTTTTGATGACATGCAGCTGCACGAGGCTGCATACAGAGAAGTCTGGGGCTGCATGCCAAGGATGAAACATTTGCTGTAGTGTAGTGTAGACACTCTGTGCACTACAGATGACAATTCTACCTCTATTAAGTTAACTATTTTGGATTATTAAACATAGTTATATATTACAATTTTACATTTTTGTTATTTAAACTATAAATATCACGAAATTATGTTTTTTTTCTTGAAGTGCCACACCATCTGAGTTATGCTTGGTTTTTTGGTGAATTTTGACACACCAAGCTCAAAAGGTTTCCCGTCACTATTATAGGCTTTTTTGCAAAAGTCCAAAATAAAGGTCTTTAATAGAGCAGAGGTAGAGATTTTGCAAAAGTAAAATGAGAGGATTTGGTCATTGCTGTGTCATGAAAGGTTGGACAGAGAGATGATAACAGCAAAATTTTAAACATGGAACACTGGTAAATGTTGACACTGTTGACCAAAGTAGTGAATTTAAAAGGAGAGGGAAAGAAAGAGAGATCTGAGAAAGATAATAAACTCAGGTTTGAACATGTTACAAGAAAAGTTAAGGGTAAAGTGACAGGAACAACTGGGTGGTACACTTGGCACTTGGAGGGGAGGGAGTATGGCACACTGTCTCTGTGGGAGAGGAATGCCAGGTCTGGGGGGTAGGGTGGAGGCAGGGCCCAGCACTCCATCTCTAAAAGTTTCACCATCACTGGCCTAGCCTTTACCACTCTTCTGCCTTGGAACCAATACATAAAATTAATTCTAATACAGAAGGTAAGCATTTAAAAAAAACCAGTAAAGTTATTGATTCGGGAATCATCTGCTTATTTTTTCATTTAGTTAACGAAGTCTTCACAATTGCTTTCTTCTCTGAACTTTATAATTTTTAAAAAATATATCATTTAGATCACATTTAAAACACATTGCCTTTGATTTTCTACTGTTTCTGTCTTGTCTAATCTTTCCTACTAGATTTCAAATACCTTAAGGCCAGGGTACATGTGTGTTATAGCTTTGTATTCTCTGAAAAGTCTAGCACAATGCTTTGGCAGGAACAAGATATATGGTTGCTTATTGAATGAATGAAGGGACTTTAATCAATTCAAATGGCATTACCATGGTTAATAAATTTACAAAATAAAATATAGCTGTTAAATGAATTGTCAAATAGTATTTACTAAAAAAGAAAACAACACAAAAACTCTCTGTGTAGTTTGCTTTACAAAGCATGGTTTCATTACTTCATAGAACTTGCATTAGTGAAATTTAAAATATAAGCTCCTCAAAAATAGCCTCTGTTTCTTTATCTTTTATTCTCAGACCTTAGCATAGTATTAAGCAAAAGTAGGTGCTTAGCAAGTGATTGTTGATTGATTGGAGTTATTATAGTACTGGGTCACTATACTGGCTTTCTTGGGTTTAACTCCAATAAACTACTGTATCTGGAAAAGGTTAAATGAAAGCTTATCTCATTGTATTAAGACTCATTCATACATCTTTAAGGTGACCATATTACCTGAATATCCTTTAAACTAAGAAATCAAAAACATCAGTTGATTTAGTCAATTAAGCTTTTAAAAACCTCATCGGTTCAATATGACTAAAATGACAGTTCAGTTTTATCAAAAGGATCTATCAACTTTATATGAACACAACCTTAATTTGCTCAAACAAGAATGTGTACAATATCATACTCTTAAAAAAAAGTTATTAAAATACCAAAATGAAAATATGAGCTTTGAGGAGTATAAGAGAAGATTCGATCCTAAAAATAAATGAAAAAAAATACAGTCAATAACTCCTTTTTTCTTATTAAAATATGAATACTCATGGTATTTTTGTATGAGATTCCAAGTGCATGATATAGGGAAATATCAAGGGTTTCTGGGATATAGAAAGACAATAAATTTGATTTAATGAATTGTCAACTCAGTAGATAAGTAATGAAAAATTTACTGAGGTGTAGGAAAGCTATTACAACATAAAGTGAATTTATGTTCTGATTTTGAAGGCATGGACATAGTATATGCTTTAAGCTTTACAATGGACTGATTATTTTTAAACCTTTTATTCATTGCACTAAACATTGAACTACATTTTCTGCTACAGATCCTAGAAAACCCATAGAACCTTAAAATAAATTTTCCTCAACACCGTTCTGCTTTATATGTTAAAGACTAATCACATGTATTGCATTGTTTAGAAAGCAATCAAAATTCACATACAAATTTAAAATGCAACTGAGTAATGCGTAAATTTGTGGGGGTTTTAAGGAAACTATATTGATCCCAAAAAGATAAAATAAAAAGGGAAAGGACCTATGCACAAACATATTTTATAGCAGCCATTTTTGTGCTGGCAAAGAATTGGAAACTGAGGGGATGTCCATTAATTGGGGAGTGGTTGAACAAGTTGTGGCATATGATTGTGATGGAATGCTATTGTGCTATAGGAAATGATGAGGGCATGGTTTCAGAAAAATGTAGAAAGATCTGTGGGAATTACTGCAAAGTGAAGTAAGCAGAACCAGGAGATAATAATTGTCCACACTAAAAGCAATGTTGAAATGATGATTAATTATAAAAGATTTAGCTATTCTGATCAATACGATGATTCAAGACAATTTCAAAGGACTCATGATAAAAAATGCTGTCTCCCTCCTGACAGAGAACTAATGGAACATTTAGTACAGAGTCAGATTTATTTTTCTCATTTTCTTAATTTTTCTGTCTTTCTTTTAATATAGTTAACAAGGCAATATGTTTTTTATGATTTCACATACATAATTGATATTGTATTGCTTGCCTTCTCAATGGGGAAGGGAAAACAGGGAAGAATAGAATTTGGAACTCAAATATTTTTTAAATGTCAAAATAAATAATAAAAAAATTAAAACAGTACATTGGTTTTACTCAAAGGATAAGGCATTTAATCACCAAAGATTTGATCATGTAATATAAATACAGAAATACCTTTTGTATAAAGGTATGTGGTTTTCACACACAGACTCAGATAATCGGCCATAAATATTACTTTCATCAAGAAACTATCAAGTCATTTGGTAAAGAGATATGCACCAAAAAAACAAACAAAAAAACAAAAATAAAAATGCAAAAAATATGTTATTTCTCTGGCTTTATCAGTCTTCTGAGAATTAAATTAATAAGCTGAGTTTAGATAAAGCTGAGGAAAAATTGCATTGGTTCCTCAGAAACCAGGCTTCAATGCTTCATTATGGGAAAAGATATTGGTTTGGCAAGCCAAAAAATAAGCTCTGGCAAGTTATACTGAGGTAGAAAGGATTTGAACATTGAACTGGTTATGGAGAGAATGCCCATTGTCCAAGGACTAGACCATTTAAGTTCAGAGAGGTTTGACTCCAAATTGATCACAGAATTAAGAATTTTTGACCACAACAACAAAGTACAAGGAATTGTATAGTTAGAATTATCTTGAATCACTAAAACAACATTACCCAAACTTCCTTTCTGTATTACCCATAATTCCATTTGCCTTTCGTATATACCTGTGTCTTTACGCCTATAATTTGGGTTCACTCTGCCACGCCCTCTCTCTTCCACATAAAGTGAGTGGGAAACGTTCTCTGTGTTCTCTAGCTCTCTAGTTAAATATTAATAAATCTGTATAAATATTATACTTTTGGAGATATTGAATATTAATTTTAAAATCCAAAGAATTACATTTTATGCTGGAGGATCCATAAAAACAACAATTTTATTAGAAATTCTTTTTGTGGTATCAAAAAGTAAACTACCTAGGGTGTCTATCAATTGGAAAATGACTGAACAAATACTAGGATATGACTATAATGTTAAAACATTGCTCTATGAGGAATAAAGGAGAAACTTTCAGAAAAAGCAAGATTTTATGAACTGATTCAGAATCAAAAGTAAATCAGAAACAAAACAGCAATTTACACAATAGAAAACAACATTATAAAGATAATTTGAAACATAATTATGATTGATATCATGACTGACAATTCCAGAGTACTGATGGGGAAAATAGCATCATCTTTTGATAAGGAAGTAAGGGATTCAAGATACAAAATAATAATAAATTTTTGGACATGACTGACATGAGAATTTATATATATATATATATATATATATATATTTGTTCCATGAATTCTTTTTCTTTTTTTCTTTTCTTTTTTTCAGTGTTGGTATGGAGAGGATAGGTGAGAGTAAGAAAAAAGGTGTGCTTATTAATTGAAAAAATTTAGTAAAATTTTAAAATGCCATTTTTAAATAGAGCAAGCAGAAGAATCAGGAAAGGGGAGGAAAGAGAAGCTGCATTATCATCTGCCAGAGATCTTCTCTCTCCAATGGCCTCTCTTTTGAAGTGTCTAAAGTAAGCAGACTCTGCCACTTGAGAAAGTGAAAATATTTATTGTGGTCACTAAAATAAGCATCCCTTAAAAAACCATTAAAACTTCCTTGTGGTAATACTTAGGCAACCAAGAATTGAGAGACATAGTATCAAGTGAGATTCTCTCAAACTTGCCAACTGTCCAGGATTGGCTGGGATTTCTTTGAAATCTTGGAGAAATTATCATTTCCTAAGGGCATCCCTCCTCCCCACCCCAGAATTCTGCTAGCAGCTATATGGTATTACCTTGTTCTTATTCCTGGGAGGCTTTGCCTTCTTTAGGGTAGTGGCCCATTTCATTGTTCCTCCATTTATTCTTCTCTACCACTGACTCCTTCCTTTCAGTTCACAAGAGTAGAGAAAATCTTTAGTTTTCCAAATTCTGAAGATGTGAAATCATAAAATCTTAGTCTCAAACCTGGAAAGAACCTTAAAGGTCATTTATTCTAACTCCCTCCTCTTTATAGGTGAACCAGCTGAGGCCTAGATAGATGAACAGATCTGCCTAAGGGGAAATTCTTCACAGAACCCAAAGGGTGGTGCATTTCCTTCTAGGTCAAAAAGTCTATAGAAGTAGAAATAGTTAGTTACTTCACATGGACTGTAGTTTAGATTATCACTACCTATGCTAGTCCAGGGACACAGTTTCTTAACAAGGATTATATATATTTTAGTGCTGATCACACTTTTGTGTGCTATGTATATTTATATCAGGCTGAAATAAGCTAATACATTTATTAATGAGTCAATAGACAGCATAATATGAAAAAATGAGAGGAAAAAAATGAAAGTTTTTCTTAACTACAATAAGAACTTTGGAATGTCAGAAGAAAGTTGAAAATATATAATCCCCCAATTTAAAATGTACCCATACTTGATTTCTAATATAGAATTGGTTTTTATACCTTATTGAGACACATTACTGCTGTTTCCACACCTCATTTTCTCTTCTAATAGTAAAGCCTTTAGTTTCTTCTTTTTTAAAAAGAACTTTTGCCAAAATTTACTGGCAAGTTGTTTATCATTGCCTCTGGAAAATTAGAAGTAAAAAAGAAAATTTTATTACTATTTTAGTAATGGAATATCTATTTAATTAATCTCTATTGATCTTTGAATTGCTATGATTTTGATTCTAAACCTATGGAAGTATCTTTCCCTTTACATAAAATAAGTATCATTTGAAACCTTAGCGCTCATTTCAACTTTTGAAATAGATGAATTCCCTAAACCTCAAGGTACTTCATAATAAATGTACTGTTTAACTCAGGTTTCAAAACAGGAGAAGAAAGACAACTGTTCAATTCCTAAAATGGTTACATACCCACCACAAGGGAGCCAACAACATGTCCCTGTGATTCCATCCCTCTCTACCATTTCAGGGGAATTAATGGTTTGGGAGATCCCAAATAATGTAGATAGGAGCCCAGCATTATTAGGGAAGGCCATCAATTGGGACAGGGACTGGAACACCTACTCTTAAGCTCCTTTAGATGCAGTCTTTTGAAGAGAATCCTTCACAATGCCTCACTAGATGCAAACACATAGTAGGCATTCAATAAAGATCTATTGGTTTGGATTGGAATGGATTCATAGCTCATTTAGGACCAGTTAATATGAGGTTTCTGAAAAAGCTAAGTCTGAGCTTTCCTTTTGGACAGATTAAAACTATACTTTTGTACTTTGACTATGTTTTTTGATAAATTAAGACATAAAGCAAAAATTTAAAGAAACCAAAGAGAAATTACTCCAATATTTTAATTATCATTGCTTAATTATTCATTTGAAACTCTGGTATATTCTTTAAGTATTTCTAGTACATTAAAAAAGAAGCATTAGTTATTGAAACTTATTTCTCTTCACTCATCCTATATTCCATTAGAGTGTAATTTCTTTAAGGAAAGGGGCTGAGTTTTTTCATTTTTTTTTCATGGTATCCCCTGTACCTATTATAGATAAGGTCTAGCCAATATTTGATGTTTGTTTATTTGAATTTATTAGCTGTTAGTCACATGGGTAAAGCACATATTAGTTTAATTAATTGAGTAATAAAATAACAAACTAGAGCCTATCAGACATATTTGTTGAAATAGAAATGTTGGAAAGACATATTGAATACAATTGATTTTCATAAAGACAATTCAGTGTCCTTAACAAGTTAATAGGCAATATTTTTAACACTCTAGAAAACTGATCTCATCCCTTGGTCCCTGACAAACCCTACCCCAGGACAGCCCTGCTTCTAATATATTCCAAGATTGTTTGTTGTATGGCTGTGTCTAAATATAAATACAGACCATAGCCATCTATCGGTAGCAAAGCTCCATAACCTTTTTTATGTCACGGAGTTCTTTGAAAGTCTGGTGAACCCTACAGACCCTTTCTCAAAATATTGTTTTTTAATGCATCATATACATAGAATTACAAAGAAAAGCAAATGTATTGATATAATTATCAGTATTTTACGAAGAGTATTTTCATAGGCTACAAATTAAACATCCCTGGCTATAGTTTAATAAATTAGATTTTAGACTTGAAAGACTTATCTGAGACAGAGTTTAAGTGACTTACCTATGATCACACAAATCTTAAGTATCAGGATTCCAATGCATCTCTTCCTAACTCTAAACCAATAATCTCTCTATTATGTCATACTGCTTCTTAATTATGTCTCAAAGCTACCAAAATGTTTAGGTGTCCCCAAGATGAGTATTAGAATGGAAAATATCATCCTATCCAGATATAAAATACAGTTCATTTGCCTACAATCACAATGGTCTAGGTGTGGCAATGTTTTTGCCTTTGATCTCCTCATGGTTAAAACAGTAATGAGAATATCTACTATGAAGAATTACTTCACCCCAAGAAATAGATAGACTAATGAACTGAGAGAATGACCAGTGAAGTATAGGTCTGACCCAAAAAATCTTTTCTTAAGTGATCTTTATAATGATAGAATCATCTTTCTCACAAGATACAATTTCCTATGTATAAAGATACTTACATATAGGAGTGAGTCATTTTTGGATCAAAGGAATTTTAATATACCTTTTTGATCATTTCTATATTCTCTCCAAGGATAATAAATTGAAAGTTTTTCCAAACAGGAAACTGTTGGTATTTCCGGAAATGTCTACCTCTTAACTTCCTGGAAAAGGCACTAGTAAGTTAAATGTCTATGAGCAATCCTATATAAAATATCAAATTCAAATATATTTCAAAGTGAATGGAAGAAGAATAACTGAGATACTCTACTTTTCTTAAGTTGAAAAGTAAAATCTGCTTCATGAATATTATGGTAGCAAAGGAAAAAAAGTCTGTATTTTCTCTTTACAACCCATGAGTCCTATTTCTCTTGTTTATAATAATTAATTATGCATTATAGTTACTGCTAGAATTACTAGACTGAAGAGACCTTTTACATATACTTGCCTTCCTTAGAGCTATCCAGTCAGAAGTTGGAGGACCAATTGTTGTGTATGCTGTAATGGGAACTCTTTTTATGTATGGAGCAGCCTAAGATGCTTTTTAGGTTCCTTCTATTTCTTCATTTCTGTGATTCGAGATGATCTAACCATAAAGTAATAAAATGTTTCTGAGTGATGCTCACTGGAAGAACTGTAAACTGTAGAGCCTGTTCATAAATGATATTTCTCCATCAGTTTTTTTTAGGTTGCCTATTCCTAGATAATTTTCCAGGTCATTTATGTCCAGCAGATTTTAGGGAAGGACTTTGAGGGGAATGTGGCAATTTCCTCTGTACTGTGACTAGTAGTCTTTTGTAGTCTTCATGGATGTTCAAAGTTTCAAACAAGGAAACTGGGCCAAGAATTCAATATGATTTAACTCGGGGTTAGGAGTGATTATATTTTTGCTTTGGGGCCACTAATTCAGAATAAAAAAATCAATTGAGAGCTACACATATAATTTAGGTTTATACAGAGGGTAGTTTTTATTTATTTATTTTAGGGAGAGAAAAATAAAGTATCCCACTAATTTGATTCTAAAATCAGAAAAAGGACACAGAATCACAGCTCTATAGCCAGAAAGGGCTTCAGAAGTTATCCAATATAATCCTTTGCTTTTACAGATAAGGAAACTGAGGCCCGGGTGGTTAAGAGGGTAAAAGTCATACAGATAATAACATGATGGGCCTTATTTGAATTCAGATCCTCTGTATGCTGATGGATTGCCTTCAGGATTGTATATCTGATGTCATCTGTGCATATGAGGCTCAGGAGAGTGTGGAACTGTCTTCAAAAACCCTGTTTGAGGAAAAGAAAAGAAATCAAGCCATTGTTTATCCACAAGAGGACAGTGTTTATCAGTGAAATGATAGAGAAACACATTATCCACCCCCACTCATCCCACATAAGGCACAAAAGATGCTCAAGGGGTTGGTTGTATGAGGAAACCAATTCTAGTAATAGCATACATTTACACAGGTCTTGTGCAGAGAATACTAAACATGAAAGACTCAAACATTTGTACCTAGTAAGAAGTTTTATTATTTCAACCTTCTAATTAGTATCCACAGAGAAGGTGATTGTTATTGCTGGCTCCGTTACATCTGTAACCTTGACAAACCGGCAGATTGAAGAGGACTGTTGATGTTGTGTATAGCAGACTGTGGCTTTCTTTGAAAGGCTACATTAAAGCTTGGTCCAGATTACAAATGTTTAACCTGGCAAATATCTTTAGTGACCTCTAAAACAAATATTGTGTCATTAATAGAGCAGTGTCCACAAGTGGGATTGGCAGCATAGAATGTACTGTCTGTGAATAGGTTCAAATTATGCTTGGGGTCCTTAATTAACCCCATTATTTTTCCATGGTGTGACATTCACCCCCTTCCATATCTACACACAACAGAATAAGGATGGATTAGTAGTTATCTTTACCCTAAATGCTCAGGAATCTGCAGTTTTCCATCACAATTAGTTTGAAATTAGCTACTTTTTGGGGGTTATCATTTATTTTTTTCAATGCCAATACACAATATCATTAAGAATCTCTAACCCAATTAGTCAACTAGTTACGATTTATTAAATGCCTACTCTGTTGCCAAGCAATAGTTATGTTAAAAAAATAAGGACATCAAGGTACTTGGACCATTTTGCTCAGTTTACTACATAGGTATTTACAATTTCATTCAAGATTGTTATCCTTTGCAAAGTTTACTTGCTCTTTGATATAACACACTGAATTCTCTAAACCCATAGCCATATGTAGTATAATATTAGCATAATGATAGAAATAAGGTGTTGTCCCTAAGGTTCCAAATAATACCCTGTCCTTATTAAGATAACAGTATTTACAAAACATCCTTCTTTGTATTTGGAGGTGATGTTTTTGCTAATTACTACCCCTATTGCCCTTTAAGCTAGCAAGCTTTTCTACAATATAAATCTGAAAAGAAGGCAATTTGGTTTGTGGCCATTGCCACTATTTGCAGAGCCTGGTCCTGTTTGCAGTCTTGCTTCTTCCCCTCCCAAACTACCCAATATCTTTGCCCAAAAAGAATCTTCCCTTCTTGGGCTTCATGTGTAGGGTTGCTTCGCCTGCCACTATGGTTGCCCCACAGACCACAGTGATGCCACATAATGTGAAGTAATGCTTCAGTGTTTTTCTAATCTCTTCTCTCAGACTCTTTGCCTTGCTTGTAGGTGAACTACATTAGCCTGAAATATGGTAGCTTTTTGGAGATTCTTATCTTTAAGCATTATTAGTACCCCTCTAGCCCAGTGGAATCATGGGGGGTGGGGAAGTCATATTTCAACAGCTGCAAGACAACATTCTAAGACCACATCATCTTTGAGAAGCTTTTCCCAGTAAATGTAGCATAGTGTTCATTAAGTCAGAGATGAGCACTAATGCAAGTCCATTCCTCACAGTCATGTGAAGTGTTAGAACAATTGTTATTTAGACTAGTGGTTTCCAATGTTTTTGAGTATAATGTTATAATGTTAAGAAATTCCATGCTCCCCACCCAAATGCTAGCAGCAGTAGTACTACTAGAATCCTTTGAATGAAAAAAAGAAACCACACTGAAGAAAATATCACTTTTAAGGGAATTTCCATTTTAATAATGACTATATACATTAAAAAATAATGTTTACCTGGGAAATCTAATTTAAAGATATATTTGTTTATTTGTAGATTCACATATAGATTTACTGGCTTTTTAAAAAACTGGATATTCTCCCTCTACTCTCACATATATAGACTCAAAGATCTGAGGCCTACAGATTGAGAAAAACTGCTTGAGATCTTCAGTCTCAAGTACAATCAGACTTTTTCCCCTGGGGTTGGCAAATTTTGATGTGGTTTTTAATTATTCTTTAATTAATTACTTTGACAAGCAAATGTTTATTAAAAAATTATACTTTCAAAGTTATTCTTCTAGGCACTGGAAATGAAAGAGACTATATAAGCCCTTCTCTAAAAGAACATCTAGTATAAGGAAGAATAGCTAAAAGAAACTATTCCTTCTTAAAAAAAAAAAAAGACAGGGAGGATATGATTCTGTTCTGAATTGCTGGAAGACTTTTATACATAGAGTCTTCATTTAGTTTATCTTTTCCCAGAAAGTAGACCTAATACAAATGTTTTGAGGTAGCAAGAAGGTTTTTATCTCAATATGAAGAAAAATTTCCTCAAAGTAGAACTGTTTAAAAGTAAAATAGATTGCTTTGTTGGAATACGGTCAAGTCAAAGTAGGACTGGATTTGATATCTGTGTAATATTGTCAAATCAATCAATTAAGAAGCAAATATTAAACATCTACTATGTGCCAAGAACCAAGCTGTTTTCAGGGAATACAAAGAAAGTTCTTCCTTTCAAGGAGCTCACAGCTGAATAGAATAGACAAAATGAAAACAAATTTGTATAAGCAAAAAATATACAGGTTAATTTGATGATAATCAGCAGAGGGAAGACACTCGACTCTACTACTTACTGAATGGCTTTAAATGTGTTACTTAACCTTTAAAGACTACAGGTTATTTATTCTTTTCTCAAATGAAATGGTGGGAATAGGTGACCCTTAAGATTCCTCCTACCTCTAAAAATCTATGATCTATGATTCTACTGTGAGTTCTACTTCTGTGAAGGTATTCTGAAAAAAAGAAAGAAAGAAAGAAAGAAAAAAGAAATAGATAGTATTTGGTATTATTATAGCAAATATTCATATACTAGTAGGGGATTTATTCTACATGACTTCAGAAATCCTTTTAATTTTGGAATGCTATTATTTTATTGTCTCAAAGAATATGAAAGCATTCTTGATTCAGTTTATTTTCTTGCATTCGTTGGCCACTTTCGCTTTTGTAGCATAATGTGAACCAACAATCTTATTGATGGAAGTATTTAGCTGTAAGATTCTAATGATGAATAGCAGCAATGAGTAGATAAAACAACATTCAAGAGTTTTGGTATTCACCCCACCAAAAAGAGAAAAAAAAATCTTCTTGACATACTAGAGCATTAAGCTGAATCTAAAAATATTAAATTTCATAGGTGTTATAGTAAATATATTTAACAGTATTTCCCCATACAAGATGGATTAGGACCATCCCTAGCAACTCTTTTAAGGCCACATCATCTCTTTCCCATTTGCAACAGAGATTAATTTTCCCTAAAAGAATATAAAGCAGTTCCTCTGACTTGATTGGTCCCTCCTAGCCTGAGGCAGCTGCCTGCACACCAAAGAGCAAAAAAGTTCCACACAAATAAGGTTGGTGCCTTTCAAACTTGGTGGGTGTTGAGACCATGAAAATTGTCATACCTTGCCCTGATGACTAACTGACCCAGTTTCAATAAGAAGGGATGAAAAGCACATCTACCGAAGATGAAGCTAAGTGGTGCTTTATTGTTATTGCTGCTTTATCATTGTTTCATATCTTTACTGTGTTAGGACAGCATGAATCTCTTTTTTTGTTAACTGTTCAGTGAATTATAAGTGTCCCATTTTGTTCCAAAATCAAACCTGAACCAGCACTGGACTCATCACTTACAATAGGAATAAATGTTTAGACTTGCACTTGGGCTAAAAAAAAATTAGTCAAAGAAAGCATATCCTAAGATAGCAGCTACAGTAGATAGTACAGCCAACTTTCACCCCTCTGACACCCTCTAACAGTCTCCAACATATAAGTAAAATGCATCAGATGAAAATATGGTCAGGAAACCCAAGAAAGAAAATCAGTCATTTTCCAGCCAAGATTTGCATAGGGGCAAAGCTAGAAGACACTAGAGAAATGGCCCAAATGAGAATTGTCACTAATGGCCACCTATCAACTTAGGTGCATCAGGTAGAAGGAGGTAAAAAATTCAGGAAAGCAGTTCCAATAATGTTCAGGATATACAAATAGAAGCTGGCTGGCAGCTTTTACTTACTACCCATTTCCAGAATCTAGCACTGATGGAGGAGGAAAACTTGGATTTTATTTCAGGTTTTAAAAATGGTCAGAGGTTCTAGACCAATGATGGGCAAACTTTTTAAAGAGGGGGCCAAAGGAAATGCTCATCTATCAGTCTGTTTCTAAAGGCAACTCTTTCGAAGTTGCATTGTATTGTATCCTATTCATTGTGTTCTTCAGATTAGGAATAATGTCTCAAGGTGAGATAGAACATTTCAGGGGGCCACATCTGGCCCGTGGGCTGTAGTTTGCCCATCACTGTTCTAGACATGCAAATAGGAAGATCAGAAATAAGTAGTACCTGTGTCATTCTGACCTCAGGATTCTGAAGTAGAATAACCAGGATAAGAATCCTAGTACAAAGAAGAGACTACCTTTCTGTCAGTCTGAATCTGCTGAGCTTTCTAGATGGCTGATAGTGGCTAAAATGAGCAGTGGCCACCTGAACTTCAAATGAAACAAGTCCATAGGTGAAACACCCAAAACTCAGGGTAGAAACTTGCAGAGCTGATCATAAGGGCAATCTTTGTCCTGGATCACATCACTGTGAGCAATAAAAGCTTGCAAATCTTTTGCTTGATCTGTCATTTCAATTTTGGAATAACTCAATACTTAATAATCTAGGGAAGTGGGATCAGAAACAGCACAGGCATTTCCTCCAGAAATGCACAAATCCCAGCCCTGTCTGTCATAGTCTGAAGTCAAGAAATGGACAGTAAATATGAAGCAACAAGAACAACAACAAAAAGGAGAAAGAAGAGAAAAGAATTTTACCTTAACAAAGTCATTGTGATGTTAAGGGCCTCAACACACAAATCAAGAAGAAAAAGAATGACCACAAAATATTTATAAGTAGAAACTTGGAGAAAAACACAGCTTGAGCACAAGCTCAACTAGAATTCCTTTAAGAGATGAAGCTAAAGTTATAAAATAGCTAGAAATTTCTTCCTCCTGCTATTTCATTATCTCCATGTTCTTTAGTTTCACTATAAGTTCACATCCTTGCACTGAGCCCATAATTTCTTGACTACCTTTGAAGACTTTTTCCTGGGAACCTATAACCAAGAATGATCATAATTATTCAGGGCAAGTCTGAGCTCAAGCTAGTCCTGTGATTCAGGCTTAGAATTAGAAAGCTTGAGACATTCATGGACTATAGAATGCAGCTGAATATATTTACCTAATATAATATTTTAAAAGAAAGTTATCCTTTATAACTTTATTTAAAGTTAGTTTCAAATAAAGTGTAGCTCCCCCCCACCTCCCAATTCACCAAAGCAATTACAGGTACTCACACTTGGGACATTGTCCTGCCAGGATGATGGGAGCCCTGCTAAAACCTCCAGGACACCATTATCACTTAGGATGCACCTTTAATGCTTTAGGGATCAAGGAAGCTAAATAAGTGAGTCTAATCCTAGTCCCTCTGCCAACTAAATCAAGAGAATAGCTTCCCTGCCCTCTTAAAAGGAAACCAGTCAAGACTATTTAGAACAGTGCCAGTCCTTTCAAAATAACCTGGCACAAGATGGATCAAAACTCTCAAATCCAGGATAGGAAAACAATGCAAACATGACTAAGGATGCAGCAGACAACAGTGTGAGAAATACAACCTTCAGAGCAAGATTCTCTGCATGATCTTTCACTTGATTGCCACAGTTATCTTTTCCTTTTCATTTAAATTCAACAGTGAGAACAGAAGCATGATGCTGAAAGTAATTTGTCAAGTACGTTAAATTTCAGCTTAAGCATCTTATTTCCAAAACAATATTACCTCTAAGCTTAATCTTATGAAAACTTCTGAGCTACTCTAAAGTAATTTACTTATTCTTACACCCAACATGACTATTATGTATTTGTGAAGAAGGAAAATAATTTAGGAATAGCAAATGGTAATAGCAATGATGGATTGCAGAGGGTAAGACAGTTATATGAAATAAAATTAAGATTTTGGCCTTAGATGCCCTGTTCTCTTTGGGGTGCCCCATAGTAAAATTGTACATCCAGTAAGAACTTACAAATGTATCATAATTCTCAGCATGAGTAATTATGAAAAGTGTATAATCAACAACTCAGGAAGAAAATAACACTTAATAGGTGGAGAAGAGCAGCAGGGAAACAGAAGGAAAAGGAGGAATTTTAAATATATCAAATGCTTTTAAAAATACTGCACAGCAAGAACCCTTTATAGTATCAGAGAGGTGGTCTCAAAGTAATTTTTTTTTCCTTAGGGGGCATATGAATCTGTCCTTTTCCACAGTCCATCCTCCTTTAAGAGTTATTGATGTTTTATTTTTATTTCCCCCCCCCAAATTATTCTTCCCTTGTAAGATTTTTCTTTCCAGCATGATCATAACCTATCCTAGATCTAACCAAATATGATAGTCTTTCATTTTCCAGCTAGAACAGTTCTTCCTTCAGTTTAGTTTACAAATATAGGCCCCATAAATGTTAATACATTTTTGGTCACTCCTTATCATATTCCCTAAGGCAGTGATTCCAAAATTTCTTCTCACTCTGATCTTCAGCTTTATTTCCATCTTTTTCTCTTACTGTGGGTGACCTCTCTACTTATTTTACTAAAATTAAAACCATCTATCCTTAACTCCCAAAGGCCTTATCTTCCACATTTCAAACTTTTATAATCTTCTATGTCCCTTTCCTAGCTTTTCAAAGTCCCAAATGATAGAACATACCTGTTGCCTTACAAAGATCATTATTACACTTGTGCCACTGATCTCATCCCCTGCAGAATCTTCTAGAACCCTTCTCAGGGAATAATTGAACACATCATAGGGGTGCACATCTTTCAGTTCATGATTATATTATTCCTATGTCTCCAGCAGCATTTCGAAACAATTGCTAAGGAAACATTGATAAGGATTATTTTGTAATACCTCATAAAAATGGCATCTATTATAGGTACATAGTACTGTTTTATCTATTCTTATGTCCTTTTCTCCCCCTTAGAGGAGGAATTAAATGATTGTCCTGATTTGAAATTTTTATATTTCTGTCCATGTTTGTTGACAGGGTTTCTTTTTTGTGAACATACAAATTTATTCATTTTTCCTTTTTATAACCTTAATTCTGAATTTTTTCTGAACACTTCTCCAAATTTTCCAAATTTGGTTCAAAGGATGAAATATATTACTGAATGCACTGCCCTTAAATTTAATAATAATGGAAGGAGCAATGTAGTGAGTAGTATAAACATCTCAACATTCATTTTTGACACATGATCATATGTTTACTTACTTTAAAATTATATTAAGTGGCAAATATAAGTACAATTAGTATTTTCTACATTATCCATTTTTTCCTCTCATATTTTTTTGTCTACATTTTTGTTTTATATACTTTCTACATATCTATGTTCTTCTCGCTACCCTTGCTATTTTCTGGGACTATTTTCTCAGCTTTTCTTTTTCCATTTTAAATAGGGCCAGCAGCTTCAAAGGAATTTGATTAGTTCCATGTTTCAATTAAGAAGCACCTTCTCCTAGGCCCTGATTACACAGAGCACTAAGGATTGTGTATTCTGAATCAACTTGTTTCTGTAGTAAGTTTCACCAAGTATTGTAGGATAGAGGAACAGCATTCTAATGGACTCTTGGGCAGCTCCTAGACTCAATGAACTCTAAAATGCCTTATGCTTAGCATTTCCTCACAACTATGACAGGAGAATTACCCAACTCAATATGGCAAGGACTGCCCCATAACATTTGTGTAGGGAACATGAAACCGAATTTATTTATCTGTGAGATCCATTCTAGCTCCTGGATCTGTGGTTATTGATATATGCATACTCATTTATGATATATGCTGAGTTTAAGATATATACTATTTCATTGTGCCAATGATAACTATATAGATTACATATGTATAGTGATGTTTAAATATTTTTCATCCCTTTAGTGGTGGTATCTAATATCTATTTCACACTACCACTAAAGGAATGAAAGTACAAAATCAGAGGGAACTTAATAGATCACTCAAAAAAAAAGGAGTATTTCCGAGGTAGTTTGGTAGTTTTTGAAAGTATTAAGAGGTCTTCACTAAAATATTACTTACTGATGGGTCATTGTGATACGGAGACAGTCTTGGTGTCTGATACACACATAGAGGCCAACCTCTCAAAGGTTCTACAAAATTGAAAAATTGGTTGCAAGATAACATTTTTTCAGTGACAAAAACTCTCAAAAATCATCTACTAAATTAAATATGGGTTCTGATATTCATTGGTAGAAGAAATTCCCATACCAACAATATAATGGGTCCTTGAAGTATAGAAGGAAATAGATTAATGTTGGTAGAGAGAAAGGGGGAAAATTTAAGGTTAAGGAAATTATATCTATATGAAAAGTCACAGAAAGAAGGTAGAGCAAAGGGGTCATATTTAAGTAAAATAGATTAGTGAGACAAAAGTAGAGAATCACTTTAATGGTACTTCTTAAAAGAAGAGGTTGATGGCATGAACTGGGGGGAGGAAAAAAAAGGTGGGACAAACCATTGGAGCCTTGATGATCTTGATGATGAATTTATATTTTGATTCTTTAGTGTAAAGATTTCAAGTTAGGAGACCCATCAGGCTACTTATAGTTCCCCCATACCCAAATAATATTTCAGATACACATAGAATTAGAACAAATCTTTGTAAAAATAAATATATTTATAAGCAGCAGTGCAAAGAGTTCAGTAATAAAATGAGAATGCATCTTTCTTTTGAGGCCAAGCATTATTTTGATTGATTATAAAACAGGTACATCCTTTCTGCATCATGGAAGTTAGGGCCATACCCCCATGATCTGGAAATCCAAATAAAAATTTTTGACCTCCTCTTATGCCAGAGAAGAGATCTGATTTTTTTTTCATTTTCCTTAATTCTCTGTTTACAATACATCATTGTAAGATTTGACTTAAGTATTTGATCACAGGCTATATGTAGGTGATTGTTATTATTTCTAGCTTTTGTGTGTTGTCTGCTAACTTTCACATTCTTTTCACAAACCTTAACTTTTTTAATTTTACATATAACTTTTTAAAAATATGTATATTTATGATATTAAAGGATAAAATATTTTGATATTACACAATACTCTCTATATATTTTATGCATTTTCTTCATATATAGTCTGTGGCTTCTGCAAAACTCCCCAGAAATTTACATTTAATTTCTTATGCTGTCCAATGATATATTGAAATCACAATGGGGAAAGGTGCAATAAGGAAAAGATACTCTTATAATGAGAGAAATGCACATCAAAACAATTCTGAGGTACCACCTCACACCTAGCAGATTGGCTTATAAGATAGCAAGGGAAAGTCATAAATGTTGGAGGGGATGTGGCAAAATTGGGACACTAATGCAATGCTGGTGGAGTTGGGAATTGATCCAACCATTCTGGAAGGTGTGTAAATGGAATTAACTCTAGCCCATTCTATAGTCAAAACTCTACCTACCTGAGATGAGGTCATTCTCACCTTCCTTAGTGGGGAGGGGAGACGAGTTACTCACACATGACAATAAGTAACAAATCAAGAACAAGGGACTGCCCTTTGGGCAGTCCAAAATCAGTGTAGAGACTGTCATTTGTCCACCTGAATTAGAGGTGGACCCATGGGAAGTGAGGAAAGACACTATATCTTGAAGTATGTTGGTTACTTCCTGTGGAGGCAGTTCCCACCTTGAACTTGGTGCTGATGGATCTCTGAGGAGACCTCAGGCAGCTTCTACTCTGAATGATCACATGGGTAAGTTAGGCTGACTTCCTTGACCTGCCTTAAATAGGCACTAGCCTATCTGGTTGCTGGGCCTTGAGGCTTGCAGCCTAATTTATTTAGCCTTTTAACCTTCTCTCTCCCTCCAGGCCTCTGGAGGCCAGGTCTAGCCTCTCCCTTTTTCTTTATTCCTATACCTTTACCTTCCCGATTGTAAATAAAGTGCCTTAACCCGATGCTGACTTAGGTCTGATTTAATTATGGAATCAACCTGAATTGTTGATTCCTGGTAGCCACACTCTAAATACATATCTATAAAATACCTAAATTTCCTTCTTACAAAGGCAGTTTGGAATTATGCCCAAAGGGCTTTAAATGACTGCCTGCCCTTTGATCCAGCCATATCACCATTATACCCCAAAGAGATAATAAGGAAAAATAAGTGCACAAAAATCTTTATAGACAATCTCTGTGGTGGTAAAAAAATGGAAAATGAGGGGATTCTCTTCGATTGGGGAATGGCTGAACAAATTGTGGTATCTGATGGTGATGGAATGCTATTGTGCTCAAAGGAATGATAAACTGGAGGAATTCCATGTGAACTGGAACAACGTCCAGGGATTGATGCAGAGTGAAAGGAGCAGAACCAGGAGAACATTTTACACAGAGACTGATACATGGTGGCATAGTCGAATGTAATGGACTTCTCTACTAGCAGCAATGCAAAGAGCCAGGACAATTCTGAGGGACTTATGAGAAAGAATGCTATCCACATCCAGAGAAAGAACAGTAGGAGTAGAAACACAAAAGAAAAACATTTCCTTGATCACATGGTTTGATGGGGCTGTGATTGAGGATGTAGACTAAATGATCAGTCTATTACAGATATTAATAATATAGAAATAAGTCTTGATCAATGATACATGTAAATCTCAGTAGAATTGCTCTTTGGCTATGGGAAGTGAGAGGGAAAGAATATGAATCATGTAACCATGGAAAAATCTTCTAAATTGATTAATTAAGTAAATGAATTTTAAAAAATAAGGAAGGAATACCTTGCCCTTTGCATAGAGAAGTGAAGGGGGATTTTTCTAGACTCTCAGTGTTAAAAAAGTCAATCAAGAAGCATTTATTAAGTATCTACTATTTGCCAGGGATACAAAAAACAGACCTCACCCTCAAGGAGCTTTCAATCTAATGTTAGGTTATTTTGAGTAGGGAAAAAATAGGGAGAAGGCTTTTGCAATAGTCTAGGAATGAGTAGTGAGAAAGAGCAAAGGAAGCATCTGTACAAACCAAAGAGATATTGTTGAAAATAAATCCAACACCATAATATTTGATTTTTCCACATTTATGTGCTGATTAGTATTGAAATTGAAAGTGTAGACAAACTAACCTTCCACATTGGTTGAAAAGTTAATTGTAGGCAAACTGGCCAATATGGGAATGTAAAAAACACTCCAAATCTGCCAACCGTCCTCCAAGCAACCTCAGAAGAACAAAAATGCCTCAAAACTAAGACCCCAGGCACAGTACAAGTGAAAGAAAGTATCCCTCCACTCCATGAATGGAGGTTAACTTCATTACATAGACAAAAATCAAAAGGAAAATTACCCCAAAATGAACAAAGAAAAAGTCTGATGCTAAAAAAAAAAAAACTCAGCAAGAAAGATGACCAAAATACAAACTCAGAAGATGACAGCAATACAAAAATGAAAATGTGTGATGTCTCAAAGGAAAATGTCAAAGGATATCAAGCCCAAAATGAACTCTATAATATATATATATATATATATATATATATATATATATATGTGTGTATGTACACATATATATATATAACAAGATGAATTCAGAAAAATCTGAAAAGAGTTAAATGAACTGATGCAAATTTAAGTGAGAAAAATAAGGAGACCAATTTTTACAATAACAGAAACACTATATGATGTTCAG